>NC_073308.1:2700000-3000000 GCF_027595985.1 Sorex araneus | reverse complement strand
CTCATATGGTCCCCCAAGCACCACCAGTCAGGCCTCAGCCATGAGCACAGCTGAGTGTGAAAAAGTTTGCTATTCCCTCATTTCCCTGGCACTGCATATTGTCCCCAGCCAGGGGGAAAAAGGAGCAAGACCTAGTGATCTGCTGGAAGCAGGAAAGATTGACGAAGCATGGCCTCCTTGTGCATAAGGAAGTGTGCATCCATGTGAGCATAGTAGGCAGCTTGACCAGGACCTTGACAAAGAATCTTGGCAACGGGGATATGATGCTGCCAACAGGTCACCTGTAGCTTTGGGGCAAGTGCATTAGCAGCCTGATGGTGCCTTCAGGCTCCTGACACCCCAAAATTGCTGCTGTGCTCTTGGGCAGACCCCAACACCTTGGGACCAAGTTTCCCAAGAAATTAAACAGCCAAAAGTTAGGTATGTGAGAGCCGTGCCCAAAAACCACCTCCGGCTCCGCTAGACAAGCTCATTTATTGACCATATTTCAGAGACCCATAGATAAATCTCGATGGAGATGAAAAGCCAGAGACACAGCAGCGAGTCCAAGAAGACACCTCAGAACCAGAGATCTCTCCAGGCCCCACACTGAGCCAGTTTCACCAGTGCATCCCAGATGGAGCAGGTGCAGTCTCCCCACCTACTCCAAATGGAATCCTGGCAACCAAGAGCTTCCACAAGGAAGGCCCAGTATGCAGGATCCAGGATTAAATCTCCATGCTGCATGGTGGCAGAGGCACCTGGCTGTCCCTCCCTGGGTTGTCACCCTCTCGTCAGCCTGGCTGTCAGCCCAAAACGTGCTTCCAGGCACCACCTCAGTGCACCGATAGCCCTGGTCCAGAGACACAGCAGCGAGTCACGGAAGACACCACTGAGCTGGAGATCTCTCTGGGCCCCAGACTGAGCCAATTTCACCAGGGTACCTCAGAGAAGGAGGTGCAGTCTTCCCACCTACTCCAAATGGAATCCTGGCGACCAATGGCATCTACAAGCAAGACCTAGGTATGTGGGTTCCAGGACTAAATATCCATGTTGCATGGTGGCAGAGGCTGTCAATCCCCGACTCCCCGACTGTTCATTGTCCTGACTGTCACACCCAAAATGTGGCTCCTGGTGCCACCTTAGAGCACAAACAGTCCTGGTACAGAGACACCCAACTGAATCCCCAAATGAATTACTGCCCTCCAGAAATGTCTTTGAACCCAACCATTTTCAATCTAGGATTCCAGAAGCGAGTGGCCCCAGCACCCAAGATTTTCAAAATGAGCAATGGACAATAAATGATGTAGCATCTGCCCCTGCCAGGCAGGCTTGAATGATGGTGGGGAAATTTGAGCAAAACATAATGCCCAAAAGTAGAGAGAGAGTATTGGGGAAACTGTCTGCCATGGAGGCAGGGTGAGGACTGGTGGTGGAAAGTAGCACTGGTGGAGGGATGGGTGTTCAATCATTGTATGGCTGAATCTCGAACGTGAAAGCTTTGTAACTGTATTTCAGCATGATTTAAAAAAGTCATGTGGTTGGAAACCCAGAAAAGAATCTGAGAGGTCAATGAAACCAAAAGCTGGTTCTTTGAGAAAATAAACAAGGTTGATAAACCACTAGCAAGACTCACAAAGAAAGAGAGAGAGAGAACCCTAATAAACTGAATCGAATGAAAAGGGGGACATCACAACAGAAACGAAGGAGATTCAAAAGATCATCAGCGACTACTTTGAAGGTCTGTATGCCACAAAACAAGAGAACCTAAAAGAAATCGATGAATTCCTCGAATCCTACAATCTCCCAAGAATGAACCAAGAAGACTTGGAATACCTGAATAGACCCATTAATATCAAGGAAATTGAAACTGTAATCAAAAGTCTCCCCAAAATCAAAAGCCCAGGTCCAGACAGATTCACTGGCAGATTCTTCCAAACATTCAAAGAAGACCTGTTGCCAGTTCTCCTCAAGCTCTTCCAGGAAATTGAAAAAACAGTAACCCTCCCAAACAGTTTCTATGAAGCACATATCTCCCTAATACCAAAAGCAAACAAAGACACCACTAAGAAAGAATACTATAGACCAATATCCCTGATGAACACCGATGCAAAGATCCTCAACAAAATATTAGCAAATAGAAATCCGGAGCTGCTGAGAATGAAACAGACCTTCTGCGCCTAAATACTTTGATTCCAGAGACCTTCTAACACATTTTGGCATCCAGCACAGCTTCTTACAGCAATGCACTGGGACTGTGAGCTGGGCTACAACTCCGCGCTGCCCGGGGATAGAACTTTCCTCTCCACCCTGTCTTTCTGCACTGAAAATGGCGGCGGCGGCAACATCCACATGGCAGGAGCCACCTTCTAAGACTCCTAACCCAGAGGTATACGGGTTTTACACTTAGGGCTCCCAGGGAATCAAGGGAAGTGGGTGTAACCAGCACGCCCTCGGCCCAGATAAATCCGGAGCTGCTGAGAGCAAAACGGACCCTCTGCACCTAAAGACTTTGATTCCAGAGACCTTCTAATACATTTTGGCATCCAGCGCAGCTTCTTACAGCAATGCACTGGGACTGTGAGATGGGCTATGCAATTTCTGGCAGAATTTTCCCTGGACTTTATACAGAAATTCCAAACTGCGCGGAAGCGGCAGCAGCCACACAACTTAACATCTCTTAATTGTCAGCAATGTGAAACGGTTCATTTTTAGGAGGACTGATTTGGGGAGGGGGAACTCCAAATAATAACAGTGATGTTTTTGTTGAAATATTGAAGGTAATCAAAGTAGCAGCCATTTCTCTGGACTGTGAACTAAGCAACAGCCCCACGCTGGCCAAGAAGAGGAAATATCCCTCTTTCCCGGTTGCTTCCCATTTTCAGGGGGAAACGCGGCGTGGCGTCCACCATACTATGAGGCACAGGAAGGGGGATGAGGGGGAAAAAAAGGAAAAGGAAAAAGGGAAGAAAAAGAGTTATGTACTTGGAGCAGTGGGGCTACACATCTCTTCATTCTCAGCAACGGAAAACGAATTATCAAATGCTTCCTTGGTAGTAGAGCTGTCTTTCTTGGGGGGAAACTCCAACAACAATTGTGAGTTTTGTGTTGAAATATGGGATGTAATCAAGGTAAAGAGAAAATGAAGTGAAATTCATCAGTTACGCAGGTGGGGATGGGGGGCAGGGGCGGGAGGTATACTGGGGTTTTTGGTGGTGGAATATGGGCACTGGTGAAGGGATGGGTGTTTGAATATTGTATAACTGAGACATAAGCCTGAGAACTTTGTAACTTTCCACGTGGTGATTCGATAAAAAAAATAAAATATTAGCAAATAGAATCCAACAACTCATCAAAAAGATCATACACCATGATCAAGTGGGATTAATCCCAGGGATGCAAGGATGGTTTAACATTCGGAAATCAATCAATATAATCCATCATATCAACAAAAGTAAAGATAAAAACCATATGACCATATCAATAGATGCAGAGAATGCATTTGACAAGATCCAACATCCGTTCATGATGAAAACTCTCGTCAAAATGGGTTTTGGAGGAACTTTCCTCAAGATATTCAAATCCATCTACCACAAACCTATGGCAAGCATTATCCTCAGTGGGTAAAAATTAAGGGCCTTTCCTCTAAGATCAGGGACAAGACAAGGATGCCCACTCTCTCCACTTCTCTTAATATAGTACTGGAAGTACTTGCGATAGCTGTTAGGCAAGAAAAAGATATTAAGGGCATCCAGATAGGAAAGGAAGAAATCAAGCTCTCACTATTTGCAGATGATGTGATACTCTATCTAGAGAAGCCTAAAACCTCTACTAAGAAACTCTTAGAAACAATAGACTTGTACAGTCAAGTCTCAGGCTATAAAATCAATATCCCAAAATACATGGCCTTCCTATATGCAAACAATGAGACAGAGGAAAGGAGCACGAAAAAAGCAATCCCATTCACAATTGTGCCCCAGAAAATCAAGTACTTCGGAATCAGCTTAACTAAAGAAGTAAAGTACCTATACAAAGAAAACTATAAAAACGCTTCTCCATGAAATAAAAGAGGACATGAGGAAATGGAAGCATATTCCCAGCTCATGGATATGGAGAATCAACATTGTCAAAATGGCAATACTCCCCAAAGCATTATACAGATTCAACGCGATCCCTAGAAGGATACCCATGCAATTCTTCAAAGAAATAGAGCAAGCAATCCTGAAATTTATATGAAGCAATAAACGCCCATGGATAGCTAAAACAATTCTTGGGAAAAAGATGATGGGAGGCATCACCCTCCCCAACCTTAAACTTTACCACAAAGCGGTAGCAATTAAAACAGCATGGTACTGGAACAAAGGCAAAGCCGCAGACCAATGGAACAGGGTGGAATATCCCTACACACGACCCCAAATGTATGATCATCTAATCAAATGTATGATCATCTAATCTAATCATCTAATCTTGTCAAAGAGAGCAAGAAATGTGAAGTGGAGCAAGGAAAGCCTCTTTAACAAATGGTGCTGGCAATACTGGACAACCACGTGCAAAAGAATGGGCTTAGACCTCGACCTGACGCCATGCACAAAAATCAGATCAAAATGGATTAAAGACCTCAACATCAGACCACAATCCATAAGGTACATCGAAGACAAAGTCCGCAAAACCCTCCACGATATTGAAGCTAATGGTATCTTCAAAGATGACACGCAACTGACCAACCAAGGGGAAACAGAGATAAACAAATGGGACTATATTAAACTAAGAAGCTTCTGCACCGTAAAAGATACAGTGACCAGGATACAAAGACAATCTACAGAATGGGAAAGGATATTCACCCAATATCCATCAGATAAGGGGTTGATTTCAAGGGTATATAAAGCATTGGTTGAACTCTACAAGAAGAAAACATCCAACCCCATCAGACAATGGGGCGAAGAAATGAACAGAAAGTTTTCCAAGGAAGAAATACAATGGCCAAAAGGCACATGAAAAAATGCTCTACATCACTAATCATCAGGGAGATGCAGATCAAAACAACCTTAAGGTAACACCTCACACCGCAGAGAATGGCACACATTCAAAAGAACAAAAACAACTGCTGTTGGAGAGGATGAGGGGAGAAAGGTACCCTTCTATGCTGCTTGTGGGAATGCCGTCTGGTTCAGCCCCTTTGGAAAACAATATGGACGCTCCTCAGAAAATTAGATATTGAGCTCCCGTTTGATCCAGCAATACCACTTCTGGGAATATATCCCGGAGAAGCAAAAAAGTATAATCAAAGTGATATCTGCACTTATATGTTCATCGCAGCACTGTTTACAATGGCCAGAATCTGGAAAAAACCCGAGTGCCTGAGAACAGATGACTGGCTAAAGAAACTTTGGTACATCTATACAATGGAATACATACAGCTGTTGGAAAAGATGAAGTTATGAACTTTGCATACAGGTGGATCAACATGGAAAGTATCATGCTAGGTGAAATGAGTCAGAAAGAGAGGGATAGACATAGAAAGATTGCACTCATCTGTGGAATATAAAATAACAGAGTGGGAGACAAACACCCAAGAATAGTAGTATATAATACCAGGAGGTTGGCTCCATGGCTTGGAAGCTGGCATCACATGCTGTGGGAAAGGCAGCCCAGATACAAAAGGGTAAAGTTAAAAAGTCATCGGAGAGCCCATGCAGGAAGGAAGATATGTGCTGAAAGTAGAGTAGAGACTGAACAGGATGGCCATTCAATGCCCCTGTTGCAAACCACAACACCCATAAGAGAGAGAACAAAATGGAATGCCCTGCCTCAGAGGCAGGGTGGGGTGGGGGGATGGGATTGGGGAGTGGGAGGGATACTGGGTTCATTGTTGTGGAGAATGGACACTGGTGGAGGGATGGGCTCACGAACACTATATGAAGGAAACACAAGCACGAAAATGTGTAAATCTGTAATTGTACTGTCACAGTGACTAATTAAAAAATAAAAATTTTTAAAAAGTCATGTGGAGTTCATGCCCAATTCAATAAATTTAGTCAATGGCTGAATAAATAGCAGTTCTCCAACATTCAAAAAAATCTTGGCTAGAAAGATACATATGCAAGAGAAGATGAAATTCTTGTCATCAAAAGATGATATAATTTTGTCAATATATGTATAATTTATAAGTTAACTTTTTCCCAAATCCTCCCCTCTCACAGAGCCAGGCAAGCTACCAAATGTATACCACCTGCATGGCAGTGCCTGGCAAGCTACCCATGACATATTCGATATGCCAAAAACAGTAATGACAAGTCTCACAATGGAGACGTTACTGGTGCCCGCTCGAGCAAATCAATGAGCAATGGGATGACAGTAACTTGTGACTTGTGTGTTTCCCAAAACTGTTTAGAGTACTCAGGGGCCACTGTATACATATACAGACTGTAGTGAGTGGATCATTAAATACTGGAAGTTCCCTATGTAAAATGATCACCGATTTTTACACTGTTGAATCCTTGAAACTTTATGTGCCCACTACACCAGAACAGACAGGCGCTGCCCTAGTGTCCCCAAACATCACTGGGCTTGAGCAGCATCCAGTTCACGTTCCCAACAAGCACTAAACTTTCCAACAAGATGGACAAACGTTACTGGGAGTAGCCACCAGTTTCCCAAGCATTGCCCAGAACACGAATGGGAGAAGGGTAGGGGGAAACTTTGGCCAATGATTGCTGGTGGTTAGAATCAAACATAATGTGAGACTGAGGGAGAGGAAACAGTGTGCCCAAAGCACTTGGCAAGGGCCCGAGTCCCCTGTGAGGATGATCCCCCCTCAGCACCCAGGGCACCTGCTGTGCCACACATCCTACCTGAAGGGTCAACTTGCAGCGCTGTCTCCAGGGGGCGCTGCTCCCTCTTGAAACACCAGCAGGGCTTGAATAAGCCAATGCTACAAGGAAGTCATTCCATAGAAAAGCTCCACCATGGGGAGGAAATGGGGAGTAGGGGTGAGCCCACTGGAAGGTTCTACACAAGAAACTAACTTCTGAGCAGAGGGTTAATTCCTAAAATTCTTGCACGTCCTAGACCCCAGGATTCTGACAGAGAGGCCTATGCTGCAGATGCCTGTCCCTACCCCACCTCCCCACTCTTGGTGGATACTTTGTGTTCACCTAATTGGGCCAGACTTCCTGACCACAGAAAAAGTGTAGCAGTTTCAACTCAGATGAAACCAACCAGTTCCCAGGTCCCAGCAATTTTCCAATATCAGGAAAAAAATAACAGAAACCTGGTCTTAGTGCTGATTGCACAGTCATTCCCCAAGAAGAAGCCGCAAGGCTCAGATCCCTCTCTACATCCCTTGTGTTGGAGAAAATAGAGCTTCCAGGACCAGTACTCAGTGGCCAGAGGTCTATGGGTAATTCTTGAGACAGTTGCTCCCTGTCACTTCCCCATTACAGACACATTGCCACCTCTGGAAACCACTGGTCTGTTGAGAAAACAATATACGAGATAAACAAACCAGCTACTATTCCACACCCAGCATGGTATTGGAACAAAAACGGATCCGTACACCAGTGCAATAGGGTTAAATAAGAAAACTGCCAACCCAATCAAAAAATGGGGTGATGAAATGAACAGAAATTTTCCCAAAGAAGAAATCCGAATGGCTCAGAGGCACATGAGAAAATGTTCAACATCACTAATCATCAGGGAGATGCAGATCAAAACAACAATGAGATATCATCTCACACCACAGAGACTGGCCCACATCCCAAAAAACAAAAACAACCGGTGTTGGTGTGGATGTGGGGAGAAAGGGACTCTTCACTGCTGGTGGGAATGCCGACTGGTTCAGCCCTTTTGGAAAACAATATGGACAATTCTCAAAAAATTAGAAATTGAGCTTCCATTTGACCCAGCAATACCACTCTTGGGAATATATCCCGGAGAGGCAAAAAGGTATAGTAGAGATGGCATCTGCATTTCTATGTTCATTGCAGCACTGTTTACAATAGCCAGAATCTGGAAAAAAACAGAGTGCCCCAAAACAAATGACTGGTTAAAGAAACTCTGGTACATCTACACAATGGAATACTATGTAGCTGTCAGAAAACATGAAGTCATGAAATTTGCATATAAATGGATCAACATGGAAAGTATCATGTTGAGTGAAATGAGTCGGAAAGAAAGAGACAGACATAGAAAGATTGCCCTCATATGTGGAATATAATATAATTGAGAAGTGCAAGTTTGTAGTGATGCAATTTCTGGCAGATATTTCTCTGGACTTA
This sequence comes from Sorex araneus, assembly GCF_027595985.1. Taxonomy (NCBI): domain Eukaryota; kingdom Metazoa; phylum Chordata; class Mammalia; order Eulipotyphla; family Soricidae; genus Sorex; species Sorex araneus. Next base: position 2,991,745 of record NC_073308.1, on the reverse strand, counting down.
GTTACTAAGATACTAAAATACAGAAACCCAAAACCGTGAGGCCACTAGGTCACTCGACCTCATACCTCTTCATTCTCAGCAATGGAAAACAAATTGTCAAATGCTTCTTTTTCAGCAGGTCTGACTTTAGGGGGGAGACTCTCCAAACAATAATAATGAGTTTTGTTGAAATATTGAATGCAATCAAAGTGAAAGTAAAGTGAAATTTATCAGTTACACAGGCGGGAGGGGGGCTAGGGGTGGTGGTGGGGGCTAGGTGTGGGGGGGCTAGGGGTGTGGGGGGAGAGGGTGGAGCTATACTGTGATTCTTGGTGGTGGAATATGTGCACTGGTGAAGGGATGGGTGTTCGAGCATTGTATAACTGAGACTTAAACCTGAAAACTTTGTAACTTTCCACATAGTGACTCAATAAAAAAAAATTAAAAAAAAAAAACATAGGAAGTAACCAGTGCTGGTGAATGAGTGAGCAGAGGGGTGGAAAGACCTGGCCTTGGGGACCTGGCGGGACTCTGGCATGCAAGGACTGTTGCACTGCTGGTGGGAATGTTGCTAGTTTCATCCCCTATGAAAAGCAATATGAAGATTTCTCAAAAATCTAAGAGAAGAGCATCCATAAAACCCAGCAGTTCCACTTCTTGACATATACCTCCCAAACAGAAAATCAGCAATTTGAAAAGATATATGTACGTCTATGATCATTGCAATGCTAGGATACAGAAGCAACCCAAAAAGTCCAAACAGACTAGTGAAATACACAATGGAATACCACGAAGTCATGAGAAAAGATGAAATCATGCAGTTCTCTGTAAACACGATGGAAACAGTGTATCATGTTAAGTGAAGTTAGTCAGAAGCAAGACAAGTAATGGATGTCCTCACTTACCTGTGGTAAATAGTAATAATACAAGGAAGGAAGGTATGAAACAGTGGTCAACCCTTGGCTTTAGATTACAGAAATAAGAATTCCAAAGAAAGGGCAGCGCCAGGAAAAACTGAGGAAGTAGATTAGTGAAAACAGAACAGCACTTGTCAGGTCTTGGACATTTCCTTGAGGTAGAGGGGAGGTAACCATGTACTTCAAAACCATAAGAGTCAACTCTAGTGTAAAAGTGTGACCTGAACTATTGTAAGCAAATTAAAACAAATAATAAAAATAATATGAAGTAGATAAAGTGAGGAAATTATGAGTGACTGGTGGTGGGATGCCAACACTGGTGATGGATGTGGAGTCAGAACATTGAATGCCAGAAACTCTTATCAATAACTTTATAAATCAAAAAACAAACAAAAAAATCCTTACACATCCCCTCAAATATGTGATCATTTAGTCTTTGATAAGGGAGGAAGACATGTGAAGAGGAGCAAAGGAAAGCCTTTTTAACAAATGGTGCTGGCAAAACTGGACAACTACAAAAAAAAAAAAATGGGCTCAGACCTCTCCCTAACACCATACACAAAAGCCAGATCAAAGCAGACTAAAGACCTCAACATGACAGAATCCATCAGGAACATTGAAGAAAAGATCAGAAAGCCCTTAGGATATTGAAGCTAAAGGTATCTTTAGGGACAAAATGCCATTGACAAAGTAAGTGGAAAAAGAAACAAATGGGACTACCATAAACTAAGAAGTTTCTGCACCTCAAAAAAAAATACCCCACCTAGTTGTGATCCCGGCGGCCGCACGTGTGCGGCCTCACTGCAGCTGCACCATCATGATTCCAGAGGCCAGCTAATGGCGACCGCCATATTATGAGGACCACTAATGAGAGATACAAGCTTGCAATGATCCAATTTCTGGAAGAAATTTCCCTGGACTTAGTTGCTAAAATGCAGAAATCCAAAACCGTGCGGCCGCAATACCTCATATCTCTTCACAGCAGGTCTGACTCTAGTGGGGAACTCCTAACAATAATAGTGCTTTTTTGTTGAAATATTGAATATAACCAAAGTAAATAGAAAGTAAAGTGAAATTTATCAGTTACACTGGCGGGGGTGGGTGGGTGGGGGGATGAGAGGTATACTGGGGTATTTTTGGTGGTGGAATATGTGCACTGGTGAAGGGATGGTTGTTTCAGCATTGTATAACTGAGACTTAAGCCTGAAAGCATTGTAATTTTCCACATGGTAATTCAATAAAAATAAATAAATAAATAAATAAGTAAAGACAGTGATAGTCTGTTTACAAAGAATGCAATGACAGTCTACAGAATGGGACAGAATATTCACCCAACACCCCTCCAATAAGGGGCTAATAACTAGGATACACCAGTTGAACTCCACAAGAAGAAAACATCCAATCCCATTAGAAAATGGGGCAATGAAATGAACTAAAACTTTCTCAAAGAAGAAATCCGAGGGGCTGGAGCGATAGCACAGCGGGTAGGGCGTTTGCCTTGCACGCGGCCGACCCGGGTTCGATCCCCGGCATCCCATATGGTCCCCCAAGCACTGCCAGGAGTAATTCCTGAGTGCAAAGCCAGGAGTAACCCCTGTGCATCGCTGGGTGTGACCCAAAAAGCAAAAAAAAAAAAAAAGAAGAAATCCGGAGAGCCAAAAGACACATGAAAAAATACTCTACACCACTAATCATCAGAGAGATGCAGATCAAAACAATAATGAGATATCATCTCACACCACAGAGACTGGCACATATCCAAAAGAACAAAAGCAACCAGTGTTGGCATGGACGTGGGAAGAAAGGGACTCTCCTTAACTGCTGGTGGGAATGCCTATTAGTCCAGCCTTTTTGGAAAACAATATGGACGTTTCTCAAAAAACTAGAAATTGACCTCCCATTGGACCCAGCGATACCACTTCTGGTAATATATCCTAGAGATGCAAAAAAAGTACAGAAGAAATGACATCTGCACTTGTATATTTATTGCAGCACTATTTACAATAGCCAGAATCTGGAAAAAAACTGAGTGCTCAAGAACAGACGACTGGTTAAAAAAACTTTGGTATATCTACACAATGGAATACTATGCAGCTGTTAGCAAAGATGAAAACAAGAAATTTGCATGTAAGTGGGTCAACATGGAGAGTATCATGCTCAGTGAAATGAGTCAGAAAGAGAGGAACAGACATAGAAGGACTGCACCCATTTGTGGAATATAAAGTCACAGAATGGGAAACTAGCACCCAAGGATAGTAGAGAAAAGGGTCAGGAGGATCACTCCACAGCTTGGAAGCCTATCTCATGTGCTGAGGGAAAAGGCAGGTGCGACGGAGAAGAGACCACTAAGTAAATGATGGTTGGAGGGATCGCTCAGGCTGATAGATGCGTGCTGAAAGTAGGTTATTGAGAAACATAATAGCTACTTAGTACCTATATTGCAAACCATAACACCCAAAAGGAGAGAGAAAGAGGAATGTGTCTGCCACAGAGGCAGGAGATGGGGAGGGGTGAGGGTGGTGGAGGGACACTGGGAACATTAGTAGTAGAGAATGGGCACTGGTGGAGGGATGGATACTTCAACATTGATTGAAGCATAATCACGAATGCTTGTAAGTTTGTAACTGTATCTCATTGTGATTCTTTAAAATTTAAAATAAATCGGTAAAAACAAAATAATAAAAAAAGGAACTGAAGAAATAGTATAGTGGGTAGGCACTTTCTTTGCATGCAGCCAAGCGGGAGTTCAATCCCCAGTACCCCACCTCAGTTCAATCCTGAGCCCACCGGGGGCAACCCCTGAATGAAGTGCAGTAAGCCCTGGGCTCCTGAGGATGTGCCCCACCCCAAATTAATGAAAATAAATCTGCCCGACCTATTCAAGCCTGAACAGCGAGGCTTCCTCACAGCACTTTGGGGATCTGGATTTTTGTGGGACAGAAGACAGCACCATCAAAGCTACATGAGCACAGAACAGGGAGATAGCTCCTCGAGCCAGACACTGCATGTTCCCAGAGCATTGCCTGGGGTGACCACTCACTCACACCCCCCAGCTTCCCAACACCCTCCACCACCCACACACCCACACCCACACAGAACCACACCCCACACAGAGCCAGTTGTGAGTAGTCCCTGAGCACTGCTGTGTGTGGCCCCCAAACCAAAATAAATAAATCAAACAGAACTAAACAAAACTGAAAGGCTGCAGCGACTGACACTAGGGACTCCATGTTAGTAACAGGCATAGTGAACAGTATATCCGGGTTTATCTTTAATGTAGCTGATAACATCATTGGCATAAGTCCTAGGAAGGCATGCAAAAGCAGAAAAATAAGCAAAACTCCAAAACCATAAAAGGCAAAACACACAACAGGGGAGTGGGGAGGGGAAAGGAAGTCAGGTAGAGTAACCTGAGTTTATGGGCCAGAGTTTCAAGGAAGGAATAAGCCAATCAGACAAAAACACCACCCTAGGGTCCTGGGAGGGAGCCTGTGCAAAGAAGGCAGGTGCAAACCCTAGAGAGGGCATAAAAAGGGGACACTTACAGCAAGGCAGGGTTGCCCCTGTGCAGGGGATCCTGGTCGACCAGTCACATGTGCTTGGCGTGACTAAAGGAAATCTGCTCAGAATTTTTACTCTGTCTTGTTCCTCAGATCACGGACCCTAACAAAAACCAACAGCAAAGAAAGCTCCATGAGACAGGTGGAGGGTAGTGGATGGTTCACAATGTTTTGCAAGCAGGGAGGTTAGCTCGGGGGTCTGGAACATCTAACGAAGCAGGTTCCTGGCTGACAGGGCAGACTTGGAATACCAAGTCAGAGCAGAGATATGAGTATAGAAACAATTCTTTAGATGTTCTGTTAGATTCTGAACCTGGAAGACAGAAGGGATTAGTTAAAGGATGGAGGTACTATGCTGTGATGTTGTGGCAAGGATGTGTATGAGGCTGGGGAGAATCAAACTCAAAGGAAGAAGAGTCCAAATACAGAGAAAGGCGAGAAGGAGGGGAGGGAGAAGGAGAGGAAGGGGAGGAAGGGAGAGAAGGGAGGTGCAGAGAGAAGGGGAGAGACAGGAGGCAGGTGGGATATGGAGGAGCATGAAGGAGAATGAAGGGAATGGAGAGAATGGATGGAGGAGAGGGAGAGGGAGGGGATGGAGGAGACTGTGACAGGAGGGGGCGGGTAGTACGAAGCCCTAAGCACTGGTCTTACAGTGACCGTGGGTGAGTCTGGGTGTTCCCATGAGCGGGAAGCGGAGGCTGTGCTTGCCGGCCCCGGTGTGTTGTTAATAGTTCATATAAACAGTGTCCAGAGCACTTTGTTGTCCCAGTTCTGTTGGGAGGAAGGAGGGCAAATGGTCTGTGTAGAACCAGGCAGGTGTCCGGAGCTGGGTCAGGGAAAGGACAGTACTCAGTGCCCTGCAGAAGGCCCTGACCGACCCTCCCACCTCTCTACCCCACAGGACTGAGACAGGAAGGGGGGATCCCCTCACTGGGTGCAGCCTGCCTTTCTGGCCTGCAGAGGGAGCTGGTTTGTGGGCTGGGGACTGAGACTGGAGGGGTCCAGCAGCCTGCAGTCCCTCACAGTGTGGCAGCCAGGCGGGTGCTCAGCAAGGCTCCAAAGACAGTTCACTACATCCCCACCAGAGAGCTGGAATAGCTGGAAACTGGGCTGCAGGGCCAGAGGAGGAGGCGGTGTCTCAAAGTAGACCGGCCTCAGTGTCTGCGGGCAAGGAGGGCAGCATCCAAGAGCAACAGAACCCCTGATGCTCAGCCTGGAACTCCGGACCTTAGGGGGCCCAGAGCTCAGTCACCTTTGAAAGCCATAAGAGGACATTCTGTGGCCCCTCCGGGCCCTCCTACAGTCCTGCTTTCTTCTGCTTCAGTAGAAATCCTGAAACGTCCTTAGCTGAGACATTCGCTCATGATCAAAGAGACGATCTCAGAGGGGCTGTGGGCTGCTGAAGTGAGCAGACCGTGGATCAGAGGACCAGACCGCACACGCACACTTCCACCCGCCAGCTGGCACCTGTAAAACCAGGCCAGATCCCACCCCTTACCACCACTGCTCATGGATGGCTCTACAGGTCCAGGGAGGTGGCACCATGCTTTCAGGGTGAGGCTCTGGCTTCCCAATGACCTCAGGGTGCTGCGACCTCAGGTGTGTGAAGTGCATGTCACGAGACACATCTCTAGGCCTCCTGGTGACAGCCTGACCCTGGAGCAGGGAGGAGGCCCTGGGACTCTCAGTTCAGGTGGGAATGTTGGTTTCCTGGGGGAGTCCGAGTTCTCCAAGGTCAGAGGATTGTGAAGCAGGAGAATCCAGAGGGTCTAGAAGGAATAGCATCTGACATGGGCAGGGGCACGGTGGGGAGTGGAACAGCTGCCAAGAATCAGTATAGACCAGCCCCTCCTGGGCTCGGCGCTGCAGGAGCCATGACAGAAGCGCCTGTCGGACCCAGGTAGACAACTGAGCTTCTTCCTCTGACTCCCACACAGGAGTGAAGCACCATGAACTCCCCTGTTCGCCCAGGTGGCCCCACTGTGCCTGGCATCAACACTGGCTCACTGCCATAGGAGGCATCAGAGAGGGAAACCCCTGTGTCCCCAGGGCATGACACTAGCCATTCCAGGGAGCGGGGGCTCACCCTCCTTGAGGCCTGGTGTTGGGACGAAACATGGGCAGGTCACCTTGCTTCAGGAAGGGGGACTCCCAGACCTGACCCTGGCACCTCCTCTGAGGTGTCTGAGGTTCAGAGCATCCTAAATGCCCCCAGGCAGATAGGCCAGGAGACAGGTCAAAGGGTGAAACACACACCTCACACAGTCAAGGCCTTAAGTTTGATCCCCAGCACCAAATGCCTACACACACACACACACACACACACACACACACACACACACACACACACACACTCACTCACACCAGCACCTCTAAGGGGGACATTAGTGAACCAACATCACCTTATTTAAAACCAAACAAATCTCCTCACTGGGCATAGAAGAAAGAAGAGAAAGGAAGCTGTCCTGACCAGGAAAGTCAGTCAGTTGCTACTGACCAGGAAGTGAGAGTGATGAGGAGTGAGGGGCTGTCTTAGGCTGAGAGTGTGAGCACCTGTGATCTGCTTACGTGGGGAGTGGACGGTATTCAGGGACTGGTAGACCTTGCTCAGGAGGCATTTGTGGGGAGAGAACAGAAACAAGAGCCTGGGGCCAGAGAGAGAAGTCCCTGCTGACACAGTCCTGTCCCCAGCCCGCGCCCCCTACGCATACGAGCTAACTAGAGTGATTTGAATGCAGAGCCATCGGTAAACCCTGATCTAAGTCTGGGGTGACCCAAACCCAGCCCCCTCAAAACAGGCAGGGGAGAGATTGCTTTTCATCCTCCCAGGATTCAGCTTCCCATGCAGAAGAGGGAACTGAGCCTCAGGACACAAGGCGAAGACCCCATGGCTCCTCCATCAGCCTCTGCACCAGCACAGCGCTGGCCCAGGGTCCAGCCACTGGGGGCTGAGGTGGGAACAATGCACCCAGTCTCTCCACCTATTGCCACTGCTGGAAGCCCAGTCAGACGTGCAGCAGGACCAGTGCTCCCTGGGCAGCACGAGTCATATGGGCTGAGTGACAAGAAATCAATCATTTCTGTTTGCAGCTCCCACAGCCCCTCTGAGTCTCTAAGTCCCTTCTTCAGCTCCTCAGCTCCATTCAGCCAAGTGTCTCAGCACCACACCCATGTGCATGGCAGCTCTGCCGGCCCCTGTGAGGCCAAGACACACCCTGGATATAGGGCACAGGGGAGGAAGGGATCTGGAAGGCTGCTTGGAGGAGGGTAATGCTGTGAGTCCTGAAGACAAGTAGGTGGTCACAAGGTCTGTGTCCTCCAGGAAGACTGGGCATCTGGGGCCACAATTTTCTTTAAAATTAGAAGGAGGAGTGGTCAGAGTGGTCATTCGAAGGCCAAGGTGATCGTCTTGTTCACAGCCGACCCATTCAATCCCTGTTACCCCAGATGATCCCCGGAACCAGGAGTGATCCTGTAGTGCAAAGCCTGGGGGAAGCCCTGATCACAGCCAGGTGTGTCCTAAAAAACAGAATGAATGAGATCAGAAGGCAAAAGGGATGGTAACTATTATTGAATCATAGATCAGATTGGCCTACACTCGTCATTATACCAGTATGGTGAAAACCTAATGTGAGGGCTGGAGAGATAGGACAGCAAGTCGGATGCTTGCCTTGCACGAGATTGAGCCCTGGCTCCACCTAGGATCCCTTATGTCCTGCCATGAAAGGTCCCTGAGCACAGGGCACCGAATAGCCATAGGCTCGGTGTGTGCCATCAGGAGCAGGGCCTCTCTGTGGGGCAGCCCCGCATCCACAGCACAGACAAGATGACTCAGGGATGCCACCAGCGCAAGGCAGCGGGGCAGAAAGTGTCTGCACAGTCGCCAGGCACTTTGGCCCAAACCGCACAGCGCACAGTATAACCTCTCACCCTCACACAGCCTGCAAAGGGACAGTGGTGCGTGGTCCCCGCCTCCCCAGGGAGCCGACCCAGCCCCGGACCTGTGCCTGCCCCAGGTGGGGTCCAGGACTCCCAAGTAGAGACTCCCCTAATAGCAGTCCCCGCAGGCATATCCCACCTGGCTGGCTCACAGCAGCTCCTTCCCGCCACTCGTCCTCTCGCCCCTTTGGACCGGGGCAGTGGGCGCTGCCCTCCCACGTGAGTCCTGCTGTCCCCCTTTGGAGCCCGCGCCTCGGCCCTTTAAAGGGCCAAGTGGCAGTGGCGGCAGTGGCTGGCGCGCGGGGTTCGGGCGGGGGCCAACTGCGGGCGCTGGGCGCGAGACAGCCGGCCAGGCTACCCGATGGGGGGCCGCGCTTGACCGGTGGGGCTCAGGACCCCTGGCTGCGGCTCTAGGCTACGGGTCGGGGGTCGGTAGCGTCGTGGGCACCGCGCCCCAGTCTCCAGACCCAAGGGCAGCCCCCGCGGGACAGGATGCGCGAGGCGAAAGCTGGGCTGCAGGGCCGCTGGCCGCCCCGCCAGCGCTTTTCAGGAGCCGTCCAGCGGCCAAGCGCTGTCCCTGGCTCTGGCCACCTTGCATGGAACCTGGCCGCTATGCCCTGCCCCGCGGCTCCTGAGCATGCCTGAGGCTGTGCGCACCGCCCCTGCCCAGGACCCGCCCACCGTCAGGCGCTTCTGGACTTAGGCGAGCCTCGCGAGGGGCGGGTGCGGGCAGTCTGGATGACCACCTGCCCCATGCCGTGGACCATACCCCCAGCCGCTGCCCCCGGGAGAGCCCGATGGACACCCCCTCGGCGCGAGTCTGGAGAGACGCCCAGGCCTGCTGCTGGGGGAAGTTTCTGGGACTGGAAAGGGCAGGCGGGAGACAGGTGGCCGGCCAGGGCATTGGGAAAGGTGGGGTTCGGGAAGGGACTTAGAGCCCATTTGAACTCAGCTTGGGGGTCGCTGCTCCGCGGGGGCTGCCCCAGAGCGAGGGGGGCGGTGCGCGGGATTCGCGGCGGGAGGGATCTGGGAAGGCGGGTGCTGGCAGCGTGGGGCCGCAGATGGGGAAGTTGGAGGCTGTGGGTGCTCGTGCACCTGCCAGGACGGGTACCAGCCTTGCAGTGGCGGCTCCCCGAAGCGCGCCCTTCTGCACTGGTCGTGTGCGTGGGCCTGGGTCTGTCCCTGGTCCTGCTCGGTCTCCTCGCAGGGAAAAGTCTGAAGTCGTTTATGCCCAAGGAGATTCTGCAGTGCACCCTCCCATCTGCGACTGAGCGGGCTGTCCAATATCTGTCCCGGTGGTGAGATGGGGGAGAAAAGTGGGAACTTTGGGCTTCTTTCTCCTCTGCAGAGCCTCTGCCTGTGTTTGCTCAACCCTGTTTGTGTGCAACCAGTTTCCCAAAGATGAGTGAAGGGAGATGCTTTGGGTGGGAACGTCCAGTGCCTGGAGGGCCCTCTGCTGTGGAAGCAGGGTCACTCTTGCCCATGCGGTCTTGGCAGCTGCCATGCCTGAACCGGAACACAGCCAGGTGTGTGGGGGGGGCGGGGTGGAGGGGGTGGAAGGTGGGGGACGCTGTCCATGGACAATGCCTCTCCCAGGGCACTGACCAAGCCTGGGGGTGCCAGGACTGGGTGATACTTGCCCTGGGCTGTGACTGTGCAGGCTGACCTGGCTGAGAATGTGGGGTGCTGAAGCCTGGAAGGCTGCCTGTGGGCGAACACAGACCAGGTGGGGCAGGGCCTGTGTCCTGTGACCTTTTGGTAGTGAAAGAACTAAGTTGGTAGCTGGTATAGGGTGGCCACCCACTCTTGCTTCACTAACCAAGTGGGACAGAAAAAATTGTGGCGTGTAGTGGACTGTGCCTTCCTCAGAAGCGCTATCTCGCCTCCTGATATCCTCAGGCAGCGAGGCTGAGGGATTGAGTTTTTTAAAAATGGATTTGTTTGAGAAGAACAGAGCCCAGGAAGACCCGACAGCTAGAGTCAAAAGTGTGGCATGAGAGGAAATAGGGCAGCCACTGTCCGAGGTTGGGACAGTACCCTGTGCTCCTGGTGGCAGGTATCCAGCTGGGACTCCATGGACACAACTTTGGGGACAAATGTGTGGTCAGAGGAATGTCCTGGAGACTTATCTCACCTTTGTGCACGCCACACAGCTGACAGGTACACACACAGACACAACACACACACTCGCACACACACCACCTGCCACTCAACCAACCTTCACCAAAATGCCCAGCTCCTGCTCCAGCAGCTGGAGCCAGAGAGGGAGCTTCTGGGACCCAGCTAGGTCTGGGGCTTCTGTCAGGAGGCAGGAGCCTTGCCTCTCCCACGCTGCTGTTGAGGGGACACTTCCATCGAGAGGCTGCCCCAGGCCAGCACCGAGCCCTAGGTAAGACCAGGCTCAGAGGGAGAGGAGCGGGCCAAGCCCAGAGCTGCCTCGTGTGTGGCTCCCAGGTCCATGCTGAGCATGAGGGGAAGCTCAGACCTGGGCTTAGTTCCACAGGCCAGCTCCTGAACTGTCCTGAACAGTCCCCTCTCTGGGGCCCCTGCAATGAACCCCCAGAGCTTGCAGACTCACTTCCTCACAAAGACTGTCTCTACCCCTCTCAACCTGGTGCACAGATATGTGCACACCTCACAGCCACACACACAAACACAGACCAGCTGTGTGCTCATCTCAACCGCCAAACACATACACTTGCCAGGTATGTGTACTCGCACAGTCACACACACAATTCCCAAGACATTCTTGCTTTTTTTTTTCCTTTTCTTTTTCTTTTTGGTTTTTGGGTCACACCCAAGGATGCTGACTCCTAGGGCTGACTCCTGGCTCTCCACTCAGAAATCACTTCTGGCATTGCTCAGGGAACCATATGGGATGCTGGGAATCGAACCCGGGTCAGCCGCGTGAAAGGCAAACGCCCTACCTGCTGTACTATTGCTCCAGCCACCCCCCTCCCCCCAAGACATTCTTTTGGGCCACACCTTGAGAGACCCACGGTGGTGGCGGGAACTGAGGCGGGGCTTGCAAGGCAGCTGGCCCACCTGCTGTGCTGCTGCTCCAGCCCCTCCCCATACCCTCTTCCTGGCCTGCTAGGTCCAAATGCACCTGGGTTCTTGAAACGCTTCTCCCGGCCTGTTGGCGTAATGCCAGCGGTGGCCACTAGAGGGCAGTGGAGAAGCCGTGCGGGGAAGGAGGCGCCTTCCCAGGGGTCCTGGCCGCGGGGGGCTGCTGCGGGCCTGAGCTCTCTCCGCAGGGTCGCCGGGGACTGCTCCGCTGAGCCGTCTCGGGTCTGGGGCTTTCCCAGGAGCCCAGGGGGAGTCGGGTGGTGCTCAGGAGACTCGGCGGTGTCTCCTGGCGGTACCTGGTGAGCGCAGAGAGGCGCGTCCTGCGGGGTCTGCAGGACTCGGCAGCAGCGGCCCGGCCTGGCGGGGCCCAGGGGTCCAGGGCCACATGCGGCGCTTCGGCCCGAGCCTTTCTGGGCATGGACACCGGGCCCGCTGTGCGCCACCTCCCGCCCCGCGCCTCGGCCCGCGACCCGCGGGTCACCAACAGTCGAAGTTCCGAAGGCGCGACCAGGGCTCGGTCACATCAGATCAGGGACGCGAAGGTGCCCGGGTTCCTGGCGACCCCCAGGAGCTGCGTCCGTCTCTCCTGGAAAGGGCAGAGCCGGGAGGAGGGCTCAGTGCTCGGGCACATCCCGGCAAGCCCACCCCACCCGCCCCCAGCCCGGAGGCTTGACCCCCCAGGCCACAGCTGCATCCCCCCCGCAGGCGGCCACAGCTCGGCCTGGGGGTCTTCCTCGGGGCCCTCCAGCTGGTTCTTCTCTGTATCCATTTCTACCTGCTATGTCTGTCCTATTTTGGGTCGTTTTATGTGTGTGATTTGGTTATTCCTTTTTTCTGTTTCACATTTAGTTTTTAAAACTGTATTTTTAATAGGGATCATTCTTTTCTTTTTTTTCTTTTTGGGCCAGAACCAGCGTTGCACAGGGGTTACTCCTGGCTCGTGCACTCAGGAATTACTCCTGGCAGTGCTCGGGGGACCATTTGGGATGCTGGGAATCGAACCCCAGTCGGCCGCGTGCAAGGCGCGTGCAAGCCCTACCCGGTGTGCTATTGCTCCAGCCCCAATAGGGTTCATTCTTAAGACACTCAGGAGGGGAATCTTTATTAAGATATCTGGGTCCCCCTTAAGCCCCCTGTGGGTCAGGAAGCTCAGTGGCCAGGCCTGGCATTGGGAGCCACCAAGGCTACATCCTGTGCTGCTGCTGAGGACCAAACGCAGAACACAGGTGCTATGGATGCTATGCATTCCTCTAAGACTTGAATGTTCTACCTGGTCCTGTTCTTATTTTATTGAAAATTTCATTTATATATATCATTTATAAACATAGCACAGTGGGTAGGGTGTTTGCCTTGCATGCGGCTGGTTTGATTCCTTCATCCCTCTCAGATCACCAGGCAAGCTACCGAAAGTATCTCGCAGGCACGGCAGAGCCTAGCAAGTTACCTGTGGCGCATATGATTTGCCAAAAACACTAACAAGAAGTCTCACATGGAGACATTACTGGGCTCACTTGAGCAAATCGATGAGCAACGGGATGACAGTGACAGTGATACATATACATACACACAGACACGACCATTAGAGATTGAAACTATCCATTGATAACTGCACACAAAAATAGAATTCTAAATTCTTAAAATGAAGCGGTGTTTTTATTCCACGGGTCAAAAAGAGAAATTTTATTTTAAATGTTATATATTCTTTAAATATTTTGAAATAAAGTTGGAGCGAGAAACTCAAAGTATTAAATGTTTATATAATTTTAAAACAGATCATTTTAAAATCAGTAATCTGTTTCCTCTTTAAGATCTAGAAAACAAAATGAACAATATGTCTTATTTAAGCAGAAAAAAATAGATAAGGAAATTTAAGAGCATTATTTTTCTGAAAACAAAAAAAAAGGAGAAAATAATTAAAATGCTAAAGATTTTTTGAAAGGTCAGTAAAATAAATCTCCAATAAGACTGAAAAGAAAAAAAACAATAGAAATGAAAGTCATCATTAGTATGTGGAGAAAAATTAATCTACCCAAATGGATACAAAATAAAATAGGTCACACATGAAGGGTCCAAAAATGTTTTTTACTGAAATAATATCTATTTTCCTTTATTTGTTTTTCTTTGGGGGCTACCTGTGGGACTCAGGGTCTCTTGGGGGTGGTCAGGGGACCCTAGAGGGTCTATGGATTCAACCCTGATTGGCCACTTTCAAGGCAAGCATCCTTCCCACTGCACTAACACTCTGGCACCCAGAAAGAAGATGAACTTTAAAAGAATAAGTATAACTTTTAGAACTGAGAAATATGTTATCTAAAATTTAAAATTAAGGGCCATGTGCAATAGTCCAGCAGGTAGGGCATTTGCCTTTCACGCAGCCAACCCAGATTTGGTCCCTGGACTCCCTTATCATCCCCCCAAGCAGTGCCAGGAGTGATTCCTGAGTGCAGAACCAGGAGTAAGCCCTGAGCATTGCTGGATGTGACCCCCATAAAAAATAAATAGGGGCTGGATCAATAGCACAGCAGGTAGGGCGTTTGCCTTGCATGCGGCCGACCCAGGTTCGATTCCCAGCATCCCATATGGTCCCCTGAGCACTGCCACGGGTAATTCCTGAGTGCAGGGCCAGGAGTAACTTCTGTGCATTGCTGGGCGTGACCCAAAAAGAAAAATAAATAAATAATTAAAATTTAAAATTGACTAAGTAGCATAAAGAATCAGCATAAGAATCATCAAACTTAAAAACACTGAGTCTGGGGCTGGAGCGATAGCACAGCAGATAGGGCGTTTGCCTTGCAAATGGTAGAGCTGGCTTCAATTCCCAGCATCCCATATGGTTCCCTGAGCACCGCCAGGAATAATTCCTGAGTGCAGAGCAAGGAGTGACCCCTGTACATCGCTGGGTGTGACCCAAACAACAACAACAAAACCCACCAAAACAAAAACAATGAGTCCCCATTATCAGTCTACTTGTCTCCTACTTTTTCTTTCTTTCAAGGTTTCTGACTTCCTCCAAATGAGGCTTCTTGTTCTTTTTATTAAATTTCCTTTAATATTACTTGGATTGGTCAGTTTACTGGTGATAAATTTTTTTTTTTTTTTTTTTGCTTTTTGGGTCATACTCAGCGATGATGCTCAGGGGTCACTCCTGGCTCTGCACTCAGTAATTACCCCTGGCCGTGCTCAGGGGACCATATGGGATGCTGGAAATCAAACCCGGGTCGGCCGCATGCAAGGCAAACGCCCTACCTGCTGTGCTATCACTCCAGCCCCCAATGGTGATAAATTTTTTAATTTGTTTTATACTACTTTGCCTTTGAGTTCACTGATTTTTTTTTCTTTCTGCTGTTGAAGCCCTCTTTTTTTAAATTTCAGCTGTTACATTCTTTAGCTCTATTATCTCTACTTGGACTTTTCTCAAGCTTATCTCAGACTTCTGCTGTTTTTGTTGACATTACCTTCCACAGAAGTCATTTCAGTGAGTATCAGTAAGACAGTTGTTTTGAAGTCTTCTTCAGGTAGCTTTCTGTTGGATAACAATGGAGTGTCCTTGTTGCTCCTGCAGGGAGCTTAGGTTTATTGAGTTACTCCCACAAGAGTGCCCCTGAGACATACCCAATTCCATCAAGCACTAATAATCCTATATTGCTTTCTCTTTCCCTTATGTCATTTGCATACATTATTGAGCAATGCTCTTTTTGTATAGACTCAGGAAGACAATTCATGTTATGCTTTGTCACATGGGAGTTAACTGACTCCAAAATAATATTTACTCCTGAGCATCATTTCACGATCACGATCACGATCACGATATCCCGTTAATCACCAATTTCTCGGGCAGGCTCAGTAACATCTCATTTCGTCCTTTCCCTGAGATCTTATAAGTCTATCTCGACTAGGCCCTCCTAATGATGTTGCACTGGGGGCACTTCAGGGTCAGGGGAATGAGATCCAGCTTGTTACTGGATTTTGCATATGAATACACCATGGGAAGCTTGCAAGGCTGTCCCATGTAGGCAGGAAACTCTCAGAAGATTGCCAGTTTCTCCCAGAGGAGAAGTAGGCTAAAGATATCGCTTCTGAGAGCTTGCTTTTAAGTCTCAGGATGTTGGCCATTGATGGGATTACACACACCTGGGTTCCTCTGCATCATATTTACCTGACTTAAACCTCACTTGCCCTTTCTTCCGAGTACCCCAAAAGCAGGATTCCAACAAATGGACTGAATGGACTCAGGGCAAGCAGTAAGCTACCCTGGCATCGAAAGGGGACAAGCTAAGCAGCATAAATATAAGAAGTTAAGAGCGCGGTCATGGGATAAACTCTGTCATGACCCAAAAAGAAGTAACTGCATACGGACACTGCTGGGGTTAGGAAAGACTAACCTGGCCTGAGGACTGTGGTCTGGAATATATAGCGAGATGTCCCCAGGAAGAGCTAGTCTTTAAGCTTAATATATCTCTGTATTCATACGAGATGACTAGAAGTATGATAAGAAATAAATGTACTATAATTGGTTATATTGATTACTAGAAGAGCTTCCAGCAGGAGAGGCTGCCTAAAATAACAAACCTAAAGAACCACCTGCTGGCTGCCCAGCACAACCAGGCCAAAGCCACTGACTGAGGACCACCAGGCCCCCCTGCTGCAGCGCTGGAAGCTCCTGCTGGTGGCCTCTGCCCCTCACAGACAGCAGCTACTGGAGAAGGTGCGACAGAAAGATGGTGACGCGTCCTGACGGGTCCAGCCCACGCCTCCCAGGCCAGGGGCCCACACCTGCTCACCCACGTGGGCACAAGCTGCGCAAGGGCTCAGGCAGCATATCCTCTCTTCCTTTGTTCAAGGGGCTTTTACAGGAGTTTTGGAACCTGTTCCCACATGAAGCTTCTACCTAAGTAAAAGTGCACTGTTAGGGGGCTGCCAAGGGGGGTAGTGCTGGGAGTGGTCGATGGTCTTTGAAATTCCTTTTCTGGTCTTTTTTTTCCTGCTGGAGCTTCTCTCAGAGGAGGGTCCAGCCGTCTCCCAGTCTGTTTCTTGTACCAGGTGAAAGTCTTATCAGGCCTTAATTCCTATTTTCTGCAAAGTTGGCTTTTTGCAACTTCAGTGCTATGGATATTATTATTTTTTGGGAAATGTGTTGCCATTGCCTTGAGGGAGGGGCCTTCCCTACCTGCCTGCCTACATCAAGATCAAACTCCCAAGGTCTGGAGAGATAGTACAGAGGGTAAGGCATTTGCCTTGCACGCGGCTGACCCGGGTTCTGATGTAGGCAGGTAGGTAGGGAAAGGCCCCTGGCAATGAAACTTAGATCATCAAAGTCTCCGGGGAGGAGAATCCTGAGACTGACCCACCCTGTGGACACAGGAACCGTACCCGATAAGACCTTCAACAGACTCAGGATAATAGACCCCCCACCCTGTGGAACCGCACCGGATAAGACCTTCAACAGACTCTGAGGATAATAGACCCCTCCCCAGGAGGTTCCCCGAAGAAGGCCATCACCACTCCCAACCTCCCTGGTAACCTTAGCAACGGACTTTTACCTGGGAAGAAGCCCCCACGTGGGGGCAGGTTGGAGAAACCCTATAAAGGCCACCTTGAACAAAGGAAGTGCGCGCATATGCTGCCTGAGCCCATGTGCTGCTTGTGCCATGTGGCCGAGCACATGTGTCGCCCGCATCTCCCCCCTTGAGGTGTGTACTTTCATGCTTTCGTGTCCAGTGCTAGGGTGTGTGTAGCTCTCTCCATCTTTGGAGGAGCCCGCGTTCTTTCTTGAGCGCGTTACTCCTACTGGTTTTCCTTTTCCACTTATCTCTTCCTCCTTCCCTAAGACCTTCTAAATAAAGTCTGTTACTTCACTGCTTGTCTACTCCTGAAATTCTTTTCCGAGAGCGAGACAAGAACCCAGTAACCCTGGGTCCCGGGTGTTTGAGGCGGTTGGAGGGAAAGTGACCGTCTTTCTCCTCCCCGCTTCACGAAAGTCACCTGTGGGGCCCACTGACGTCAGTTCGATTCCCAGCATCCCATATGGTCCCCTGAGCATCGCCAGGGGTAATTCCTGAGTGCAGAGCCAGGAGTAACCCCTGTGCATCGCTGGGTGTGACCCCCCCCAAAAAAAATCAAACTCCCAGGCAGAATTCTTTGCCCACATCTCTGCTCTCAGTATAACAAAGAGAACTGGCGAGAGATCACCAGGTCATTAAAATGCTAATGAAAAATAAAATGCTAATGATGCCAGCGGGCAGGTTTAGCTCTAAGCAATCTAAGGCAGACAAAAGAGAAAAAAAAAAACTGAAAAGGCACAGAAAGCTAGCAAAGCAGAACATTTTCCTTTTGATCCAAATAGCAAGTCTCTTGAATTCCAAGACCTGGTAGGTTAGGCTTGGCATGCATGTTGCTGAAGGCAGGCAGAGGCGGTGGTGTCAGGTCTCCGTGTTCACGACCCCCAGGTTCTTCAATATTTTCGAGAATGAACTATTGACTAATAAAGATGCTCAGACTAGAGTTAGGAAAGTAGAAAACTTTATTGGAAAGGAGAAAAGAAAAGAAAAAGAGCTCCCCAAGTGGGGAGGAACTTAGTATAGGAACAAGTTAACTCTGACTCCTTTTGTGAGACTTTTATAGGAAACCCAGGTCTTTGTGTGACAGAGAGTGCAGGGAATCTACAGGGTGGGCGGGTTGGTTTGTCTTTCTGATCACAGGCAGCAGAGGTGGTGCAACCAGAGGTGGTGCAATTCACCTCTGAACCTGCAGCCTCAGATTGCTATGCCTGATGCCTGGGAATGGTGCCAACTACAGAACCTAAATCCTAGCTTGGCCAAAGCTTAGGGGTCAGTGAGTGCCTGCGACTGTGCAACAACTCTGTCAGAGGACAGGTCTCAAGGAGATGATGTTGCAGAACCCCCTTCAGTGGAGGCTCTAGTAGCTCCTGGAAGGCTCAAATTCTTGGTACCTTCTAGAACTGCCTCTCTGCTTCCTGCTGCCTCAACCCCTATCCTGTACAGGCACAAGACTCCGGCCCACCCAGCAGATGCAGACGTGCTAGTAGACATACCCTGATAGAGCAGTATCCTGGCAACTAAGCTGAGGTTCTATTCTGCGACACTGAAACTTAGTGTTAGACCAATACATCAAATTTGGAAAAGAAATCTGCTTAGCTCAACCCGCAGAAATGCACATAGATTCCAAATCTTAGCTACTGTACTGAGTGCTGCAATGAATAATGCAGCACTCAGTACAATATACTTTAACCTTTTGAATGAATGTTCTTCTGGCCTGGGATAGTAACTGGATGAAGAAATGGAATGCTTTATAGGGGTGAGACCAAAATCACTCTTGAGTATAGGGAGGAGAAGGAAAGAAATAGAGGAAAAAAGGGGGGGCTGCATGGAGAGAAGAGATAGATGAGATGCAATAGAAGTAGGATCGTGGAATATGGGATTCAGGTACATTGGTGGTGTTAGGGAATTATAGAGCTAAATATCCAAACCAGAGCCAATGACACTGAAATCAGGAGACCCAAACTTTAATAACCAAACTTAAAAGGTGCCTATGACAATGGAGGCTGGTGCTGGGAGTCGGGGTGGCGACAGGGGAGAGGAAACCTGGTGGAGAGCAGTTGACACTGGTGGCAGGAACAGTGATGGAACATTGTATGGCAAAAACCAACTGTGAATAACTTTGTAACTCATAGTGCTTTAATAAAATAAAATTTGGGGGGGGGGGAGAAAGAAACATAATAAACATAGAATTTCAAGCCAAGTGAAAAGACAGAGACTGTATCACAGACAAAGCAAAAATCTTAGGGCTGGGTGTGTAAAAAACACAAAAAAGGAAGGGGCAAGGAGGGGAGCACCTCACTGCACCTGGCACAGGGCACAGGGCAGCGGCGCTGTTTCTCCCACTGCCCACGTTCTGTAGTCTCCAGCCGCTTCCCCCACCCCGGAGAGGTTGATGGCGATGATGAGGCAGGTGAAGGAAGGAACGGAGCCAAGCTGGTTGGTTTCAGTTGCAGTTTAATCCAATCTCCTCTCTATACACTCCCATCTCTCTCTCTGCTTCTTCCCCGAACCCCCTCTTACAGCCACCTTAAATCCCCCAGCATGAGGGGTCAGGGCTTACACATAGGTGTGGTCACAATCAATAGGGGTAAAGTTCTTTCCCTCAGGGGATGCTTCTTCTAGGACAGATTCTCTTTCAGCAGGACACCCACCCAAGAGCGGGATCCCATGGGTGTGTTTCTCCTCTCCTTGTCCAACTAACATATAAGCATTCATAATATTAATCATTTTGTATGGACATAGCAAGAGATGCATTAAGCTTATAGAATTGCTCTCCTGGGGTCATCTCGATCTCAGACTACTGTGCTCAGGCTAGATTAGTCTTTCCTATCCCTAGCAGGGTCCTAGTCTCGTCGTTGCTTTTGGATCATGACATGACATGTCCATGACCAAGCTCTTAACATATAGTTAAGCATTAGGCACTTTGGCCAGGCCCATCTCCATGCCAGGGCAGCACATAACTCACTGCTGGCCCTGGGTCTGTCCCGTCCCTCGTCGGGACCCTGCTTTTGGAGGTGCTAGGAACTAAGGGCAACTGAGGCTTAAGTCGAGAAAGCAGATGCCCAGGAGTGAATAATATTCGAAGCCAACTAAATCCCATGTTACCAAAGCATATTAACAACTATCTTTCTTTGTCCATACAAAAAGGATATTGCTTTAAAGTAAACTATTCAAACAACATAAGGAGAGGAGAAAGGCAATGTTAACTTACAATACAAGTTCACTGTCCTAGCAAGGACTGACCTTACAAGTTAACAGAGTCTGATTAGGCGAAGAGCTGATTAACTGGTTGGGGAAGGGAGCATAGAAGTGATTACGGATAAACAGGATAAACAAAGGAATGGGAGTGACTCGGAAGCACCTTGATAGGCGTGACTGATATACCTAAGCTCCTAGTGGCAAGAGGAGCAGGACATACCAATGTAGTCTAGAATTGTTTAGAGATTATTACCAGATTAGCCCAAACTCTGTGGCAAGAGAGAAAGGACAAACCAATGATATCCTACAGGTGGGAGTGAGAGATTTATAAACCATAGAACTAGGTGGTTTATAAACTTCCCTGGAGAAGAGCCAAAGCAGCTCTAACAATGCTTACTGAAATAAAAACAATTAATGAACAAAATGAGAATTACAGCAAAGATAAATAAAACGTTTGTTAAAAAATTTCAAATTATATTGGGGCTGGAGCGATAGTACAGCAGGTATGATGTTTGCCTTGCACACGGCCGACACAGGTTCAATCCCCGGCATCCCAAGTGGTCCCCCAAGCACTGCCAGGAATAATTCCTGAGTGCAGAGCCAGGAGTAACCCCTGAGCATCGCTGGGTGTGACCCAAAAAGCAAAAAAAAAAAAAAGAACAGAAACCAAAGCATCAAGAAACAATTATATACAAGAACAATTAATTACATTTACATATATACCATCTATGTAGCATATATTACATATATAACACTAATTATGGATTTTTAGGGAAAATTTTGAGGGGTTTTTGACACAATATATTGAAAGTGCTGAAAGAAATGGCTTTTCAACTCTGTCTTGTCAAATGGGCAAGTCCGTATCAAAGTCCTTGTCAACGGCAGTTGATGTGTGGGTCTCCACATGAATGGGGAAAATTAATATAGTAAAATGTTTATTTATCAAAAGCAATATATAGTCAACACAATTGCTAACAAAATTACAGTCATTTTTAAGGACATATTAAAGCATATAAAAATCATAAAAGACACTAAATAGCTATAACAATTCTGAGGAAAAAGTGAAGGAAAATGGAGACATCAAGTTACCTGCCTTCAGATTATGTTACAAATTGTATTACTACAAATGATGTTACTGATTCAAATAGCATGGCATTGAAATCAAGACATGAGGCACCATAAGGACAATTTACGTAGCCTGGACTCAACCATCTGTGCTAACTTTCCAGACTCCTGCTGCCACACTGAAGCTTCCTCCTTTACTACTACCACCCTCCACACCGCCCGCCCCATCCACATTCCTTCTTCCAATCAAAGAGCCAGGACCGAGTTCTGACTATTACTCAATCTCCAAGAGTCAGTGCTATGGGCAGAGCCTGATGGATTTGAGTCTTGCCTTTCTGCTATTCAAGAACAAGACAAGATCTTGCACAAGGAGTCTGCTTTCTGCAGACAAGAGTGCCATGGAGGTTCTCTGGCTGTTCACCTTAATCTCTGCTGCAGGTAGGATGCCTTCCCTCTACTGACTATGCCCTCTCCCCTTCCCCTTCATTGAGCATGTAGTGGGTGGGCAGCCCCAGAGTGTCAACTCTAAAGGTGCTTGGAGGAGGTTGAAGTCCTATGCAAGTTCTGACCTCTTTCTTCCCACCCTGCATCATTTCCTTCATGCTCTCTATTCCTCCCTGATATCAGAATCCATTTCAAGCATGTGGAAGTATAAGGGATGATGTGTTTTGGTGACATATGATGATATGATATCTTAGGCACTTGCTGGCTTTGGGAGGATATTGATGGGAATGGGGAAGAACAGGTAGAAGCTCTTTAATGATAATTCACCTAAGACTGTCCCTAGAGGAGTGCCCGAGGAGAGTGAAGAGATATCCAATGACTGGGAGTGCATCCTCCCATGCTCTGAATGGCAGGTGAAGGTAATAAATAACTACTATTATAGAGATGATACTCCCCAGATTTTAAAAATACAGCCGTCTTTCCCTTTGAGGCAAAGGAGGGTTCCTCTTGCTCCCCTGGCAGAATCAAGCAGACCTGGGGGAGAGGATGGAATATCCCAGCATATATCATGCTATATATATGCATGTACATATGTACATACATATGTATATATGTACATATACATACATATATATATGCATACATGGAAAGCAGAGTGAACAAGGTAGTGTCTGGAGGGAGAGGGATGTCAAGTGACATGTGTATGGGAAGCATGATTCATAGCTGGTCTCCAGAAGCAGGCCACCAGCTTCCAGGTAATATCCTCTACTGTCTCTGTTCACCTTATAGTTGAAGATGGGGCTCAGGGAAAGACCAGAAAGGGCCAGTTGAGGCAGAGGACTCAGAATGAACCCTTTGCAACCCTGTCGTCTTCAAAAGAGACGAGTGCTCTACGCCCGCCGCCCCTACTCTAAGAGGATCCCAAAATAGTAGCCTCGTGTCTCCCCAAAAAATAACCTTGACACTTGGTTCCTCCTGAAAGAGGAACCAAGCCACAGAATGGGGAAGCTGGAAGCTGAAAGTCAGAGGACAGGCCAGTGCAGAATAAGCGGGGGTGGGATGGGGGATAGGAGCACAGGGACGGGTTCCTGTTCACACTTCCCGGCCAGAGAGGATCACTAGCTTTTTCTCTCTTGAAATGAAAAGGAGAGATGAGGCCCATATCACCTGTGAGAGAGAAAAGGTGTTGCACATTGAAGGTGACGACAAACTGTGAAAATAAATCCAGAGAGAGTAAGTTCTCCAAGGATGGAAAGAATAAATAAGGAATTACAGAGCTAATATCCAGCAAACCTAACTATGATGAAGTCAAACCCAGGTCCTAGGTTCCTAACTCCCAATTGTCACTTTCTCTCCTCTTTTTATAAAAAAATGGAAGCTTTCGGGGGCTGGAGAGATAGCAGAGCAGGTAGGGCGTTTGCCTTGCATGCGGCCGACCCAAGTTTGATTCCCAGCATCCCATATGGTCCCCCAAGCACCACCAGGAGTAATTCCTGAGTGTGTGAGCCAGGAGTAAGTAAACCCTGTGCATCGCTGAGTTGCAAAAAAAAAGAGAAAAAGGAAGCTTTTTAAGGGGAGGATTTCTGTCTCTTATCCATGGCACATACAGTGTTGATACATTACATGAATGGAGGAATGAATTAATGTCTCTCCTCTATCTGCAGAGTTGTCAAAAGCCCACAACACCACAGTGCTCCAGGGCACGGCGGGCCAGTCCCTGCAAGTCTTGTGCCCCTACAATTCCTTGAAGCACTGGGGGCGGCGCAAAGCCTGGTGCCGCCAGCTGGGTGAGGAGGGCTCCTGCCAGCGGGTGGTGAGTACCCACCACTCATGGCTGCTGTCCTTCCTGAAGAGGCGGAACGGCAGCACGGCCATCGTGGACGACACCCTGGGTGGCACACTCACCGTCACACTGCGCGATCTTCAAGCCCAGGACTCGGGTCTCTATCAGTGTCAGAGTCTCCATGGCCAGGAGGCCGACACCCTCAGGACGGTCCTAGTGGCAGTCATGGCCAGTGAGTGTCTGCAAGTCTGAACCTCTGACCTGCCCTTGGGCTGGGGCTCATGTTGTTGGTATCTGTGCACAGGACCCCTGTCAAATGCGCCTCCCGGACTCAGGGCTACCGTTGAAGGGGTGCAGGTTGCTTATTGCTCAAGGGGCTACGCTGAGGTCCTGACTCCCGTTACCCAAACTATAGTTCTGAGTGCAGGTAAAGGTTCCTTTTTCTCATTTGCATAAGGTGCTCTATTTGCTAGCCCACCCAACACTAATCATTTGCTATCCAGATAGGATGTAAACACTCTAAGGGGTCCTTAAGGAGAAGAAAGAGACTCATTTATTCTCTATTCCTACAATATAATGTTAAATTGAATTAAATAGACAAGAGAGACAATATAGGGGTTAAGTTGCTTGTCTTGTATGCAGCTAACCCAGGTTTAATCTGTTATCTCATGGTCCCCTGGAGGACCATGTGGAATAGCCCTGGTGCACAGAGCCAGGAATAGCCTCAAAATACTGTCAGGAATGGTCAGCTCCGCCTCCATTAAATTAAATTTTCCCTGGTACAAGGACACAACCCTAGAAAGGGACATTTGGTTATGACCCTGGGCAATGAAGTTGACTCTTTAGCCCTCTATTGTATTATTGTATTTTATCTTTCTTTTCCTTTCTCTTTCCTCCTCTCTTTCTCTTTTCCCTTCTTTCTTTCTTTCTTTCTTTCTTTCTTTCTTTCTTTCTTTCTTTCTTTCTTTCTTTCTTTCTTTCTTTCTTTCTTTCTTTCTTTCTTTCTTTCTTTCTTTCTTTCTTTCTTTCTTTCTTCCTATCTTTTTTTTTCATCTCTTTGCATCACACCAAGTGATGCTTAGGGGTTACTCCTGGATCTGCACTCAGGAATCACTACTCCTGGCAGTACTCAGGGACCATATGGGATGCTGTGGATTGAACTCAGTTCAGCCATTTGCAATGCAAATGCCCTCTTCACTTTACTATCTCCCCAGTCTCTCTCTCTCTCTCTCTCTCTCTCTCTCTCTCTCTCTCTCTCTCTCTCTCTCTCTCTCTCTCTCTCTCTCTCTCGGTTGGTTTTTGTGTGTTTAGGAAGTGCTCAGGGGTTCCTCCTGGCTCTGTCCTCAATGTCCTCAGAGGATCACTTTTAGCAGCCTTAGGCATGAAACCCAGGCCTTCTGCATGCAAAGTATGTTCTCAATCATTGAGCTATCTCCACAATTCACCATCTCTTCACTTTAAGTCGAGGGGAGGGTGTCTGAGATGCTGGTAGCACAAAGTTCTGAGGCAAAGGAGAGAGTTCATTGCCGTAAGTGACACCTTGAGCCCCAGCTTCCTGCTGCCTCTACACTTTGTGTCCTCACTCTCAGCAGGATATGGCGAGGTGACTCCTTTATGCCCCAGCTTGGCACGGGGAAGACCTCCTGGAAAGTTTACTGCTGTCACACTAGGCCTGACTATCTTCCAAGGAGAAACATCCTGTGGCCACTATCCTATATCACGCCCTTTTCCCAACTTCAGGCCTTATTAAAATAAGAACCCGGAGATGTATTTATATAAGGTTGGGGGGCGGGAAGGGATGACCTGCTGTCTAGAATCACTTCCTCCTGGCACTCCTCCACCACTCTTCTAAGGGAAAGAGGAAGATGGGGAGGAGGATGCCCAATGTTCAGACCATCAGGGTCTAAGGCAAGATGATAATACTCTAACAGTTACATCATTATCCAGAGCTCGGTGGGCATCTGGAAGAACACAGTCTTCAACATCACCCGTTTATCCACTTGATCTTCCCAGAGGTCAAACACGTTTCATTCTGTGTACTAATTATTTAGCTTCTACTGACACTACATTCACCCCTGCAATACTGTTTTTTTGTTTTTGTTTTTATGGAGTGAATCACTTTATACTCTGGAAAATCAGGGGTTTGTGAATGCCCATGCTTCAATTTCTTGAGTTTATGTGGTGGTAGGGAGGGGCTGTTCATTCCTGGAGGTGTTCAAGGAATCATATGCTGCCAGAGATGGAATCCAGGGCCCCCACTCGAACCTTTTGAGCCATCTCACCAGCCTGCAATACTGTTTTTTATCTTGGATGGAGGTGCTCCAGGAAGAGATTAGAGGGCTCCAGGGGGCATTCCCATGCTGTTCAGATCTGGTAGTGCTGGTAGCCACCAAGACCAAGACCCTCCAGTGTTTGAGGGGCTATGAAGTTATCTGACTCTCCCCAGCCTCTGAAAAACTTGTATAATGTGTTCCAAATGGGACCACTATACATATGAAGAAACTGAGGACTGTTTCTTCATATGTGTATTAAATGAGATGAAGCTAATGACTGAACATATATGGGACAGAGTCCAGGGTGGGATCTCACTTCATGTAGAGGTCTATCCCCATCATGAAGGTGGCATCAAGGATAGGGGACTGGAAACTCACAGATTCTATCTTCCTCAGACCCTACTGATCACCAGGAGCCTGGAAATATCTGGAGTGAAGAGGAGTCCGAGAGCTCGGGTGGCCCCCAGGTGGAGCACAGTATCTCTAGGTACAGTCCTCAGAGTCCCAGCAGGAGATGGGGGATGAGGGAAAGGGATCCTAAGATAAACAATTTCCATGGCACTAGATCATCTAAGGAGTATATATATTTTGTCTAAACACCCCTTCCACCAGCCTATGTATATTGGTAGGATGTACCAGTTGTACATTCTATGGAATTTTCTATGGAAAATTCTATAGAATTTTTCCATAGACTCTCTCTTCTCCCTGACAGTCTTTGAATAGCCCCACAATTTGGCAATAGTGAAAAAAGCTGTACTTCAGTAAAAGCTGCGACCATCACTTCCCTGCATATCTGGAAGAGCCCGATTTAATTCTGATTGGCTCATGTCTGAATACTGGTGTTGAAACAGTTATCATAGAAAACACTAAACTGGCTTTCTGTGTGTATGTCACAAACACACACACACACACATACACACACCACCTATTCTAACACCATTACAAACAGAAGAAATCACAGCAGAAACCATCCCAGTCGGGGAAGGTGATATGCTGACGTATACTTAGCAGGCAGATCCATGCTTAGAGCATAATCACTTCACGACAGGCTTCCGCAGCCCAAATCTCCATCCCAGGGACTATATAGAATGGGGAGTCTCCTGAGTTCCTGTCAGCTCTTGGGTCCCTCCCGCCTTTCTCCCAAAGGGTCATTCCAGTGGTAGCCCATCCCCATTCCCTGCGTGTTTCCTCAAGGAACCTCTCTGAGATCACATTCCCACACTCCTCTGTCCTCCTCCTCCTGGCCTGCATCTTTCTAAGCAAACTTCTCATCGCTGGCGCACTCTGGGCTGCAGCCCGGAGTGTACAGAGACCGAAGACAAGCACCCCTGGCAAGCTGGACTCTGGCCGTGAGCTGGGGCTCCAGCTCCAAGCTCTGACAGGTGAGCGTGTAGAGCACAGTGAGGTGGAGGGTGTCCAGGTGAGGTGGGGATGCAAGGAACTATGTGAGTTTTTGGATTGCTGCAGTGAGGGGAGACACATGAGAGGAAAGGACCCGGCCTGGGAGGAGAGACCAGGAAGCGCCTTCAGGTGTCGCCCGTCCTGCACCTTCATCCGTCAGTCTTCGAAGTGCCTGGCTGTGCTTTGGAAAATGATCCACTCTGCCAGTACTGCTGCTGAGAGCATGCGTATGTGCCAGCCTTGAAGTGTGAAGGGTGTCTATGAATGTGTGGGCCCTAATATTGTACACTCACAAATAAATCCAAGACTTCGTTTTAACTCTCTGGTCTGGGGCATCAAGACAGTCTTCTCTCGTGCTACAGTAAGCATCAACTGAGTCAACTGAAGTGACAGATTGCACAGGGCTTAAGAGGGTAAGGCTCGGGGGCTGGAGTGATAGCACAGCATGGAGGGCGTTTGCCTTGCACGTGGCCAACCCAGGTTCGATTCCCAGCATCTCATACAGTCCCCCAAGCACTGCCAGGAGTATTCCTGAGTGAGGAGTAACCCCTTTCCATTGCTGGATGTGACCCCTGTCCCCACCTACCCCCACAAAAGAGATTATGGCTCTTGCCTTGCTCATGGTAAACCTGGTTAGATCCTCAGCACAGCATATGGTCGACTGAGCACTTTCAAAAGTGATACCTGGGTGTAGAGCCAGGAGTGAGCTCTGGGAACAGCCAGGAATACTCCCTTGAACAAACAAAACAAAGAAAACAACAAACATTAAAAGAGCCTCTAACTCATAGGTTCTGGGCAGTTCTCTCTTCCTTTACCAGACCCAATTGTCAAATCCTCACTTCAGTGTGATTTTTTTTTTCTTTCTGGGTCATGTGCAATGCACAGGGGTCACTCCTGGCTCTGCACTCAGGAATTACCCTTGGCGGTGCTCGGGAGACCATATGGGATGCTGGGAATCGAACCCAGGTTAGCCGCGTGCAAGGCAAACGCCCTACCCATTGTGCTATTGCTCCAGCCCCTTCGGTGTGAATTTTAATTCCACTGACATTTCTCTAGCGCCTAGTCTTCCTTTCCCCTTTCCTGTGGCCTCCTATCCATCCAGGTCCCAAACCAATGCTGACGACTGCTCCCCAGGCCCGCTCCCCGCCGACCAAGTCCTCCCCAATCCCAGCTGGCATGCCCATTGTTTCCCCTAGGCTGGAGTTTTGCCTTCATCATGCAACCTACCCCAAGAAACAAAAAACAAAGGGCCCAAGTAAGCTTAGGTCTACTACTCATGGCGTACCATTGTCCAGAAGGAACTCTGAGACTCGGGGCTGGAGTGATAGCACAGCAGGTAGGGCGTTTGCCTTGCATGCGGCTGACCCGGGTTCGATTCCCAGCATCCCATATGGTCCCCTGAGCACGACTGGGGGTAATTCCTGAGTGCTGAGCCCACTCCACCTTCTTGCTCCTGGGCCCTGATGCTGGTAAAACTCAGGATTCATCACCGTGGGGGTCCTCTGCCTTGCACTCTGGCTGGGGCAACCTGGAGAAGGGGGTGGAATGATTAGACTCCAGTTTTCAACGTTTGGCTTTTACTGAGAAATCAGAAGTAAGTGCCTTCCTCACTTTTAGCCTCATGTCTTCATGTGTTAGCAACAAGTCTATCATCTATTTGGGTAAAGCAAGAGAACATGGCATTAGTAAAAATCTGTTCAGAGTAACATTTGGAGCACTGGCATTGCCCTCTTCTTCTGTAGGAAGTAAGAGCTTAGGAGGAGACCTATTTGAAACCTACTGAGCCAAATCCTGCCTCCTCACTCTCCTTCTAGACTTGTAGCAGCATCAGGGGCTGTAGTTGATACAGGCAAGCACTCAAGAAGGATCTCCTCTCCATGCAATACTCACAAGTGACTTATTCGTAGCACTGTAGCACTATCATCCCGCTGTTCATTGACTAGCTTGAGTGGGCACCAGTAACATCTCCATTGTGAGACTTGTTGTTATTGTTTTTAGCATATTGAATACACCACAGTAGCTTGCCAGGCTCTGCTGTGCAGGCTGGATACTCTTGGTAGCTTGCCAGGCTCCCCGACAGGGACAGAGGAATCAAACCCTGGTCGGCCACATGCAAGGCAAATGCCCTACCCACTGTGCTATTGCTCCAGACCGACATTTTGGTATGACTTACTGGTATGAACACTATTCCATCATCAAAACAAACAAACAAAAACACCTTTTTGTTGTAAAATGGCCAGACAGTATATCATGTAAGATGTTGTCTTGCATGCGTCTGATTTAGCACCACATATTAGTCCCTGCCAGGACTGATCCCTGAGTCAGAGCCAGTCATATGTCCTGAGCACCACTGGGTGTCCACAGCCTGTTGTGTAGACATGCACAATGGAACACTATGCAGCTGTAAAAGAAGTTGAAATCTTACAGCTTGCTGTGACATGAATAAAACTAAAAGGTATCATGTGAGGCAAAATAAACCAGTAGGAGAAAGATAAATGCAGATTATATCACTCACCTGTGGATATTAGAGAAACAAAAACAAGTGAATAGACATTAGCAAACATCGGGGACATCTGAAGGGGGTGGGAGATGATGATCGAACTAGAAGTGACACGATGACAATAGTGGAGGGTCATGGGCATTTTGGGGGTGGTGGGGTGCGGTGACTCTGTAAAGCAATACCATAAGCTTTAGCACTATTGTAACCCTATAACCTACATTATAAAACTTTTTTTTTTCTTTTTAGGTCACACCCAGTGGGCTGGAGTGATATCACAGTGGGTAGGGAGTTTGCCTTGCATGTGACCGACCCAGGTTCGATTCCTCCACCTCTCTCGGAGAGCCCAGCAAGCTACCAAGAATATCCCACCCCCACAGCAAAGCCTGGCTAGCTACCTGTGGCGTATTCGATATGCCAAAAACAGTAACAAGTCTTACATTGGAGATGTTACTGGTGCCCACTCGAGCAAATTGATGAGCAACAGGATGACAGTGATGGTGACAGTGATGGTGCTCAGGAGTTACTCCTGGCTCTGCACTCAGGAATTACTCCTGGTTGTGCTCGGGGGACCATATGGAATGCTGGGAATCTAACTTGGATCAGTCACGTGCAAGGCAAATGCTCTAGCCCCTGTACTGTCGTTCCAGCTCCTACATTACAAAACATTTTAAATAAAGAAAGCCTGATGCAGAGCAGATAGGAGCCCATCCATGTCACCCACAGGTGCAATCTCTCTGTCTGGTTTTCCCAAACCATTCAGAGTTCATGTTCTGGCAAAACCCTGGGTCACAGGCAAGCAGAGACTGTTGGTCACTCTCTTGTCCCTGCCACTAAAGTTGGCCCCCGCACTAGCTGGGCTTTCTGGGGCTCTGGCAGCAACTTTCTCATTATCTGTTTCCTTGCTCCTGAAAGAAAAAGCAAGATAAAGCAAGTAGAGCAGGAGGGGGATGGGAAGAAGAGAGATGAATTTTCCACACACAGCCCCATGTAAGTCAGACTGAGGGTGAGGGCATGGCACCCCTTTCAGTCTTCCTTATCAAGTCCCAGGTCAGGTGGTTCATTATTCACGGGCTATGCAGGCAGGCATCAGCAAGGAGCATCAGGGATTCCTGAGCTTGGAACACAAGGAAAAGCAATTATGAGACGTGCAACTTATATAGAGCATCAGAAACAGGACCCAGCCTCATCTCTGGCAGGAATGAGGAAGTCAGGGTCCCCTGAGCCCACCAGGAGTGAGTCCTGAACAGAGAGCCAGGAGTCATCTCTGAGCACCAACAGGTGTGGCCCCACATCAAACAAACAAAACCACGAATAAAATAATCCCAGAAAAAATGCCAGCTCTAGGGGGGATAATTAGCCAATGAATCATCTTATTTTCAGAATTGCAGAATTTGGAGATGCATGAACACCCAGAGTGAGGATCACCCAAATTAGAGTGAAGACACCCAAGGCTATCTCCTCCTCTTCCCCCACCGCATCCCAGAGTGCACTGGTCCTTTCTCCACCACGTTCCAGGGGGCCCTCATCTCCTCCCCCTTATCCCTGAGTCACCCCTTCCTGTCTGCCTTTATCCTTGCCTGGCCGCCCCTAAATGGGGTGAGGGAGCCAACAGGAATTAGGAGTTCCTTATCCCCACCCATCGAGGCTCCCCTGGCACTGTTCCCACTCCACAAAGCTAGTTGCTGCTGCCTCAGGGCCCACACAGCCTGGAGCTGTCACCTCCCTGCCACCATGGCTCTGCACCTACTGGTCCTGCTGCTCCTGGGTTCCTCAGGTAAGAGGTGGGAGGGGGAACAAGCTGCCAGAACTGCCGGGCCCCTCCCAAGCAGTCGCAGTGTGATTGCCACCCTCCAGGGATGAGATTCAGGTGCTAGTCCCCAAGGTTGGGCTGGGCAGTGTCCTGCGTGGCCTCCTCTCTCCATGTCCTCTCTTTCCCCAGGCCGAGGCTGGGCTGACAGCCACCCTGAGGTGCTGCAGGTTCCTGCAGGGGGCTCCATCCAGGTGCAGTGCCTCTATGGCCTCCAGGATACCAGGTCTCAGAAGGTGTGGTGCAGGTTCCTGCCTGATGGCTGCCAGGCCCTGGGCTCCTCCGCAGTGGACCGCCGGGCCCCGAGGGGCGGCCGGACATTCCTCACTGACCTGGGTGGTGGCCTACTCCAGGTAGAGATGGTGACGCTGCAGAAGGAGGATGCGGGGGAGTATGGCTGTGTGGTGGAGGGGGCCACGGGGCCCCAGACTGTGCACAGGGTGACTCTGGACGTGTTACCCACAGGTGAGGTAGCCCAGGTGGTCACAGAGCCTCCCATCTGACCTGTCCCTTCCCACCCCACTCCCAGCTGCTTGGGAGTACTGCCAGCCCCCGGCCTGGGAGGAATTCCAGACAGATAGCCTTTCACAGCTGTGCAGGGAACGGAAACCAACATGGGCGAGAAGTCATCCTGTGGTCTGCCTTCCTCCTCCTCTATCAGTGACACATGGAAGGCCTGGCCTCCTGGTCTGGAAACAGATAAGTCCACTTTGGAAAAGAACACTCCAGTGGTTAAAGCACCCCTGATGTCCAGATCTCCATAAGAAGTTGGGTTCTTGGGGCCGGTGGGTAGGGCGTTTGCCTTGCATGCGGATGACCCGGGTTCGATCCCCGGCATCCCATATGGTCCCCCAAGCACTGCCAGGAGTAATTCCTGAGTGCAAAGCCAGGAGTAACCCCTAAGCATCGCTGGGTGTGACCCAAAAAGCAAAAAAAAAAAAAAAAAAAAAAAAAAGTTGGGTTCTCCACACCCCCAAGCCTCACATCCTCACTCCCATGGCCTCAAAAGCCTGCATTTTCAACATACTTGAGGTTATTTTCCCCCTAGAAGAGCTAAAACCCTAATTCAGACATGCAGATTGCTACTCAGCCAATTTATTTATTTATTATTTTTTCCTTTTGGGTCAGACCCAGCGATGCACAGGGGTTACTCCTGGCTCTGCACTCAGGAATCAACTCCTGGCGGTGCTCAGGGGAACATATGGGATGATGGGAATCAAACTCAGATCTGCTGCGTGTAAGGCAAACGCCCTACCTGCTGTGCTATCACTCCAGCCCCTTGGCCAATTTATATCTTTATATGATCCAGTCTTTAAAATTCCTTTAACAGTACTTTTGATGGCTGGGAAAAATAACCAAATTCTTATTATTTTGTAAGTCTTCACCAAGCTTCTGGCATGTGTCTCACCTCACAGCCAGGTTAAACGCCTAAACTGCTGCCACTGAATCCACCCCCAATGGGATGTGTCCTTGATGCTCAAAGTAATAGTGTCAATGCAGTTACCATGAGGGACCATGCTTTACCCTCACAAGTCTTATTATTTTTTGCTTTTTGGGCCACACCCAGCGATGCACAGGGGTTACTCCTGGCTCATGCACTCAGAGGACCATATGGGATGCTGAGATTTGAACCCGGGTCGGCCGAATGCAAGGCAAACACCCTACCCACTGTGCTATCACTCCAGCCCCTCTCACAAGTCTTATTCTTGCAGCCCATGACTTTTTACTGTCCAAGCATTTATTCAAAGTGCATTTTAAAGTGCTATTTCTTCGAACAGGGTATTGTGTAAGAATATTCTGGAAAGAAGATGGTCAAGGACTAACTACTGCTGCAGGGACAGGCACTGCCTTCCCAGAGGGACGCTGACTCATTTTTATTTCTAGGTTTTAATTTTTTCCAGTAATTTGTGTAATACCCCAAGTAATGAAGAAGGCACTTTTCATTCTTTTGTCTCTCCATCTGTTAGTGAGGGATGAAGTTATCGTCAGAGGATGCCATTATCTCCTATCCCTGGTCGCTATTTTATTTAATAGATTTTAATTTTTGTTATTTTTTGCTTTTTGGATCACACCCAGCGATGCCCAGGGGTTACTGCTAGCTCTGCACTCGGGAATCACTCCTGGCGGTGCTTGGGGTACTATATGGGATGCTGGGGATTGAACCCAGGTCGGCCGCGTGCAAGGCAAATGCCTGACTAGCCGTACTATCACTCCAGCTCCAATGGTCACTATTTTATGGCATCATCGCACTCCTGGTGAACTCTTATCCTCAGCTCTCCTCCCTCCTAGACACTTGAAGGTCTGATGACTCAAAAGATCATGCCTGAGAGGCAAATGGTCATCAGATGAGCTTCCCTGGGGGATGAAGCAGGAGAGACACCCTGGCTATATTTGTTTGTGGGGGGGAAGGGTGGGGGGAGGACAATGCTAAGTACTGTGGATGTTCAGGGTGGGTATTCCAGAGGATGGGGAACATGTGCCCACAGTGGCAGCTTGGGAAGGCTGGGCTTCAGGCAGATTAAAGAGGCATCGCAGGACAGGTGCTGCAAGAGAGGGGCTCCGCCATGGCAGACCCTTCGTGACAGCCCAGAACAATGTAATAGTAGTCTTTGAATTTCATACTGGCAACTTCCTCCCGATCCTTTAGGCCACAGTAAGCCCTGCACCCTGGCTTCAGTGGGTATGTTCTCAATAAGTATTCCCACCAGACTCAGTTGCTGACCTGAAAGAGGAGACGGGAAAGGAAGAGACCATTAGGTCTGGCAGTCTGTCCCACGATCCGTCCTCTAAGCCGATGGGCAGCATCGTCCCTGTGGATGACATCCCTCGCCAGGATGACAAGACGTACGTTTGCATGATTGGGAAAGGGTGGTGGTCTGCTTAACACCTCAGACCAAAATGGAGGGACACTCAGGAATGACACCCTTGGGAATGATCAGGCAGTTGGACAGCTGCAGTCATTTCCTCCCTGAGAAGGCGGTAGTCTTTCCTGTCCTGCCATTTGTCTGTTCCCTACCTTACCTGAACAGGACTAACCTCGCCTCTCCCTGTCCCTTAGTGTCCCCTTGATCTGGGGCACCGTACTGCTGCTGGGCCTCCTTGTAGTGGCGGTGGTGCTGTTTGTGGTAGTAGCCAGAAAGAGAGGTAGGTGGCTCTTGATTCATCATCCCGAGGTGGTCACTCAGGTTCCGTGCCAGCTTGGGATCTGAGTATGTCCCCTCCATCTTTGGGTGGTTTGGGCCTTAGCTGAGCTTTCAGACTCAAGAACTTTCATGAGTTAGGGGGCAGAGGAGGGAAGGAGAGACTGCGGAATTGGAAAGGGGGTGCTGTGGGACAGGACCAGTGAGAGGAGGGCACAGGTCTCAGGTGATGTAAACTGTGCATGGGGGAGGAGTGACGGGGCAGCCTGTGGCAGAGTACAAGTCTGGGGGACCTGCTTAGATATTTAGTGTTGGGAGAGAATGCGGTGAGATTAGATCCGGAAAGATGTTTGAGGAGTTCTGAAGGGAGCTGGTAGAGCTGGTAGAGAGCAGAGGAAGTGGATTGTGCTATGTTCTGTCCTCCCAGGGAACAGGCTTGGTGTCTGTGGTCAATTCCAGAACAATGGAATTTCAAGGAAGGTAAGAGACCTCTGTAAATCCCATACCCTCTCCAGCCCAGTTCCCCAGATCTTCCAGTTCTCATGCCTTCCTAAAGGTTCCAGAATGATGGGGGGATGAGTAGGTGCAGTTGGTGTCAAAATGGTTTCTAAACGCTTTAATTTTGGCCTCATGGCCTTCCTTCTGCTTTGATATCTCACCTTCATATGGTTGGAGCGGAAGAAACTGGGGTTCTGAGGCAGAGGCAAGAATTCTGCCTTTGTGTATGTGTGCTTTGTTACAGGAGCTCCATTCTACCGCTGACTCCGCCGTCGCAGGAGATGGGTCCTCAGATGTGCCATATGTTAGGCTTGATTCACCACCTTCCTTTGACACTACCACCTACTCCAACCTGCCTCTTGGTCCTCTTTCAGGGAAGCCCCCAGCCTCATCTTCATCACCCCCTCTGCCTCCTAAGAGATGCTCCCAGCCTGTGACATATGCTATGGTTATCTTCCCTAGAGGGGAGAAGGGTGGTGGGGCTCCCTGTGAGCCAGCAGCCCAGGACCCACCAAATAGCCAGGGTGCACCCAGTTAAGTGCTCAAACTGCATGGCATATAGGGACTATCCCTGGCTTATGCAGCCTGCCCTGTCAGCCCAGGTCTGGGATCCTCAGGAGAGATGAGCAACTCGGGACATTGTAATGTCTTGACTTTTCTGACCCAAAAAGTGAAACTTAGCTACGACTGAAGACTGAAGTGTCTTGGGAAAGTCCCTCAGGCTGGTTCCTTTCATTATACACTGGGCTAAATAAACTCTAAATATAAACACATGAGCTCTTTATAGTTGCGGGGAAGGAAAGGGCTACCGACTATTCCCATGGCCTGAGGAGTCAAAGTACTCTGGCCCAGAATTTCCCCCTTATTTTCCTGCATGGCAGTGTGGGAAAGTGGCCACACCCTGGGTTGGAATCCTCCAATGTAGTCTGACTCCAGGGATGCCAAGAAAGTGTCTTTAAGGACCACTTCCCTTTCTCAGAACATCTTTGATTCATTCTAGAAATCTTTGGTTTTGGTTCCACGCCTTGTCACATACATCTTTGGATATGACAGTCTATCAAGGGAGGCGGGGGATGACAGTTAAAGAGCTAAAGAGACAGTATGTCAACTCCTATAGTCTCCTAAACCCACAGGAATGATCTCGGAGTGCCGGAGTAAGCCCTGACCACAGTGGGTATGGCTCAAAACCCAAGGAAAAAACAAGGAAACTGAGCAGACAAGATGTGAGAGGGCTGGCTGTGAAGATACATAAGTAGGGACAGACACCAAGCCTGTTCTTTGGCAGTGCAATGGGCTTTCAAGCCTTATGTGCGGATGCATTTCACATGTTTCACCAGAGCTCATTCCTCGGAGGGGTGGTCATTTGTCAAACTCCCTTTGGACTGAACTTTGGATCCTGAAAAGAGGAGGAAAAATATGGCCATGGAGGTCTGAGGGTAGAGGGAATAGATGGTGACCACAGTAAAGCATGGATGACAATCTGGGCATGAAAAGGCTAAAATCTCTGCCAAAATTCCTTCTGAAATGGTTCAGTTTGAAAATACTACTTGGCTATAAGACAAAATCACTTTTGGCAACTTTTCACTACACTGGTAGAAATGGAAAGTACTGTATGGAATGAAATTACCTAGGATTGACACAGTAATTTCTTTATGAGATATAAAGACACATAGTAAAGAATTAACAAATAGCCCAAAATAACAGAATCTAAGAAACAGTCTACAGAAAGTAGACCCCAACGTATCTCAATCTCGGTGATACTTTGTGGAGGCCTGGGGAGGGTTGTGGAGGGGGGCTTGGGGGCGATCAGGTGACAATAGTTGAAAAACACATGACTAGTGGTGTGGGTGTGATGCTGGAATGTTGTATGCATGAAATCCTAAAAACTGTAGCACTGTCTTCCCTTTCATCGATTGCTCGAGTGAGCACCAGTAATGTCTCCATTGTGAGACTTGTTACTGTTTTTGGCATATCGAATACACCATGGGTAGCTTGCCAGGCTCTCCGCGGGGGATGGAGGAATCAAACCCGGGTCAGTCGTGTACAAGGCAAACACACTACCCGCTGTGCTATCACTCCAGCCCAATGTGCTATTGCTCCTAGAATGACAGTATTATAAAATTATAAAGCAGTGACTAAACTAAATTCAAAAAGAGGTTTTCCCTGTGTGGAAGGCCCTCTTTCTTGGTCAGGGCACCTCAGGAGGAAGGACTGGCAAGGACTATAGTCGAGATTCCATGCACAGAAGCCCAGTGATGCCATCTTCAGGAAGCTCTGACAGGATGTAACGGTTTCCTCTGATAGACTTGGTCTGTGGTAATACCTTAATTTACTTCTGTTGTCTGTGGAAGCAGAAACTGCTCACCAAACAGCTAAGTCTTCCTTTCTCTGGGCTAAAATGACCAGACTTTTCCAATAGGGGGGTCTAAGGAGAGGTGGGGAAAGGCAGGCAATGCACAAACCGAAGTCTAAGAAGCACCCCCCCTTTTTTTTGCTTTTTGGGTCACACCCAGCAATGCACAGGGGTGACTCCTGGCTCTGCACTCAGGAATTACCCCTGGCGGTGCTCAGGGGACTATATGGGATGCTGGGAATCGAACCCGAATCGGCCACATGCAAGGCAAATGCCTCACCCACTGCGCTATCACTCCAGCCCCTAAGAAGCCCCTTTTAAAAGGGAAAAGCTGGCCTAGATCTGAATGTATTTTAAGCATTTTAGAACAGAAGTAATGGGATATTTAGCAAAACAAAGGATTGACAAACCACCAAAGAAGACTATCAACTGGATGGTGGAAAAAAAGGAGAAAGGGAAATTAACATATCTAACTATTGTTCCTGTAGAAAGTTTGAAAATCTCACCCAAAATTATACAAGTAACTACTAAAATGAAAATACTGCTCTTATTTTTATCAGAAAAATACAAAAATACAAAGAAAAAATCTGGGCAATGTGATGTAACAATTGCTTCATTTGTCTTGCTTCACAAGAACACGAGATCCAACTACAGCAACCCAACTTTAAAAGTTACCTGCCAGTCAAGGCGGCAGGCCTGGTGAGGTGATGGGACAGGGGGAGTTGGGAACACTGGTGGAGGGACACTGGCATTGATGGTGGGATTGGATCTAGAATGTTATATGTCTAAACTTAGCTTTGTAAATCATGGTTCTTTCATAAAATAACTTTTGTAGTTTAGCTTAAACAAGTTCTCAGGGAAGAATTCACATGCATGTAACAAAAATTAAGTATCGCATTCAACTAATCTTAAAGGAGAAATATGACACCAATACATAAACAAGTTATTTGAAATTATGAGACAAAACATTAGTTAACTTAGTAGAAAGTGCAAAATAAAAAGGGAAGTCAACAGTTACAAATCAATGGGAATAATTAGTATTGTGTGTTCATAATGGTGATGGGTTAAAAATGATTGCAAAGGGCCTAAAAAGCTTTGAGGTTCTTAAAATGTCATCATGATTATGTTACTGCTTAAGAAACACTAGTTTAGAATTTGTCAAACCTATCATTAAAGTAGGTACACTTTATGTTACTTATGTACTTACGTATTTACTTTGGGGCCATAATGTGCTCAGGGATCACTTTTAGTGGTGGATCGTAGGTGGTGTCTGGAATCAAACCTGGACAAACTGTGTACAGCAAGCATGCCATCTGCTATACTATTTCTCCAGTCCCTGTAACTTATATTTTGATGTTTATTTAAAAAAAACCAAAACAAGACATAGGAAATTGTTCAAATAAAGTAGCTATTAATAATTCTAGGTACGTTAAGACATAAAAACAATATATTTTCCCCCATGACTAGAAGAAAAACGAGGGCTGGCGCAGGTAGGGTGCTTGCCTTGCACGCAAGATTCATGTTTGACCCCAGCACTCCATGTGTGTTTCCCAAGCACTCCAGTCAATCTGTAAGTGCAGAGCCAGGAGTCAGCCCTGAGAAATGCTGGGCATGGCCCAAAAATGGGGACTAAAAAGTTGTAATTTATACAAAGACAGGCTTCTGTTCCATATGATCTTTTAAGTCCTTTGTTAATTTTACTAAATCAAAATTAGTAGTGTTAAAATATAACTTTTATGATGATAGCATGAAAGAAGATAGAAAATAAGGCTATACAGAAAGTTTCTGCATATTACTAATATTAAGATGATAGTAATCTGGATCTGTAGCCTCTGGTCCCACAGGAAAGCGTGAAGCTCCCACTTCCCCCAACCTGCTATAAAAGCTACCGATACTCCCTTCTTTCTTACCTTAAGAGAGAACATACT
Organism: Sorex araneus; assembly: GCF_027595985.1. Taxonomy (NCBI): domain Eukaryota; kingdom Metazoa; phylum Chordata; class Mammalia; order Eulipotyphla; family Soricidae; genus Sorex; species Sorex araneus. The sequence goes on along the minus strand of NC_073308.1, from coordinate 2,952,333 downwards.
TGAGATTTCTTCCAGTGAACCCAAAGACTCCAGAGTGAGTTAACTGAAATCCCCCAACCACATAATTCTAATAATTTAGGCTTAAGTTCCAATAATCTATTCCCATAAGAACTCACAAAATTAGCCATGGCATTAATAACAATCCTGAATTATAGTTGAGAAGCAGGGCCAATGACATTGTAAATCACCTTGGAATCCTCACACAAAACTCCAAAACAACCAGACACAAGTGGGACCACAGCGGTAGTACGGCAGGTAAGAAGCATGCCTTGCACGCAGCTGACGAAATTCAATCCCTGGAATTGAACCAGATGGACCCCCAAGCACCACTAGGAATGATCACTGAGTGTTGGGTCAGGAGTGAGACCTGAGTACCATCAGAAGTGCCCCCAAAAAGCCCCATTCATCTGAATCCCTAGGAGACAGATCTCCCCGGGTGGAAGGGGGAGAAAGTTCATTTTAAAGACTCACCCCTGGACTGCAATAGAAGTAATGGGGGAGCAGCACAGAACCCCAACAAGCTTAGTGATTGAAGACAGTAGTGTGGAAGACTCAATCAGAATTACCTGTTGGACAAGGATTTTAGAAATAAATTGTTGAGGATTTTTTAATTTAATTTTTTATTTAAATTTTTTTTTGCTTTTTGGGTCACACCTGGCGATGCACAGGGGTTACTCCTGGCTCTGCACTCAGGAATCACCCCTGGCCGTGCTCAGGGGACCATATGGGATGCTGGGATTTGAACCCGGGTCGGCTGCGTGCAAGGCAAACGCCCTACCCGCTGTGCTATCTCTCCAGCCCCGCCCCCCCGCCTTTAAAAAATTTTGTTCATACCCTATGGTGCCAAGGGGGTGGGTTACCCCTGGTTCTGCACTCAGGAATCACTCCTGGTGATGCTTGGAGAAAACACATGGGATGCTGGGACTGAACCCAGGTTGGCCATGTGCAAGGCAAATTCCCTCCCCACTGTACTATTCCTTAGGCCCTGATTTTTAATGAAACCAAAGAACAATGGCATGGGTTTAAAAAAGTGTGAGGTCTTAAATGAGAAAACTACAACTAGAAGTGACAGAACTAAAAGTTTGGTAGGTGAAATAAAAAACTGAATGGAAGGCCATGGCAACAGAGTAATAATCCTTGAGGATAAAGTCAGTGATCTCCAAGATGGGGTGGAGTAAACATCTAGAAAATAACAGACCAGTGTCTCAAAATAAGTTAATAGCACATAAGGAAAGTAAAAGAAACAGCATAAAAATCAAAGGAATCCGTGAGGATGAGAAGATTTTAATGAAGATTCACTTTCCAAAGAAATCATGAGTTGAGTATCCAGATCCAAGATGCCTGAAAGGTCCTAGACAAAAGAGACCCATATAAACATACTCTTAACACTCTAGGACCAGAATGATAAAAGCCAAAGAAAGAATATTGAAAACAGCAAAAATCAAAGGAGCTCGGCAAGAAGTGTTGATGGGACTTCATTAAGAAAAATTTGTAACATGCATAGCTTCTACAGAATGATGGCTCCTTATTAATAATTTCACTCAATGTCAATGGCCTAAATGCACCAATCATGAGACAGTGACATGTAGGAAGAGAAAACTGAACCTAACTTTCTGCTGCCTACAAGATGGACACAATTTAACAGCCAGGGGAAACACAGGCTCAAAGTCAAAGGATGGAAAAAAAAAATGCTTAGGTATATTTTGTTAAAAAGGTTGGGTGGTACAAATTTAAAGAACCAAATTCACAGGGCCGAAAAAATGGTACAGTAGGCAGTACAGTATGCTTACTTTGCATACAGTTAACCCAAGTTCCATGCCTGGCATCCCATACGGTACCCCAAGCACTGTAAAGAGTGATTCCTGAGTGCAGAGCCAGGAGTAAGCCCTGAGCATTGCTGGGTGTGACCCAAAAATCAAACAAAAAGAAGAAATGCACCAACTGAAACACAACAGTACTGAAAGACTTTGACTACTAGATAGGTGAACAGAAAAACACCAGCAAAGATGCAAGAGCCCTAAATGTTAAGTTAGAACTACTAGGATTAGGGACCTGATGCCAGGTTCTGGAGCCAGAGTCCAATGGAGTTAGAGCCCCAGCCCATTGATCCCTCAGTGAGACCTAGAGACCACCACATTACTAGCCCATGCCATGCCGGAGGGCTAGCAGCCTTAGAGCAGCACTACTGTCGCTGTGCACCTGGCCGGGATCCAGGGCCCAGTCGCATGGCTTCACCTGTGCCCCGGTGCTGAGGCCACAGAGCCTGCACACAGGCAGATCTCTTAAACAGTGATCAGGCCATGCCTCTTTGGGATTTAATCCAGTCATCATCAGCCTCAACTTTCAGTTATGGAATCAACAGGTGAGAATGATGTGATGGTAAAGCGAATGAAGAGAACAATGTCCAAGGATAAGTGTTCTAGATCATCACAGAAAGAATGTACCTTCAGCAATGGCACAGTAGAGAAGTAGGTGAGGGTAAAGGATAAAGTTTCCCTGACCAAGAACCCAAAGCTGGATTGCAGTGACTCACAAAGACCAGTAACAACCACCAAAACTCCAACAGACAGATATAATGAAACTATTACACAGCTGAAAGAAGTGAAATCATGCGATTTGCTTCAACGTGAATAGAACTGGAGTATGGCAGAAGGATAAACACAAGATTATCTCACTTACATATGGAATTTAGAATAACTGGATGAGAAAATGAAATTGCTTAAAGAGTGGGTGATGTCTAAATCACCCCTGGCTTGAGTATAAGGAGAAGGAAAGAAACTGAGTGGGAGGAAGAAGAGAAATTAGAACAGGGGTCAAGAGTCAAGGGAATTCAGGTACACTGGCGGTGTCAAGGAATGATAGAGCTAAATAGTCAACAACACTGAAATTCTAAGACAAACAACTGAACTTAAAAAGGTGCCTCTCGGGGCTGGAACGATAGCACAACGGGTAGGGCGTTTGCCTTGCACGCGGCCGACCCGGGTCCGATTCCCAGCATCCCATATGGTCCCCTGAGCACCGCCAGGAGTGACCCCTGTGCACCGCCGGGTGTGACCCAAAAAAGCAAAAAAAAAAAAAAAAAAAAAGGTGCTTCTCAAGATGGTAGCTGGGGGTGGGACGGTAGGAGATGGAACCTAGGAGCACTGGTAGAGGGCAGCTGACAATGGCAGAAAGAGCAGTGTTGAACATTGTGTATATATATTTTTTGTTTTTTGGGTCACACCCAGCGATGCACAGGGGTTACTCATGGCTCTGCACTCAGAAATTACCCCTGGCGGTACTTAACTTTGTAAATCAGTGGGCTTCTTCACCCCCAAAGAGTCAAGTACACATGGAACACTCTCATGGGTAGATCACATACTAGGGCATAACTCAAACAAATACAGAAATAATACAAAGTACACTCTCAGATCATAATACCATGAACATAAAAATCAATCACAAAAAAGGGGGAAACTTCCAACATTTGGAAGCTGAACAAATCACTGCTAAATAACAACTGGGTCACAGATGAAACAGGAATAAAAAGATTTCTTGAAAACAATGAAAATGAAGGGAAATCTACCAGAATCTATGTGATACAGGAAAAGCTGATCTAAGGGGGAAATTCATAGCAATACAGACCTACGTTAAAAAAGAAAAAGCCCAAGTCAACAATCTAAACACCTATTTCAAAAGTCTGGAGAAGAAACAGCAAATTAGCCCGAAAGTACACAGGAAATAATAAAAATTAGAGCAGAAACCATCTACATAGAAACCAAGAAAGCAGTTCAAAGAATAAACCCAGAGGTTGATTCTTCAGAAGAGTAACAAGACAAACCTTTAGCTAGACTCACAAGGAAAAAGAGAGAAAATATCCAGATAAATCAAATCAGAGACAAAAGGGGAGAAATCGCAACAGACCTATGAGAAATCTTTCAATGTTTTGAGAGGTTACTATGAACAACTGTATGCTGTTAAACTGGAGAATCTAGAAAAAAAAAAGGACAGATTCTTAGAATCTCATTCTAAGAATTTCCTCCTCATTCCCAATACTGAATGAGGAAATAGAAATCCTCATCAAAAAATGCTAAGAGGGGCTGGAGCAATAGCATAGTGGGTAGGGCGTTTGCCTTGCATGCGGCCGACCCGGGTCCGATGGTTCCCTGAGCACCTGCCAGGAGTAATTCCTGAGGGCAGAGCCAGGAGTAACCCCTGAGCATCGACAGGTGTGACCCAAAAAGAAAAAAAAGAATAAAAAACGGTAAGAGGAAATGAAGAGATGCTTCTCAGAGTAAGATAGAACATGGTAAGTAGGCACATGGAAAAGTGCTCATCACCACTTAGCATTAGGGAAATACAAATTCAAGACAACAAAGAAGTACCATCCCACACTAGTGAGAACTGACACCTATCAAACATACTTAAAACAATCTGAGCTGGTGGGCATGCAGTGAAAAAGGAACTCTCATCCACTGTTGGTGGGCATGCTGTCTGGTTCAATGCAAGTGGAAAACAGTATGGAGAGTTCTCAGTGAGCTTAGAATTGAGCTGCCATATGACCCAGTAATCACACTTTTGGACATCTATCCCCAGGGCAGAAATGCTCAAAAGGAAACACACCATTATTCATTGAAGCACTTAGTATAATAGCTAAGATGTGGAATCAAGCTAGGTGTCCATTGACGGATGTACAGGTTATGAAGACGTGAGACACAAACACATAATACTATGTAGCTGTAAGGAAAGATGAAACCATGCAATTGGCTGCAATATGGTTGAAACTGAGGTATTATGTTGTGAAGTAAGCCACAAAATAAGACAAACAGGATATCTCACTTACCTGTGTTTAGAATAACTGGATGAAATGTAATGTAGTAAAGGGGAGATGTCTATTATCAGTCTTGAGTATATGAAGGAAAAGGTCTAAGCAGCAAAGAAATCAAGGGGGTAAAAAAGATGAGAAAGGGAAGTATCGAGAAAACACTGACGGGGGGAGGGGGACCTCAGTCACACTGGTGATGTGGGAGAGTGGTAGAGTTCTATGTCCAAAGCACAGACTCAACAGCACTGAAAACATGAGACCTAAACAACAATCATGTGCTACTCAAGATGGCAGGGTGGTGGCAGCAAAAGGCAGCATAGGAACAGGGGTGGGGGAAAGAGGACACTGCTGGTGGGACTGGTGCTGAAATACTCTATGCCTAAAACCTATCAATACTTTTATAAATCACAGTTCTTTAATTAAACAAAAACAACTTATAGTGAGTGGGATGTTTGCCTTGCACATAGTGACCTGGGTTCCATCTCCTGCACACCATATGGTCCCCTGAACAATGCCAAAAGTAAGCCCTGAGTGCAGAGCCAGGAATAAATCCTGAGCACCATCTGGCTATGTGCGCCCCACCCCCCCAAAAGTTGGGGTGGCTAAACAATATAGCAAACAATAGATTTCAAGTTTTAAAACACTGTAAGCAACTGGGATGATCATTTCTTAATAATCAAGGAATATAAACACCACAGAGAACTTATATTGCTATTTATGCATCTGAGTTCATCAAATGATTTAAAGCAACTAGTGACAGACCCGAAGGAAGATAGTAAAAACATCACAATAGTATCTGGAGATCAAGACAACTCTACCACCAGTGGAGAGATCAATTAGACTAAAACCTAACAAGGGAACACTGGATTTGAAGGAAGCTATTTTTATCCTTAAATCACAGAAATGCCAGTCCAGTGTTCTACCTGTATATTCCCATATTCCTACTACTGACCACACAAAATACTGCTCCATTGGTGATATTAATGAAAAGAAGCAACAAGGGTTAAAGTAGGCAGAAACCTCCAAGTGAGGCACAATATATGTTACTCTTTAAAATCAGAGGCTTGGAAAGGAAAGGTTAGAGGCTCCTGTCCATCTGTATCATGGTTCCCCAGCTCTAATTTTCCTTGTGATTTATTAGTAGTTAGACCAACAAACAAAAACACCCCTAAAATCACATTACACCTGTCAGATACTTCATATATCCCTCCCCACCCCCCGTTTTGGACCACACCTAGCAGTGTGAAAAGGAATTACTCCTGGCTCTGCTCTCAGGGAAATCATTCCTCGTGATGCTAAGGTACCAGGGGTTGAACCCAGATCATTTGCATGCAAGGTAATACTACCTACAAAGTTGACTTTGTCCAAAAGTCACAATTTCAAAGGTGGGATTGGGTTCTGCAAAAAGGAACTCAGATAAGCTGTTCCAAGATATCCAGAAAAGGCAATTTCCAATATCTCTGACATGTGGAACTGAAAGACAAGCTCTTATCTCCTCCAATTTTAGAAGTAAGCTCGATTTTCCCTTTAACCTACAGAAAGAGAATCATTCATATGTTTTTTGCTAACCATGTTGCCTGAAAAATTATGGTAACTAACACCCTCCTTGTCCTTGTAATCCTCTTCTTTAAAACCCTGGTATAATCCATTTTTTAATGTATAGTTGTTATTAAATTTTGACCTTTCCTATTACCTATTTGATGTGAATCTGTCCATCCAGTCTCAAAAAAAGAGGGGCAAGGGAATCCCTCTTCCATCCCCAAAGCCCTGAGAAACTATCACACCTAGAACAGAGGCAATGCAAACTCCTCGAAATTCAAATCACTTCTTAATGTTTTTATAAATTTATTTTAAAAAATAACAATTGCAATGACATCAATGATCAATCACTTGTACTCCTCCTATTGCTGGGAAAAACCCTATATAGTTAAGTCCCAAAGGAAAATCAAGACATTATCATCAGGCACTCCAAAGCCAGAAATTGCTGTTGGTCCAGTGGTATGGACACTGGTATGTTCAATGTACCAGTGCAATTAAAATATATACATTTACAATTTTCTTGGAAAAAAAAAAAGCACTCAAGAAGTGAAATAACTATGCTTTTGAACAATTATTCACTTATCCATTCACTCTTCCTTTCTGCATCTAAGAAGTCATCACTACTGTCACTAGAACAAAGGAATAAAGGAACCTCTAGTAACAAAAAAATCCAAACGCCAACCTTCCACTTTCTGGGTCATAATGGTATAGAATGACCACAATAAAAAGTCATGAGTAATCTGAAATGCAGTGGCAAAATTAAAAGGAAGCATTTCATTCCAAACAAAACCCCAAACACACGGGAAAAAACCCTTGGAACAATGAGGTTGGCATTACTATGTACAGACTTACACAAACAAATATTTTAGAATTGTTGGCTTAAGTCCTAGAAATTAGGTTTGAGTAATTTTATTTCTAAATTCTGCATCTTAGACTTCTAAATGAACCAAGGGATACAAATCCCTATAGTATCATCTGAACCTACTGAATAAAATGAGTACATGAAATGCATGCAAGGGCCAGAAATTTCTGAGTCTACCAAAATCACAGCTTCTCCTGACATGGAAACCAGGTTAGAGGACAAGAAACCAGGAAACCAGGTTAGAGGAACAAGAAACATGGAAACCAGGTCAGAGGAGCTAAGGAAAAATTTTCTGCTTCCTCTGCATAGTTCTGCAACTGTATTTCTGCAATTAAAATATCTTCCCTTTGTACTGTTTTCTTCAGAAGGGCTTTTTCCTCTATTAATATAATTATAGATGATACAAAAGAGCCAATCTTATTAGTCAAATAAAATCCAAATGTTCTTCAAAAGAGGTTAGGTTTCCTTTGTATTCCGAGAAGATAGCCTCTTTTATGGAAATACTATCTTTGTTTTCCAGGACACAGCATCTAGAAAAGATGTCTGAGGCACAATCAGTTCTGTAAACTGTGGGCAGAATCTGACTCCGCAGGGATCTCTTTTAGTATACAGTTTATCCCTAGAACATAGACGTGATGTGGAAACCTTTTTAAAAAAAAAAAGACTGTGGAAAAATAGAGAAACACATGGAAACTGGCACCAAAGATTTAGCTGCCATGTTTGCTCCCTGGGCAAGCACAAGAGGGCCACAGGAGTTAAGAAGCCAAAAATCCACCTCAAACTTTACCTGAAATATGTCCAAAAAGGCTTCAACGGTACTTTCCAGAAATTGTAAAGGACTAAATATGACCCTTCTCCCTTTTTGTGCTTATATATAAGGGTTATATAAGAAATGTAAATGATTCCCTTCATTTCATTGATCCAATCCAGGCATCAACTAACTGGGAGAATAATGCTATGACAACATATAGGCATTTATAACTACTCTCTTTTCTAAACTGAACCCATCTAAACCCATGAACCCATCGATTCCCTAATGCTGTCACAGAGTCTGTGATTGAAATCTCTAGTTTGGGTCTCTGTTTAAGAGTTACTACAAATGTGCTCAGCACTTAAACATGGTTTTGCTCTTTACTAATGGTTCAATATCCTCTAAATTTTCTTGAATGTTTCCACAGCAAGAACTATGGTCCAAATGACCTGTTTAGAGACAAGTCACAACTCATCAAAGCTTAAAAAAAAAAAAAAAAAAGGGAGAAAGAAAAAAAAGAGAAAAAAGTGAGATTAAGTGATTTCTATTTTTAGTGCTTGAGTCTTTTATCATTCATTCTCCCCTCAGAGTTAACATATTCTTGGCTGGAGTCCAAAATTACCACCCTATCATCTGGGCAGACAGATTATTATTAGTACCACAGATTAAATGAATATATCTAAGATAATTTATTGTTTTCATGAGATAAATTCCCTTCCCTGGAAGCGATCTCTGAATACAAACTGTCCATTCAGTTCAGTTCAGTTCGTCAGCCTGAGAGCCCCCCCATTGGAGGGACAGATGATGTTTATAGATTCCAAGGGAAGGAGTGGGCTGTATCTTCCCTGATTGCAGGTTAGGCTGAGAAGGTTTATTCCCCGCCCCGACCCCCCCGCCCGCTGAAATGGCTGGCTGGCTTCACCAGTCAATGTAAGTGCTATGTATGGTACTGCTGGCTTGACATGGGTCCCTTTTCATCATCCTAATCCATGAAATGTCAATGTCATCAACACTCTGAAGTAAGTCCTGACTCAAAGAGTGAGACAAAGGCTTGCCAACTTCAATTTGCTAGACATCACTGCAGTTATAATACTTAGCCACTTATTAAAAACTAAGTGTTTTCTGTCCTGTAAAAAAGGGCAGAATGTGATCGTCAATGTTCTGCTGGCAGTCGATCAGTTTCCTGGAACGGTAGGAAGCAGTGTGAGAAACAGGAACTTGATCCGGTTTCATCATGGGCCCCAGGGTTAGGACACTCGGATGATCTGTGTCATTGCTTCTTCATCTGCTTGGTTTGGATCCTAGAGACAAAGAAAATATAAAAATTATAAAATCAACCAGGACCCCCTGCCTCAAATATTTATCTTCAATGGAATACACACAACTTTCCTGAAGGCTATTGACTACGAATCCCTGAATTTAAGTGCAATCAAAATGTAAAAAGAGTCACTTCAAGTTTTAAGTACTACAAGTCTGGCTTAGGACTCTACTACAAATACTCCAAAGCTGATATAGCACACACTTCTTTCCTGAGCATCCATGTTAACCTCTATTCTTAGGTTAAAGGGTATGTATGTAAAGAAAAAGACCCAGAGATCTATCATATCAAGTTGTATTTTTATGCTCTTTTCTGATAATCATATTTAAGTGCTGGAGAAATTAGGAGGATTGGAAAGAATACTGAAAGTTTAATATATCCCTTCGGTATACATACTTGAAGCTTAAATGAACGAAGTGGTTATCAGGACCTACATTCAAAATTTAGCCAAGAATCTATCAAAAACTACTTCTAAACTTCTTGATTCTCACTTACTCTTCTCAATAAAAGCTGCCTACTATCTAACTTAAACTTTGCAGTGTTTCACAACCATCAGTTCTTAGAAACCTTTGAAACACTCCATAATAATCACATTAGTAGTAGTTTTAAATGCCTGAAGCTTAAACTAGTAGGTTTTTGGAAAAAAAAAAAATCCAAAGATTTCAGTCGTTGGTACTAGAGCTAGGTTTTAAATCAACAAACAATGGCATGGAGGGATGGACAAGTACTCCTTTATGGAGGTCCCTGAGGAATCCCAGTCTGTTTGGAGGGCTGGGGAGACAAAGCTCTTTCAAAATCACATGGAAATAGCCTCAGATTTCATACAGGAAAAAATAATGAACTAGCTCTCATTTATGAGTAGGTAACTATCACGTCTAAAACACAGTCATTAGTATTTGGTTCTGGAATGGACACTATGCTAACTGAGTACAATAAATACAGCAGAGCATGCTACAATTTTCTACTTCCTACACAGCATATAGTTGAGTGAAAAGACAATCAGTACATATTTGTACAAATAACACAATTCAATAGTGATTACACTTGATAAAGAAAAAGATGTGACAGACCTGAATCTGTAAGTTATATTGTAAGAAACATAGGTAATACCCTTCATGACAGTGAATCTAGACATTATCTTCAATGATTCAATGCAACTGGCTGAGCAAACAGAAGCAAAAATTCAACAAACTGGACTATATCAAGTTAAAAATTTTGCAACACAAAAGAAACAATGACCAAAATAAAAAGAGAACACACAGACTGGAAGAAAGTATTTGCCCACCACTTATCTGACAAAGGCTAATTAAAAACAAAAACAAAAACACTGGCAAACAACAAAAACAACCAACTTCATCAAAAAATGGGAAAAGAGATGAGCAGAAATTTCCTCAAAGATGTACAGATTACTAGCAGGTATATGAAAAGATGCACACACACACAAAACCAAACAAAAAAACAGTGATTGCATGGGTGTGAGAAAAAGGAACCCTTGCTGGTAGGAATGTTTACCGACTCAATTGTTTTTGAAAACTATATGAACATGTCAAAAAAACTAAAATTTGAGCAATCTCACTTGTGTGCATCTACTCCAATGGCCCCAAAATGAATCAGGAAAGATGTTCATTGGAACATATTCACAATGGAAATAATCCTCATGTGCCCAACAGCAGATGACTAGAAAAAGAAATTCTGAAGAGATACCAGAGGGGTTGCATGGGGTGAAGTGGTTTGATCCCTTGTGCCACAATGGATCCCCTAAGCACCGCCAGGATCATTTTAAGAGTGCAGAGTAAGACCTCAGCAAAGCTAGGTGTGGCCCCAAACCCTAAAGACTTAAAGGTTTATTCTGGATAAGTTGGCCTTAGGGTGGCTTCAAGACCTAAAAGGTCAAAGGGAGAGAATTCTTCAAGCAAACAACTTCCTTAAAAAGGCTGGGTGGCCATATTAACATCAGAGGAAATGAGACTTCAGGCTCAGAAAGGAGACAGCAAGGATCATTTCTTAACGACCAAGCAAGGAATGTGTACAAGAACACTTCTAAACATAAACATATGCACTTAATGAGGGTCTAGCAAAATATTTAAAACAACTGCAAATAGACTTAAAAGACACTGACACCAACACAATAGTAGCCGGAGACTTCAACACTACTCTGCCAGCTCTCAACAGATCAAGTTTGGTAAGGAAATAGTTCTTTGAAGAAATGGAAAAAAAAAAAGGGGGGGTGTCTTAGCATATTTGCGTGTGTGTACATGGCTTTTCATCTGCAAAAAATTATTATACATATTCTTATGCATGTGAACAGGACATTCTCCAAGACAGACCACATACTAGACACAAAACATACCTCCACAAAGTCAAAAGAACAGAAATTACACTATCTTCTCAGACAACAATACACCGAAAATAGAAGTAAATCACAAACAAAAACAAAGAAAACAGCTGAAAATGCTATCAGCATTTCTATTTCTACGTTCATTGTAGCATTATTCACAATAGCCAGAATCTGGAAACAACCCGAGTGTGCCTGAGAACAGAGGACTAGACAAGGAAACTACGGTACACCTACACAACAGAATACTACACAGCCATTAGGTAGAATGTCTTGAAATTTGCTTATAAATGAATGGACATGGAGAATATCATGCTGAATGAAATGAGTCAGGAGAGGGACAGCTATAAAATGACTTTATTCATTTGTGGGATATAAATATAAACATACATAAATATATATACGCACACACACACAAACACACACACATACATAATGAGACTAATATCCAAGACCAGGGTAAACACAGGACAGGACTGGTCAATGAATGGCTGGAAGCTTGCCACAAGAGTGTGTGAGGCAAAGGGCAGTTAGGATAGAGAAGGGACCAACACGACAATAATAATTGGAAATAATCACTTTGGACAGGAACCGAGTGATGAAAGTAGATAAACGGATATACCTGATAACCTTTAATAACCTTTCAGGGAGAGGGGAAGGGGGGAAGGAGAGAGGCGAGGGAGTGGGGGGGGGGGAGAGAAAGAGAGAGAGAGACAGAGGCCGGGTAGGTGGGTGGGAAACTGGGACCACTGGTGGTGGGAAATGTACACTGGTGAAGGAATGGGTGTTGGAATGAACATGACTGAAATCTAATCATGAACAGCTACTTTGTAACTGTATATATCGCTGTGATTCAATAAAAAAACATAATAAATTAAAAAAAAGAGCTAAAAAAAATCTAGCATCTAGGAAATCAGCTTTTAACTAAGAAAGTAAAACACCTATACAAAAAAAAAAACCTACAAAACACTACTTAAAGATAAAACTGTACAAGAGGAAATGGAAACATACCCCCTGCTCTGGGAGGATTAGCATTGTCAAAATGGCAATACTAGATAAGCATTACACAGATTCTATGCAGTGCCTAAAACGATACTTAAAATGTTTTTCAAAGAAATAGATCAAGCACAGGATCCTGATACTCATATGGAACAATACAATCTCCCACCCCCTTAAATAGTCAAAGTTACCCTCAGGAAAAAGATGAAGGAATCACATTCCCCAAATTCAAACTGTACTGCAAAGCAGTAGTAATTAAAACAGCATGGTACCGGAATAAAGACAAACCCTCAAGCATAAAATTAGTTGATCTTCAACAAACCCTACATGCAAAAAAAAAAAAAAAAAAAAGGATGAATTCAGATCCCTAACAACATACAAAAGCCAAATCAAAATGGACTGAAGATCTTGAAATGAGACCTGTATCCATAAGGAACTTTCCATGACATCTAGGCTAAAGGCGCTGTCAAAGATGAAACACCACTGACCAAGTGGAAGCAAAGATAAACAAATGGGACGGCATTAAGCTAAGAAGCTTCTGCACCTCAAAGAAACGGGAAAAATTCTTTACTCAACAATCTGACAGGAAGTTAGTTTACAAGGAGAAAAATCCACCCCCATCGAAAAATGAGATGAACAGAAATTCCCTTCAAGTAATACAAATGGCTACAAAGCACATGAACAAGTACTCTGCATCACTAATCAAGGAAAAGCCTATTGAAACAGTGAGATATCATCCCACATTATGAGGCTGGTACACATCAAAAAGAACAAGCATGGTGTGGAAAGAGGGAGAAAGGGACCCTCATTCACTGCTGGTGGGAATATTGATTAGTCCAGCCTTTCTGGAAAAAAATCTAGGAACTGAACTTCTATTTGACCCAGCAATTCCACTTCTTAGCAAATACTCGAAGGGCCCCAAAACAAAATGGAGAAAAGACGTTTGCACTCCTATGTTCTTTGTAGTGCTATTCATAAAAGCCAAAGTCTGGAAACAACTCTAGTGTCCAAGAAAAAGATGACTAGATAAAGACACTATGGTATTTACACATAGTGTAATAGACTGTTACCTGGCTATAAGATAAAGTCACGATATTTGCTGCTATGTGGAGGGACTTGGAGAGCATCCTGCAGTTAGAGGGAGAAAGACCAATGCAGTATTGCCCTTATAAGTAAGACATAAAAGGAACATAAAGGTGGAAAGTAAGAAATGCCCAAAGGCAATGGAAACAAAGTACATGAGAATTGGTATCCAGTAGGAAACATGCCAGTAGAGGGGGCTGGGGGATGCCACTGTGAAGGGAGAGACAGACACAGAATCACTGCTCCCATATGTGGGGTATAGAGAAATTTAATAGTGGAATAAGGAATGCCCAAAGGCAATGGATACAAAGATCAGGAGAACTGTATACAGTAGGTAACATAACACCTGAGGAGCGTGGTGCATAGGGCAGGGAGCAGGTAAAGCTAGGGTGGAGGAAACATTCAACCAGGAGGAAGAGGTGGGTACTGAAAGGTGAGGAAGTGTTACTTATGAAGGAAACTATAAGCAGTACTAAAATCACAGTGCAAAAATTTAGGATTACAAAAGAACCACTTATAGAAGCAAACTCTTCGGGGAGGGGTGAAACTGGTGGAGCAAAGTGGACACTGGTGAATGGACTGGTGCTGAAACTATATATGCTTGAAACCCAATCATAAATAACTTTGACCTTTGATGGTGACTTACATGATAAAAATAGGATCACAGTAAGATGTAATGTTTCCCAAAGTGGGGAGCTAACATCCCTTGTGGGGTACTGAATCTAGGGGATAGCTTTCTGTTTGTTCACTTTAAAAAAGTACATTTTCTGGGTGGCAATGAAAAAATATTTTTTTTCCCCCCTGAAAAAGGGAATAGGAACCTTTCATGCAGAGAATGGACTAGATGGTAACAGTTATGGAAGAAGAAACGAGAGTACGCTGCAGGTATATTAATCCAAGCAAAATTAGGATTAGGCAAAACTGGCAACAGCATAAGGGATTTTATTTATTTATTTTTTGCCTTTTTTTTTGGGGGGGTCATACTCGGCGTTGCTCAGAAATTAACCCTGGCGGTGCTCGGGGGACCATATGCGATACTGGGGATTAAACCCAGGTCGGCCGTGTGCAAGGCAAACACCATCCCCGCTGTGCTATCGCTCCAGCCCTGGGATTTTATTTTAAAGGAAAAGCCAAGAGAACATCTTTACAGATAGGACAATTTTACAGCAACCTCTTCCATCATCCCAGCAGGGAACCTCCACATCTCAATTGCACAACTCACATGTTGCTCACGCTTATATGTCCTGCCACTGGTTGAAGACAGAGAAGGAAAATATCAACACACTGCTCAATCCCTCCATCTCCCAGGAAATCTGACTACAAGGATTTCATCTTCAGCATAGCAGGCACACCAGCAAACGCAAACGGGAAGATGTGTAGAACCAAGCTTTACTGAGTGAAAAAAGTAACAAAGAAGGGCTCTACCGGAATCAACCAATTCTGAAAGCACTCAGAACTTTAGTGATATCATGTTGGGAAGTTTGATTAGAAAAAAACCAACAAAAACAACAACAAAAGATGGAATAGGGTAGTTAGCAAACATGGGAGCTAATGACAAAACTAAATTCTAAAGTTACAAAAATGAATATGGTGGTGATTAGAACAAACAGAACTCCAACGCAATAGAAGGTCTGAGTAGTAGTAAGAGTGATGCCAGCTGAGGAAAAAGATCAAGAAACTCCAAAATGAGATGCAGTAAATGCTAGAGAACAAACGATGGAAAAAATGTCAAAGAAAATAAACAGCAATAAGGTCAAAATAAGAATTATTGGACTCACAGAGAGCAAGAAGGTAAGTTCAATGAAGAAATACTAAAGAAATAAGGGATAGAAACCGCCCAGAGCAGGGGCTGGAGCGGTAGCACAGCGGGTAAGGGGTTTGCCTTGCACGCAGCCGACCCGGGTTTGATTCCTAGCATCCCATATGGTCCCCTGAGCACCACCAGGGGTGATTTCCTGAGTGCAGAGCCAGGAGTAACCCCTGTGCATTGCCAGGTGTGACCCAAAAAGAAAAAAAAAAAAGAAAAAAGAAAAGAAACTGCCCAGAGCTGAGGAGCGCAAATCTAAGAGGCCCAAAAGGCCTCAGCAAAGTAGATCAAACTGAAACACTGATGAAGGGATTAGTGCTGAAATAAAGTAAGCCTGAAAATCATGAATATCTTTGTAACTTTGTGATTCAGGATGATTCAACTTAAAAAGAGAAAGAAAACTCCAAGGCATATTACAATCAGAATTACAAAAGGCCTGAACTCAGAATAATGAAAGTCGCACGACTGATTAAGAAGCATACACACATGAGAGTGCTGTAAAATCAGTCTCTACAAGCAGGAAGAGAATGGTGAGCTATAGTAAAAAGCAAAAAATCTGAAAACTTAACACTGTAGCATTATCATTCATGTTTGCTGGAATGACACAAGGCAAGTGCCCTGTCTGTTATTCTATCTTCCTGGTCCCCAGTATTTTCTAACATAAAGCCTATCTTCCCTTCTTAGTATAAAATACCTTTATATTTGTATACCCATTCAGAGATGATACCTTAATATTTTATTTTCCCTCTCCTCACTTTGCTACATCTTATATCTGTAGGATTTATCTATTTCGTTAATTTTGAAATGCATTAACAGAATTATTCAAAAACTATATATTTATATACTCACAAAAAGAGAAAGATCGCTTTTTTGGCTGTTTTTCAGGCTTTTGGGCAACACCCAGTGGGTGCTCAAGGATCAGTCCTGGCTGGCTTGAGGGGACCATATAGAGTGCCTGGACCAATCCTGGGTTAGCCACATGCAACACAAGGCCCTACATGCTGTATTGCCAATCCAGTATCTTTTCTAGATTGGTAGAAAGATAGTTTGTAACTTAAAGAAACAAAGTAAGGGAGCAAAGTCATCAGAACTGGAGCTTTTGTCTATAGAACCTAGCTTACATTTAGAAGAAAGGGTTAGATGGTGCTGGCTGGGAGGGGCCCAAGACACTGGTAGAGAGGAAAGCAAGTACTCAGGTGGATAGGTAGATGTGGTACTGGAATTTCTGCATGGAGTTAATGTAAATGGAGGTACTATATTATAACTCTCAACAAAAATGATTTAAAAAAGGAGAGAAAACAGCAATTTTAGCTTTATTAACTAGGTATATGGACATTTGATTAGATGAGCAAAACTGGTTTATACAATAAAAAGAATCAGTTTTTTTCATATATAAACTCAGAAATGCTAAGTGATACAATCAGAAGAATGAGATGTGAAAATTAGTACCATAGAGTTGTAAAAAGCAAGATCTGGAACTATACTGCTAGGGTTTTAATTCTAGTTCCAACAATTTTAATTCTATTTTAATTTAATTTTAATTCTAGTTCCAACAATTTTAATTTTGGTATTTAAACAATTTTAAGTTTATCTTAGACAAACTGCTTGGCTTCCCTAAACCTCGAGCTTCAAAAATGGAAACAGCAATTCTTACCATTATGGGGCTTGAGGTTACTATATAAAGTCAATGAAAATGAAAAGTGTTCAAGAAAGCACAGTGGCTGTGGCTAGAGAGAACACTGGGGGTGAAATCTTGGGTCAATCCCCAGCCCTGTATAATCGTTCCTTGAGCACCACAGGCAGTGCTGGGGACTGACCGGGAGTGACCCATGAACACAAGGCTTGGAGTATGCTCTGAGTACTGCAAGTTCTGGCCTAAAAACAGTAAGAAGAGCGGGGGATTGCGAAGGCGGGTGAGTGGGAAATAGAGTACAGAAGGCACTCAACTTGTATGCAGCCAACCCCAGTTAAATCCTGACAGTCCGTATGGTCTTAGCAATACCAACAATTCTGACCCCAAAACAAAACTAAACAAAATGTACAATGGCTGGTACATACCACCTAATGTTAGCAGTAGCTTCTACAGTAAAATTTGTTCTTTGAAAATCAAGCAAGAATTTTTAACAAGAAATTAACTGTAATAAATAAATAGCAAAGATCAGAAGAAAGACCACTGAATAAGACTATCATTCCTTTAAAATTCAAAGGAATTTAAGAGACAGTTTAATACTGAATTCAGAATGTGATTTGTACCAGGTGTAAAAAGTGTCAAGAGGATGAGAAATACACGTTCCGGGGAAAGGTCAACTCAGAGAAGCGATCACCAACTACATTGTAGTCGAAGGCCATGTGGGGGAAGGGAGTTGCGGGCTGAATGAGGGCTAGAGACTGAGCACAGCGGCCACTCAACACCTTTATTGCAAACCACAACAGCTAATTAGAGAGAGAAAACAGAAGGGAATGCCTTGCCACAGTGGCAGGGTGGGGTGGGGGGGAGATGGGATTGGGGAGGGTGGGAGGGACACTGGGTTTACGGGTGGTGGAGAATGGGCACTGGTGAAGGGATGGGTTCCCAAACTTTGTATGAGGGAAGTATAAGCACAAAAGTGTATAAATCTGTAACTGTACCCTCACGGTGATTCTCTAATTAAAAATAAATAAATTAAAAAAAAAAAAGGAGGATGAGAAATAATAATAATAATAATAATAATAATAATAATAATAATAATAAAGAATGAAAGGTTTAAATATCCTTACCTGCATATGGGGACTATCCTTTTCCTTTGGAGAGAAAAATCTTCCCCCTTCACCACGCTTCCGTGCCATGGCATGACGGTGCCGAGACTCATGTAGGTATTTCTAAAATGAGAGAAATAAAACCATTAACAACTAGGAACCAGTATAATGATCTAAAGCACAAATCCCATCCTCTGAAGTGTAGGACAGGGCTGGGGATATGGTTCAACAAGTAGGCAAACTTCACGATTCTGCTCCCCACAACACAGAAGAGTTATAGCCAGCTATGATCAATATCTACAGGGACAATTATGACAAATTATAGAGAAAGTTTTGTAGAAAACACTAGGCAACAGTTACTCACATAGCATACAGGATATACTCATATACAGCTGCTCAACTAAAACCAAAACAAAAAAGAAGACAGAATCTCTGGTTGCCTGCCTGCTTCCCAGTGGCTTTTCTAGTCCAGCAAGTTTACTGGGAAATGATGCACCTGAGCTGGATTCTTATGGACCAGCCTGGAGCCTCTGAAAATGGAATTGTAGCCTAAAGCCTCAGTCCAGACCCAGCCTCTGAAGTACCTCACTTGCCTCTCTGCTGCTCTGGTGACTCTGTCATTTTTAAAGAAGCTCATTTAATACTTCTTGAAAAATTGGTTTTGAGACTATGAAGTTCCCTAGCCTGTTGCTTACTTGTAAAAATTTGCATCAATCATCAAATCTGAGTGATAACCTATGTGGATAAGTGAGCATTTAATTCAGCTTGTTTATTGTATCCCACCATTATCTTTTGGCTTTACAGTCTCATTCCCCGAATCCTTTTTCTGATCTTGCTGCTTATAATAATGTCTTTATCTCTTGTCATTTTGACTGCAATGTGTCTTGGCAGAACTCTTATGGCCTCTTGAGTACATACATGTACTCCTCAACCCTTGGGAAAATCTTTGACTTCTTGAACTTTTGGTTTTCCATCCAATTCTCCTTCCTGTTCCTTGGGAATGCTAATGATTCTTACATGGTTTTCTCTAATCCATCCCATAGTTCTCTGGCATACAGTTTGCTTCTTTTCAGACTTTCTTTGGTTTCTAGAGGTTTCCTGCACTCCATTTGGAGTGAATAATCGTTTTTACCTTTGCTCTTATATGTTTCAAATGTTGTTGAGACATTCCATTCACATTTTTGTGGACTATCCCCATTGTGTCTGCTGTTCTCTGGTGGGTATTTGTAAATCACAACTGTGTGTGCTCTAAGTGATTCAGTCCCTAGCTTCAATAAATGGTACTCTAGGATTGTTGACTTCTGTGGGAATACTTATGTCTTCAGTGTTAACTTTAAGTAACAGAAGTCACGTGGCCATGCTGTTTAGTATTGCATCAGTGGAGGATGAAGTTAGGGCTCCCTTCTGGTCTGTTAGCTGGTGGGCTGGAGAAGCTGATATATCATACAGGCAAAAACTCAGTAAGGGAACACAAGCCTTGAAGAAAGAAATGGGCCTAAAAGACATATATAGGACTTTCCGCCACTCCAAATTTCAGTAGACATTCTTCTCCAGGGCAAGGGAACACTCACCAAGATAGATCACAAACTGAGACACAAAACATATCATCATAAAATCAAGACAGAAATGGTACCAGCTATCCTCTCATATCATAATGCTCTGAAGATACAAATTAATCATATACGGAAAAGGTAAAAAAATAAAATTACTACAAAAAAAAAAAGTGGGGCCAAAGAGAAAATTAAGACTCCTGGAAATAAATGAGAATGAAGATATAAATTACTATGACATATGGGACACAACAAAAGAAACATTAAAAGGTAAAATTCAGAGCAATGCCAACATTCCATTAGGAAGAAAGGGGAGGGTTATATATAAAAATATGAACTCAGTTAGAATCTCTGTCACACTGCACAAAAGTCAAATCCAAATGGATTGAAGACTTTGATATCAGGGCCAGAGATATAGTACTGTGTATAAGGTGTTTGCCGTGCATGTGGCTAACCTGAGAACTTGCCAGCACCACTGAAGTGGTCCACCTCATCAGGAGTGATCCCAGAACAGTCAGGAATAAGCCCGAAGCACAATTGGTATGGACCAAAGATCTTAGTATCAGATGTGAGTCTATAAATTGTATCGAGGAAGACTTCATTAAACTGAATCTAGAACGATCTTCAATGACTCAACTACTGGCCAGCAAACAGAAGAAAAGATACGGGACTACATCAAATTAATAAGCTTCTGTATCACAAAAGAAATGATGAACAGGGCAGGAGCTATAGTAAAGCAGGTGAGGTGCCTGCCTTGCACACAGATGACCCAGGTTCAAGCTTGGCACAATATGGTCAGTATCTTAAGCCCCACCAAACCAAGACTGATTCCTGGGCAGAGCCAGGCGTGCTCATCCATTCCCATCCCCAACAAAACCAAACCCCAAACAAAAGAGAAATGAGGACCAAATTAAACCTCACTGACAAGGAATAAATGAAATGAAAGGGTATCATGATCAGTGATGTCAGTAAGGAGAAAAGAGATAGAGTAATCTCTCTTATGTAGGACTGAAAGATATACGCAAAGAACAAAGTTCCAAATACAACATAATGGTGAACTAATCTATATAACTGAATTGGTGGTACATGGGGCTTTGGGATCCTCGGGGGAGGGAGATGGATCCACTGGTGATGGGTATAGTATCAGAATTATATGCAAGACAAACCACTGTTAACAGTATTGTAAGCCATAGACTTCATCAACAGATTTTAAAATGGGGGGATGGGGATAGCTCAAGACATAAACAGATACCTCCTCAAAGAAGACCTACAGATGCCAGTAGGTATATGAAAAATGCTGAGTCAGTTATTGTCAAGGGAATGCAAATAAAAACGTGAAATCATCTCATAGCAATGAGTGATACATCACAAAGATAAAATGGAAAGACTCAACTATAAGAAAAGATGAAATCACACAATCTGTTACTATATAGATGAATCTTGAAAGTATCATACTAAATGAAGCAAAATCTCTCTTATAGATGCGATATAAAAAAACACAAAGAGAAAAAAAGTCCAAAGGCAACAGAAACTAAGAACTGGTCTTCAGTAGGAAGCTTACCATAGGTGAAGTTGATGGAGAGGGAAGGAGGATAAGGGAGACACAGGGACAATGGTTGAAGTAAGTGGATATTTTGGTAGAGGGTTTGGTGCTGAAATATTTTATACATGAAATTCTTTCACTAAGAGTATTGTAATTACTGTTTTTAAAGTGAAGTATAAAGGAAGTTACAGCTGCTAGTCATTTGCAAATGGGTAGTTATGCAATTATCTGGCTAATGAGATATATAATATATATGTTCCTGGAATTTTTCCGGAAAGAATGGCACATTTTTTGCTCACCTTTTCTCCTATGCTAGTGGCCAAGGAACTCCTCTGGACTATGGCAAACAGTATTAAAACTGGAAAACAGATCTTAAGGATTGTGCCAATATTATCAGCTCAGGAAATTAAATTTTGTCACTGACTTTTTTGCAGGGGAAAAAAAATGTAGCTTTAAGCTCAGTAGTTTTTGTTAAGAGTTGTAGTGGTATACAACAACAGTAAAGAATGAGAACTTTCACAATTGGTGATGGCTATCTGATTCTGATTGCTGAAACATACTGAAGGAAGCAAACCATTAAAGGTATTTTTAAAAGTAGAACTATGCTGTTCTCTTTCTATATCCATCGAATGCTAGACATACCCTTCTTTCCTTTGGAATTTTTCCTTCTGCCTCTAATTTAGCCCGGGCTTGCCTCCTTTTTAGTATACGGTGGTACTGTTTGGCATTCACATAGAGAGGCTCTTCTTCAAGCATTTCTGCACCAGGTAGAGGGATTCGTTGGATAGCAGGTACTGAGCCAGCACCAGGCACCATCTTTGTGAAGAAAAAAAGCAGACTTTATTAAATAGTGGAATGGAGATACAGAAAGTAACTTTACACTCACCATAAATTTAATTTCCTGGATACTACAGTACCTAGCTTGTATAGGGCAGTTAGTTAAATGCAGATTGCCATAAACATTTACACCAATGATTGATATTTGGAGGTGGGGACATTTTGGGCCATACCTAGCTGTACTCAGGTATACCATACCTGAGGGTATACCATACCTGTGTTGAGGATCAAACCTGAGTTGGCCATTGTGCTATCTTTTCAACATGAAAGCTATGTATATTAAGTATATATTCCAGATGACTCTAGAAGGGGAGTCTCTGTGCATTCAGGGAACAAAATGAAAAATGTCACCCCAGGTTCAAATTCTCCATGTCTCTACTTTCTAGCATGTGCTGCCATCTAATGGTTAGGAAGAGTAATTGTATGACAATAAGTAGTAAGGTCCATAAAATACTACTGACTATAGTTACCTAAATGATTTAAATAATTATGCAATCCAAGACAAATTTTCCTGTGCCCGACCCTCTTCCCAACTTTAAATCTGCTCTGTCTCTTCTGGTAGTGAGGTTCCTCCCTCCCCCTTAGTGCAGATTTCTACCACCCACTGCTGATTTTCTGGTTTTCACTATTGTACAATAGTGAAAATTGTACATCCTTTCTAATTGGATGGTCGTGTTTTGTTTTATGGCAATGCCAAATATCAAATCTAGGCCTTACCACTGAGCTACATCCTTGGCTGACACCATTCTGGAAGTTTAAACTCACACAGCCAACAATCTCCCCTTTATCCAACACATTCAATGTTATACTTTGTTTCTTGATTAATCATAATTTTTCTCATCAACTTATGACTTGCTTTCTCCAGTACTGGAAAAATATCTCCCACTTCCTAACTAGTGGTCTACCCTTCATTACTTGAATTTTAAGAAAGGCCACAGGAAAGCAAATATTATATTCACGTATTTATTCACTACTAAATTCCCAGACCTAAGAATAATTTCAGGCGTTGAAAAACAAATTATGACTTTAATACTGACTGCAAAAGTAGATCTTCTTAAATGCTTTAAGGATCAATTGCAATCCTACTGGGACAATATAAATAAGCTTTATCAGTTTTTTTTAAATTTCAAATATAAAGAAATAAAAAACTTAATTAGTGAGAATAGTGAGCTAAAGAGATAATTTTTCTTACCATGACCATTCCTCCTGAATTGACCACATTGCCTGCTACAGGAAGTGTTACAGTGACAGTCCCTTGTCCACTGCTGGTCGTGTTAGTATTGGCTCCTGTCTGAACAATCTGTGCTCCTGCCAAACTGGCTGCTGGGATGGTGATCATGCCTGAAACAGGGACTGTAACTTTAAGAAAATAAAATATAAAACAAACAAAAAACAGGCACACAGAAAAAAGGGAATACAGTTAGTCCCTCTTCTGTCTGGCACAAATTCATTCACCCTGGAACACAAACAGTGCACGGGGAGAAAAAGCACTCTCCTCTGTAAATAATCCATGTAATAACAACAAAATTCTATTAACTCTTAATTTCATCTCTGAATAAAGCTGTTGTTGAAACTGACACTTCCATTTAGGTGGAGATATTCTAACTATAATTCCCATAAAAATTTTCAGTACGTGACGAGAATCTGGAGGCCTCCCCTTATCGGTTTGTTAGTCTAACTCTAGCTACCAGCATGTTCTAGCACTGCCACTGTAGTTAAATCCTACAAATCTAACCAACTTTGACCATATACTGATAACACCAGAAAGCAATAGTGGAGTCCCAGGGTCAATCAATTCTTTTTCCTTCAACTAAAAAGTATGTCCTATAATAGAGGCCTAAATTTTAGAGCAATCTTCGATTAAAGGATGAAACAGACAGCCCAACAAGTACCACAGAAACGACCGAGCACACTCACCTTGCTGGAGAATGGTGCCGTCTGCATTTACTGGCTGATAGACGATGGTCTGCCCTTCAGCAGTCTGGGCCACTTGTTGCCCCTGCACTGCAATCTGTTGCTGTGTCTGCAGAAAATGAAACATTAGAATATTAATTCAAAGACATCACAAAAAGTGAAATGGATTATACAACCCTGTTGTGAAAACACTTTTGATGATCTCTACTTTCCATTTCTACCACATGTGAAGCTTCCAAATCGGTTAAGCTCCTATGCCAACTGACCCGCCCGAGTTACCTGGGTCTGGCCTGCAGTGACAGCGGTCTGGGGCTGCTGGATGATGATCTGCTGGGTTTGGCCCTGTTGCCCCTGCACCTGCACAGCCTGCCCACCCTGGATTTGGATTTGGCCAGGTGGGACCAACTGGATCTGTGAAGAGAACACAAAGAATACCTTGTGGACACTGACCTCTTTTGGTCAGTGTTATTCTTCTAGAAAGCATAAAATGTTCTAATAAGGAAGATACAGAATGCTCTCTATTATGCTCTCTTATAAGTCATGAAACAACGGGGGAGTTTTGATCACTGCCCAGAAAGTTTAAAATAAAGGATCCAGGTACATCAGTGTTGTTAGGGAATTGTAAAAATCACAAGGGCAGCACAAGCGCGGGAGGGGGAGACACGATGAATGTGTCGTGTCGTTCTGTTGTCCGTGGGCACTCGGGGCAGCTCTCAGGCACGCACCGCTTGCACTCGGTGTTCCCGAGCCACTGTGTAAGAACCAGACTGGGACGGCTCCTCCTTGTTGCTCTGCTCTGTGTGTGCCACTGTGCTCTCTTCTGCCTGTCTCTGCAGTCTCTGCTCTGGTCTCTTCCAACCTCTCTGTCTCTGCTTCTGTGTCTTCTCGTGTGACTGCTTCTCTGTCTCTTCTGTCTACTTCTTCTGTCTCCCCCTGTCTTCTTCTTGTCTCTCGTCAGTGCCCCCTTCTTCTTCTCAGTTTATATAACAAATTACATAGGGTGGTGACACAAAGGTGGGTTTAACATTAACAAATCAACAAAGAAGGGTAAGACCATTTCTCAGAGATTAACAAAATCTCATCTAAGGATTTTGATATTACTAGGAGATCCGCTCAAGGGTGGGGTCCAAACAAGGGTGTGTCAGGGTGTCTCTTTCTTCCTTCCTCAGCTAGTAATCCATTTAGTTATAGTAAATTTACTTCTAATATTTCTAGCAATGTCATTCTGTATGAGCACAGTAAGAGATATATCAGACTTAAAGTTTGGTTCTTCTTGAGGACATTCACTATATATTCCAGACCACAGTCCTCAGGCCAGGTTAGTCTTCCTAACCCCAGCAGGGTCCCAGTCTCGTCGTTACTTTTGGATCATGACAGCATTTGTCTATGACCATGCTCTCAACTTATAGTTGAGTATTGTGGCTCTTTGGCCTGGCCCATTTCGATGCCAGGGTAGCTCACAGCTTGCCCTGGGTCCATTTCGTCCCTCATCGGGACCCTGCTTTTGGGGTGTTAGGAACTAAGGGCAACTGAGTGGAGAAAGCAGATGCCCGGGAGTAAATATTATTGGAGTCCATCAGCTCCCAAGTTACAAAGTGTATTATTAACTGTCTTCCTGTGTCCATACAGAAAGGCCATTGCTCTAAGGTAAACTAAGTTCCCTACAGCAAGGCTAAAAGGACAAACCCCATGTTATCCTACAGGGAACAGTAGAGATAAATATACAAACCAAAGAGCCAACAAACATGAAACCCAAACGTCATTTTTTTTTTTTTTTGGCTTTTTGAGTCATACCCAGTGGTGCTCGGGGACCATATGGGATGCCAGGAATTGAACCTGGGTCTGTTTGTTCAAAGCAAACGCCCTACCTGCTGTACTATTGCTCCGGCCCAACGAGACCCAAACTTTAATGACCAAATTTAAAAGGTGCCTGTCAAGATGATAGGCTGGGGATAAATGGAGGAGAAGGAATCTGTAACACTGGTGGAGGGAATCGGTGATGAACACTGTATCACCAAAAATGCAATGATGAATAACTTTGTAATTCACTGGTGCTTTAATAAAACAAAATCTTAAAAAAGAAAAGATTTTTAAAAAAAATTTTTGTTTTTTGGCCATACCCAGCTCTAAGTTACTCCTGGCTCTATGTTCAGGGATCACTCCTGGAGGGTTCAAGGGACCATATAGGGTGCTTGGGGATTGAATATGGTTCAGGCACATGCAAGGTAAATGCCCTATTTTCACTGTACTATTGCTCTGGCCAATGGGATTTGTTTTCTGCAGCATGCACATTAAAAAAAATCTCAAGATGTTTTAAACAGAAAATGACAAAGAATCATAAATACATACACATGCACACAAAATAATTTTTGAGAAATACAGATTAAACTAGACTGTTTTAAAGCTGGCCAATAGGAATTCATCATACCATTCTCTTTATATTTGTTTGAAGTTTAACACGACACTGAAAAACAATTCTAGTTTTCCTAACTCTATGCGAGCACCCTATAATTGTATAAACAAAATCCTGACACGTACAAACTAAAGATTATAGTATAAATACCCCTCAGCAGTTATATCATACAGATTCAACACATTAACATTCTGCCATATTTGGTTCATGCTTTTAACAATTCCTTACCATTTAAAAGGTCATTCATTATTAATTTGAAAACTGGTGCCCAACTTTCTGGAACATTTTATACATGATGTTCATAGAATTATACAGCACTGCTTTCAAATGTCTACAAAATTCCTATGTGGCAGGATTCTTTTCAACTGACAGTGCTTTGAACTCACAGTCAACTAAAATATAATTAGTTCGTTAATTTTAAGTGGTGCAAAGTATTGCATTAAGTTTCTCTAATTTTCCTCTTGGAAACATAAGTCACTGGATCTGTCTTATAAAAATGTACGAGTTTCTAAAGACCTTAGAATTCCTCTGTTAAAAAAAGTATGTGTAGCAGTCTCTGAAATGTTTCTTACCCTCACCCTTTATATATATAGTCTTCCGCATAATGTATTGGAAAGAGGGACTAACTTGTAACCAACAGAGAATGATTAAGAATAGGTCACAAAAAGACTGTCTTTCATCTCTAGTATTGTCACTGTCCCATCTTCCACCCCTCAGGGAAGAGCCAGCTATCACGTTATGAGTCTCTGTGGAGAGGAGCACAGGATAAGAACTGCTATCTCAACACAATCCAAGAGTTACCAAAATCAAATAAATGAAATGTAATGGGTTCTTCCAACTGAATCTCAAGGCGTATGCTTATATTCCACATAAAGATAATGAAAATTTAAGTTATTTCTTTACTCTCTATATTTTTACCTCTATTTCTGCAACTTCCATATGTGTATGTTGATCATCTACAGATATCCTACTAGTCCCATATATTCTCATTAAAAAAAAATTAAAATACAGTTGTTTCTCAGTTTTTGTCATTTCCACTGACCTATCTTAAAATTCATGATTCTTTTCTCGACCCAAAACTATCTTTAGATATTTCCACTAGAAAATTTATTTTAGCACTTTTTTAAGGTTTTTAAAAAAAACCTTCTTGATCTTATTTTAGTTTTCCCACATCTTTCTAGTTGAGAATAACTTTATGACAATTACTTCAAAGTGCTTTACTAATAATCTTTCTCAAAGCAGTTTGATGTTTTGTTTCTTTCCATTGAATAGGCTGTAATTTCAAAAACTTTACATGCTTTCTTATGCCTTTTTCTGCTGAAAACAGTCATTTATACCTAATAATGTGGTAACTGAAAATTGTATTCTCCAGGATTTGCTATTACTGTTTTTGTTTCCTACCAACCTAAGGAATAAACTTAAGGTGTTCTCAAGTTTTTTCTTAGCCAGATACATTTCCTGGGCATGCACCTTCTTCTAATTTCTAAATTTCTAATTTTCCCCACACATGTAATTACTTTTGAACATGGTAGTTTTTAATGTTTGGTGCCA
This sequence comes from Sorex araneus, assembly GCF_027595985.1. Lineage (NCBI taxonomy): Eukaryota > Metazoa > Chordata > Mammalia > Eulipotyphla > Soricidae > Sorex > Sorex araneus. Next base: position 2,924,291 of record NC_073308.1, on the reverse strand, counting down.
AAAGGGAATATGAAAGAATAGTAGGGAGAAAAGAATGGAGGCTCTGGTTGAGAGGTAGGAACTTACGCAATGGAAACATACAATTAGAAGCTACAGTAAGCAATTTCCAACATTTGGAGGACAGGGTCTATCTATTATGCCCATCCCTACTCACGCGAGTTAGGTGCAAACTGCTCTAGGAACCATGTGTAGATGTCCGCAGGAGGGGCTTGGGGCAGCACATACTGTGCTAGTAATCATAAAATCCCTCACACATCCTCTCACTTATATTTTTTTTTGGGGGGTCACACCCAGCTCTGCACAGGGGTTACTCCTGGCTCTGCACTCAGGAATTACTCCTGGTGGTGCTCAGGGGACCATATGAGATGCTGGGGATCGAACCCGGGTCAGCCTCGTGCAAGGCAAACGCCCTACCCGCTGTGCTATCGCTCCAGCCTCTCACTTATAATTTCTAAGAACCTGTCAATGACAAGATTTACTGTAGCTGAATCAGAGATTCTGCCATTGCGCCCTATTTTACTATCTTCCCAGAATCCACTGCCTAGGTTTTAACTACTTTGTTATCAAACACTGAATCAGTTATGGCTAGTATATTTTAGTAAATGAATAATCCTGTTTTCCAAATTTATTTCCTGAGTTCAGATAGCTATTGCACATTAGGATTTCATCTTCCATCTCAGATTCTTTAGCCATTTTTCTATCATTATTTTCATAGTAACATACATATCTTTATGTACTCTGGATATATTTCAATATAATGTCAAAGCATATTTTTCCCAGGGCTGAGGTTATAGTACAGTGGGTAGAATGCTTGCCTCGCATGCGGCCAAAATGGATTTAATACCTGAACTCCACAGGCTCTTCTGAGCCAATCAGAAGTGATCCCTGAGCATAGTCAAGAGTAAAACCTGAGCAGAGAGTTTGGCCCAGATCAGAGTAATAGTAAACCTGGGAATAAAAGTCAGGTCACTGCATTCACAGCAAGCTGGTCCTACACCTCTATCACAGTGGTTTCCAACCACCAGTTTATTACAGAGGTTATGAACTTCCAGTCTGTGGACCGGTATCCAGGTTTCAGTTTAATTTGACTGAAAACCTTAATTTAAAAAACTGAAAACCACTATATCATGCTATCTCTATTTACCTCTATTCAAGAACAGGGGAGAAGAATACCTAGGAGGAAATGACAGAAAGTAAATAGCAGCATGAGACATTCGGGCATCCAGCGCAGCTTCTAATAGCAATGCATTGGGACTGTGAACTGGGCTACAACTCCGTACTGCCCAGGGGTGGGGGGGGTGGTGGATCTTCCCTCCCCATCCTGTCTTCCTGCACGGAAAATGGTGGCGGCAGCAGCATCCACATGGCAGGAGCCATCTTCTAAGACTCCTAACCCAGAGGTATACGTTTTTTACACTTGGGGCTCCTGGGGAATCTTGGGAAGTGGGTGTAACCAGCACGCCCTCGGCCCAGATAAATTTGGAGCTACTGAGAGTGAAACGGACCCTCTGCGCCTAAAGACTGTGATTCCAGAGACTTCTTACAGCAATGCACTGGGACTGTGAGCTGGGCTATGCAATTTCTGGCAGAATTTTCCCTGAACTTTATACAGATATCCAAAACCGCGAGGACTTAACATCTATAATTGTCAGCAATGTGAAACGGTTCCTTTTTAACAGGTCTGACTTGGGGGGAATCTCCAAATAATAACAATGGGTTTTTGTTGAAACAATGAAGATTATTAAAGTAGCAGCCACTTCTCTGGACTGTGAACTAAACAAAAGCCCCACGCCAGCCGAGAATAGGAAATATCCCTCTTTCCCGGTTGTTTCCCATTTTCAGGGAGAAACGCAGCGTGGCGTCCACCATACTATAAGGTGCTAGAAGGGGGATGAGGGAAAAAAAAAAAAAAGGAAAAGGAAAAAGGAAACAAAAGAAGAGTTATGTACTTGGAGCAGTGGGGCTACATATCTCTTCATTCTCAGCAATGGAAAACTAATTATCAAATGCTTCCTTGGTAGTAGGACTGTCTTTCTTGGGGGGAAGCTCCAACAACAATAGTGAGTTTTGTGTTGAAATATGGAACGTAATCAAGGTAAAGAGAAAACGAAGTGAAATTCATCAGTTATACAGTTGGGGGCGGGGCGGCAGGGGGTATACTGGGGTTTTTGGTGGTGGAATATGGGCACTGGTGAAGGGATGAGTGTTTGAATATTGTATAACTGAGACATAAACCTGAGAACTTTGTAACTTTCCACATGGTGATTCAATAAAAATTAAAAAAAAAAAAGCAGCATGAAATGAAAGAGCACACACACACTGAAAATATATTAAGTCTCATGCAGAGAAATATGGAAACTATTTTCAATCCTAATTACAACTCTATTTTGGAAAAATGCTCTTACCATTTAAGCAATTCCCCCATTACAAAGAAATTCACCCTAAGATTCTACTGGAAAATAAAAGAATCAAGTTCAAATACATATAGAAAATTTAACAGAAGAAAAAAAAAAAGAAATCCTAGATTTTGTGAACCACTTCAACCTACATTCAATCTGTTCAGAAAATGAGTATCATTATTTTTTCAGTTACAACAATTACAAACACATACTCTTCACCCTCTATTCCAACCTCATAAACATACACATACATATGGAAACTTTGCTGCTCATTACAAAGATAAAAATCACAAAGCACATGTAACTGTTATTTTTCACTAAATCAATTTCAAAACTAGGTATGAGAGAAAGCTCAAAGGGCTGATAATGCATATAAAACACGTAGGGGCCACATTCCAACCCCAAGCATCATTGGGTGTAGTCCTAAAGAACAAACCAAAAACGCTTCAACATTACCACCCACAAATCAACAGTTTTTCCTTTTGAACAGTATCATAAAGCTCCACAGATACAGTATAGCTTATCCTAGTATTTCCTTATTCTTATTAATGAACATTCAGCTCATCACTTTGTTGTTGTTGCCTGTATACTGTAACAAATGTCTTCATACATTTCCCCCTTCCTATTCTTACCAGAAATGAGGTCAAAAGCTTATTATTTAATGAGAAACCTTCCCAAAACAACCTCAGAATTTGAAATTGGAAAACAAAGTTTGCTTTCTTTCACACTACTTCTGGCATTAAAATCACTCTTAATTTTTCACCAACTTAGATTTAGATAAAAATTTCTCTAATTTCATACTGTTGCACCCAACATCCTTACTTCTTTTTATCTCCTATGTCTTTTTTTTATGTATCTTAAACACTTGTTTTGTTTCTGAAAGTCTTACCAGGGGATTTATTGAACTGCTTTGCCTAAAGAATAAATTTTAACTAAACATTGTTCTAAATTTGTTAGTTCTGTACTTCATTAATTTTAACCTTTTTGCTCTTTTTCTAATTTCCTAAGAAATTATAGCTTTATAATTATTTTTAGTTCCTTTAAAATATGTGAAACTGTATTTTCTGTTCTAAGTATAACTTTAGAGACATGCAATGGATTCTGACTAAATGTTCTTTTTTTTTTTTGTTCATCACTTGCAAGGTAGCTCACAATTTAAATTACATGGAAAAAAGGGTAAAAGTTAACATTTCTTACCCAAATTCCAACCTCTAAAACAAACTATATTCTTCCCTAATATTCTATATGTCTCTGCAAAGGACACAGTAACAAAGTATTTTGGTGGTACTGGAGTCTAATATCTTATTTTGTTCACATATCAGAATTGTGCTTAGTATCTCAGTCACACCCAGAGACTGTCCCTGGTGCTGCCATGTAATACCATCAACGGCCAACATCCAGAGATTATAAAACCAAGCTCCCAGTAGAGAGTGATGCGGTCTCTTGCCCTGAGCCCAGCTGTCTTCACTGGGGCCCGAGGGGATGGGTTGTGTCCCCCACCCCCAGCAGAGCCTTGACAGTTGAGGACCTCCAGAACCCAGTCACGGCCATGCTCAGGGCCACTCTCCACAAGTTCAGACGAGCCTCATGCATGGGGGAGCCGGCGGAGGAACCCAAGTGTTCGGGACCTGAACTGAGATCTCCAAGACTGCTCGGATCAGGACTGGGCATCTTCCACCCAGATGTCCCATTTTCTAGTAGCTAGGCAGTCACACCCAGAAACTGGCACACTGCACTCTCCCACTCCCCCCCCCCATCCCATCAACCGTCAACATGCAGAGACTATATATATATAGTAGCTCACAATTTAATATATATATAAAACCATTAATATATAATTAATACAATTTAATATATATATATATATAACAATTTAAATATATATATATAACCAAACTCCCGGAGAACATCTAATAGCCTAAGTTCTCCCTCTTGGAGAAACTGACAAGCTAAAAAGAGTCTTATGTCTTACTGCCCGCTCAGGGAGAGTCTGGCAAGCTCCCTGTGGTGTATTCATATCCAGAATATAGTGTATATATATATACACTATATTCTCGGAGAGCCCAGCAAGCTACAGAGAGTATCCCGCCCACATGGCAGAGCCTAGCAAGCTACCCATGGCATATTCGATATGCCAAAACGGTAACAATAGGTCTCATCTCCCTGACCCTGAAAGAGCCTCCAATCGTTGGGAAAGATGAGTAAGGAGAGACTGCTAAAATCTCAGGGCTGAATGTAATAGGGATGTTACTGGTGCCCACTCGAGTAAATCGACGAACCTCGGGAGGACAGTGATACAGTGATCTCAGTCTGTACTAAAGATGTCCAATTTCTGTACAGTTATTTTCTATTAGTGGTACGGCACAGGTAGAATACTGAGTACAGATACAGAGTAGAAAGCAAAGAAATGTAGCATCAACTATAACAATTATTCTTTAAAAATAGCAAATCTGATATTCTAAGCAAATTTTTTTAGACCACTAACCTGCTGCAAACCCTGTGTCCCAGAGACAGGTACTTGCATGATGGTTTGACCTTGTCCACCAGGAACAGCCTGGACCATGATTGGCTGGCCAGTTGATGTGATTAACTGGCCTCCACTGACCTGTACCATTAATGGCTGACCCTGGACCTAAAATAAAACAAAACAATGAAATAACCGAAACACAAAATGATTTTAACCAAGACAATCTGGAATATTCTGCTGCCTTCCTAGAGGAGAAAAAGGTAAGAGAGACCCTGAAAAAAAAAAAAAAAACACCTCAAAGTCCTCACGCTTAAATTATCTCTTCAAATCTGAGTATCTACAATCTTCAATTAAATGCCATGTGGTATACTAAAATCAAATTTGGTGTTTGGAAGGTAGTAATAAATACAAGTATATTCACAGACTAAATTCATGATAGCATTTAATTAAAATGTCAATGCTATCTGCCCTTTCAGATCAATATCCAGGTACGGTATTTAATAAGGGCTGGATGGAAGGCAAATGGAAGGGTAGCTAGTTCATAGTGGTGATGGCAGTTTGAAAACAAATTATAAATACCCTAGAGGGAGTAAATTCAACCGTATATACAATGACTCCAGGAAGTGGGCAGCAAGCAGCTATGGGAGTTTTTTTTTTTTTTTTGGTCACACCTGGCGATGCACAAGGGTTACTCCTGGCTCTGCACTCAGGAATCACCCCTGGTGGTGCTCAGGGGACCATATGGGATGCTGGGAAACGAACCTGGGTCGGCCGCGTGCAAGGCAAATGCCCTACCTGCTAATAGCTCCCGCCCCACTATGGGAGTTTTTGTAAAAACATTTTCTCAAATAAACTTCTTAAAAAAAAAAAAGACACTTTCTCCTATAGTTTCTCAAGCATAAGTTAAAAACGCACACCTTACTAGAATCCTAAGTTCTTTTTCTTTTTTAAAAAAGAAAAGTCAACTAGTTAAAAAACAACAACAAACAACAAACAACAAACATCCCCATGGAAATATTTTCTAGTCAGTTTGCCACCAATGGTGAAGTTCCTTACACCGTCCTCTACAATAGCCATGCAATTATTTTTTACTTCAACAGGATTGATGACTGGGGACTGGAACAATAGCACAGCGGGTAGGGCGTTTGCCTTGCACTTGGCCAACCCGGGTTTGATTCCCAGCATCCCATATGGTCCCATGAGCACCGCCAGGAGTAACCCTTGAGTATCGCCGGCTGTAACCCCAAAAGCAAAAAACAAAAACAAAAACAACCCCCCCCCCAAACCAAAAAACCAGACCAATACTAAAAACATACAGAGCACTCAAGGAAACTCCCAACACTCAAACTCCTATCTAGAACCCATGGCTTGGCGAGTGCGCTGTAGCACCTTATTTTCCAATATAAAAATACGTCATTCATAAATGCTCCTAAAGAAAAAGAAAAAATAAGCTACTTCAGAAATGAAGAATTTTTAACAAAGTTATGGATACAAAACTTTCATTTTTAGATTTTGTTTTTAAGAATCTTTAATAGAAACTTTTGTAAAATAATTCACGTTTCATACCAGAAAAAAAAATTCTCTTCCAATAACAGTAACTAAGATGAACTCTGTCCTAATAAGTAGGTGATGTATTAAGGGATTTCCCCCCTCACACCACCATCATTGCTACTGGATTTTCCTAAAGATTTTGCGAATCTTTAGGAAAATTGACTTTAGGAAAATCGAAATCTGTTAAAGAACTTCGCAATACAGTTTGACTGACTTCCTTACCTTTCCTTACTTCCCCATCCCATATCAAATTCCCTTTCTACATATACCAAGGCTTTATAAGGGAAGTTTTCAGACTATATATCTGAAACATATATTTTAAATTGAAAATAATGAGATACTTAAGGGAAAGGTTTCCATAAAGTACTTCCATTCTTTCAAATAAAAAGGAGCCCACAATATTTACAACACTATGAACAATTACAAGAAGACATGCATCAGACAAGAAGCCATACAGTTATGAGCAAGTTACACTCCCATTACATAAGTGTTAATTAGAATACTGTTATACACACCAGTAATATGAAGCAAGCATGAAATACATGAATAAGGTTTAAATGTGGTTTAGGAGTTCTTACAATCTCATTCAGCCTAATTTATGTTCGGAACTAGTTATATTTCATCATCAACATTATGTGTAGCAGGTTCAAGGTGGGACTAAAAGAGTAAAGTAAAATGATCACAGTAAGGGGTCAGTTAATAGCAGGACACTTAGGAGCACTAGCTATTGAATTAGATGCCAGTTCCACATTCAAGGTCCTACTTAGAATCACATACAAACAATGGAGGAAAAAGCAGTAGGATACCCAAATCTTGTCAATTTCTTTGAAAAAATGGTCATCTTAAATTTATTCTATTAGACAAGAAAGACTGAATGCTCCTAATCCTATTTACATAGAAACTGGCTAAAGTATAATCCCAATTTAGCACATTTAACTTGGTCATACACTATGTTAGGAAACTGCATTGGACAAATAAAAATTCTAAGAGCAGCTATAATATATAGCTATAATACTTAAAAGGTATGGGATAATCCCTGGAGAGCTAGCAATAATGCAGTTCACGATTTCCCCAGCAAAGGTAGTAAAATGGCAGCATTTAAAGAGATTAATAAGATTCAGCAATTAGAAAAAAATTGTACCAAGTTTGGGATGGAGTGATAGCACAGTGGGTAGGGTGTTTGCCTTGCATGTGGCCAACCCGGGTTCATTCCTCCGCCCGTCTCGGAGAGCCTGGCAAGCTACCCGTGGCGTATTTGATATTCCCAAAACAGTAACAAGTCTCACAGTGGAGACGTTACTGGTGCCCGACGAGTAAATAGATGAACAACGGGATGACAGTGGCAGCACCAGTACCAAGTTCAATGGATGCTTTTCAGCTGAACTGTTCAATTTATAGGGGGAAAACAAAAGGGGAAAGCCCAATATAGTCTACTTAGTGTGTATGTACTTTCTTTATTAATATAGCAAAGTGATAAAGCTTTACCATGAATCTGACTAGACAGCTTGAAATCTAAGTAGGTTCTAATTCTACTTGTAAGAATTTCTTCTTGTCATCTTTATTCCTTTCCTAAGAATTACCAAAGAAACTTACTAGCCAAATGCAGTTTTCCATAGTTTTCAGAAAATTGATACTGAGGCGACACAAAACATCAAGAAACTGGCATCTTACAAACCTCAAAGGAAAGTTAACAGCATCAAAGACATGCAACTGACTTCACCATTCCTCTTTAAGATCCTATCACAACAGCACAGACATGAGGAGAGGGTAAGGTCATGCAGTGCTTACAGAGAATCAGAGAGGGCACCACTACCTGGAGGGTCTGGACTTGCTGGCCTGAGGCCGATGCCACCTGGGCCTCAGTCTGCAACTGGACAGCAGTGACACCACCCTGCTGCTAGAACAGGAACAGGAAGAGCTTGAAATGTGTCAGGAAGAAAATGTTTATATAGTTCAAGACATGAGATCACCTTACCTCTGATGGAAGGGAGTCTTCTCTCAGTTGTCCCACCCTACACAGGACACCCTATGCTAAAGCTGGATTAAAGATAATAGCCTATCTCACCCTGACTCCTCAGCAAAACTGAAAACATACTCCCTATTCTAAAGGAACATTAAAGGTGTCATTCTAATACATATCTTATTTTTGAGTCCTTCCCTCCTAAAAAAGGCATTAGAGACTTCTGCCCATTTTAGTATTCTTTTTAATTCTTCAAATGAATTCACAAGAACAGTTACAATTTTAATGGCCTTGAAAGCAAAAAGAATAAAAATCACCGCAAACTCAAATACTCTTTAGTAGAAGTTCCTATGTACCCCAAATTAAGATGACTCTTATTATGTGAACTACCTTAAAAACAACTACCTTAATCTCTTTCTCTTTTTTTAATGGATCTCCCAACAATGCTCAGGCAGCCTGGGGCTCCTCTGGCAATTCTCAGGCAAATGGGCCATTGGTTCAGCTCAAGGCCCAGAGTATAAAATGCTGCTCAGGTCCCAGAGTACCAAGAATACCAGGGTCTACCCACTGTGCTGGAGGCCTCCCTAGTTACAGCCCAAGGTGCCTGAATCACACCTGTACAGGACACATACCAGGAATAGTACACTCTAAATGTTGCGCTGGCTCTTGGCTGCTCAACTTTATTTTTATACCTTCTGATAATAAGTTGTAACAGAACAAGAATTCATCCACCAAAGTACTGGTGTGAATAGAAAACCTGTGAAACTACCTTTCTAACAAATCCTAAAGGAAGCCACCCAAGTCACAGCACTGTGTGGAGGGAAAGGTCAGGGAAGGAGCTTCAAACAAGAGTAACTCCTTCCTTTGGTCAACAGAACAACTAACAATTAAAATTTCTTTTACCCCCCCCCCCCCCCCCCGTAACTATTTGTCTGTTATCTCAGTTCAATCTTAGAAAAACATTCCCGTTCTCAACATAACAAACAGATGCATAATAAATTTCTTCTAGGGAGAAAAAAGTGTTCTTAAAACAAAGAAAAAAAGATAAAAAAAAATGTACACTGCATAAAGTCAAAAAAGCAATTGATCTTAGGAGTAAACCAGGAGCAGGGAATTCTTTTTTGTCATGTGCTTATCCTATGTGTGGCTGTCTAAATATTCTTATTTCAAACTACAACTTTTAGAATAAGCACTGTGGTACATATTACAGAACAAAGAAACTGACTACTTCTTAGTTTGTCTATTGTGGCCAAAGTCTTAATAGGAAGCTAGCTTAACAAAGATGAGAAACCAAACTGAAAAATACTCCAAATTTCCATCAGTAAAGTCTTGGGTGTTTCCATATTTATTAAGATTAAACCAATCTCCATGAAAAGCAGATTGATTCTAAAGGGTCATAAATGAGACTTCTAAACAGAGAACATGAAAGAAACAAATTCAAATTTCAAACAGATGACAGTTCAGCACAAGTCACCAAGCCTTAATATTATTAGGAGGTGGTACCATCAATAATTCCATAGTTGGGAAATGCTATTATCAGCTCCACTGTTGATATTTAGAAGTTTGTCTTCCTTACCTGTTGCTGAATCTGTCCAGCCTGTACAACAATCTGCTCTGTTGAACTATTGCTGTTTGTTGTATACTGCTCCATAGTCCTTCCAATCTAGAATCCTGTTCACAGTAAGCTTCTCTCTGGAGAACCTAGAAGACTGCAAGATACACTCCAATTACAAGACTCACTCACTGAAATGTGATCATCTTTTCAAATCATGATCAATCTCTGTTTAATATATATCCCATTTACCTTCCACCCATTCTTGGTTAATTTAATGAAAATCCCAGACACTTCATTATTCCAAAAACCCGGACATCCTCCAGCACCTATTTTAAGAGAGTAGACTTTTGCTTTAACATTTCATCAAATAGTAATGTCTCGTGACAACGTAATTTTAGATAGTAAAAAATAACTAAGTCCAGGCTAAGTGATAATGCTTTTCATGTATGAAGTCTTAAATTTGATCTCTAGGACCCTCCCCCCCAAAGTACTTAATATCATCAAAGAATAAGAAAGATACAAAACTAAGTCAAGAACCCTGAATAAAGATTCAATTAAGAAATTTAAATTAGGAGTCAGAGCAATAGTACAGTGGGTAGGGTGGTTGCCCTGTGTGTGGTTAATCTCAATTCAATCCTCAGCATCTCATATGGTCCCCAAACTCTGACAGGAGTAAGCTCTAAGCACAGATGAATATGCCCTCTTCCTCATTATAGAAACTATCAAGTCAGTTCTTGAAGTGATAGAGGTTGTCCAGGTATGTGTGTGCTTATGTATAAAAGTAGTTAAATGTCCTCTCCCTCAATATTCCCCCAGGTCTTCATAAATTCTAAAAATCTGAATGATAGTCATAAAAATTGAGCTGCAAAACTGCATTGAAAGAAAGCACTGGAAGAAAGGCTTTCTTTCACTGCTTTCTCCAGTGGATATGAATCTCGTGTTACAATATTGTAAGAAATGAAAATTTACCTCAAATACGAATTTTAGAAGAAAGCACACTGATGCCTAGAATATACTTTGAAAGACATGAGAAATAATTACTGAATGAACTGTGAGGTTGGATATAAAATTTGAGAAGGTATACATGGTACAATGTCAATGGTAAACATTAGGCACTCGTTCCCATGCCCAAGAGACACTAAACCTTTAAAGGGGTGGTAGTAATCAAGGGCACAATTGGGTGACACTGAATCTTTCTTTTCTCAAAAGTGAGCAGTAAGCTAAAGTGGAAATTTCTGCTTTATGTGACAGGATATATCTACTATAAATTTTTTTCAACCTAACTGTATGTCTGGAAATGCCTATACTAAAATGTTGGAGGATCTAACTAGTAACATTATCAACCCTAATACTCATAACTGGAATGGTAGTTCACATTATGTCTAAAAGCCAAAACTAAATGACAGGGTTACTATGCCCACCCAGCAAAGTACGGACAGCCTGGGGCATATAGGGGCAATATACTGGGACAATCATCCACTACTCTTAAGCCAATGGAATGCTCATTAAACAATATCTGGCTATAGTTTTGGTTTACTTTTCAATCAGCTAACAGTGTAAACATGATCAACAAAACAAGGAGAGAGTTACTGCTCATTGTATACAGACAAACCAGCTTTCTGTTTTTATGCTAATCTTGACTGAACTGGTTGACAGAATCCTGAAAGATTGTGAGTACAGAAAGAAAACAGATTCTCAGCTAGTTTTGTTGCCAGGTAAGTAAACTCTTGTCTTTAACTGCAGCACAACATGATACATTTGTTAATAAAAAGAATTGTGTGACAATGAGAATGTGCTTCTGATATAAAATACCAAAAAGACAGCAATCATCTACAAACAAAGAGCAGATTATTAGTGGTTTCCTAAGAGTGGAGAAAATTGCTAAAAAGGAAAGGTGACTGGAACAGAATAGAGGAACTCTCTGGGGTGATAAAAATACTTTGAACCTTCATTAAGTGGTGGTTGCATAGATATACAGATTAATCAAAATTGATCAATACATATACCAAGGCCATGCTATACTGCATCCAAACACATTAAAATTAATTCATAATTTTTAATTTAATTAAATCAGTGAAATAGTTACAAAGTTGTTTATGATTGGGTTTCAGTCATATAATGTTCCAACCCATCTCCTCACCAGTGCACATTTTCCCCCACCAATGTCCCTAGTTTTCTTCCTATCCCCTCCCCCCAGCAGGTGCACTCTCAACCAACGCCTTCCCCCCTTTGGGCCTTATGGTTTCCAATACAGATACTGAAAGGTTATCAGTATATCCTTTTGCCTACTTTCAACACTCAGTCATGTCTAAAATGATCATTTCCATCTCTTACTGTCAATACTGGTTCCTTCTCTATCCTAACTTAAAAAACATGTCTAAATCTCAACACTCCCCCTGCCCCCCTTCAAATCTCTAGGAAACTTTTTCTGTGATTACTAATATTTAGAAACTTACAACTTGCTGAAAAGCACACGAAAATTACATATACATACGCACACCCACATAGTTTTTCCTTTTGTATCCTGGTAATATAAATACAACAATTTAAAAACATTTAAACCCAAATTCTTTGAAAGGTAAAAACACCAAAGCAGCCTCAACTCAAAGAAGGAACGGATTCAAACATGATGTAAAAATAAATGGCGAATGCTGTATGGAACTGGCTTCAGGTGTATCCCTAAGAGTTTCTCTGCTCAAGATTCTGACGAAATTAAGACAGATTTTGTCTGTCTACCTCTTGCTCTGAAGTAAGTTTTGATTTTCTTTTTCCCCGAGAGAAAATGTGTTTATCTGTAAAAGTTCTCTCCTTTCCCACTTCACACACAGAACCTGAAAAGAATTATCAGGAACTCAATCTATGTGGGTATGTCCACCTTTAAAAGTTGAAGTTTCCAATTAATTACAGGTGCGTGAAAAACCCATCAATTTACCCTCCTTGACAATCACTACCTGGTAAGAACAACTTTCAAACTTTTTTTGGCCATAGTTTCACAATACACGTAACAGTAATGTAAAAGTAACAGAAATCTCACTGTTTTCTATCTTTAAAAACAAAACAAAACAAAACCCACCAGCTAAAATGGCCCACTAAACTAATTTTAAACCCACAGGCAAGACCTGATTTAAAGACTGGAGAACTAAAAAGGGCGGGAGTTGCCTTCCATTCGGTTGACCTAGGTTGAAATCCTGGCAGGCATCCAATCCAATACACACTGATACGTGCACCCCCAGTATCCAGCTAAGAGCCAGGAGTAAACCCTGAGCACTGCCACATGTGGCCCCAGAACCAAAAACCCCACAAACCAATAAGGATCTCCAGCTTCTCCATATTCTTAGAGGTCTCTAGACTGGAATTTTTGTATGTACTCAGTTTTCATGTATGCACCACTGTAGTAGACACTGTACTGGGGGGTTAGCAAGAAAAGAAGTCTGAAGGAAAAACCTCTTCCAGCTGAACATAAAGTAAGGAAAACTTTAGGAAAACGTTGCATCTGAATTGATTTCAAATGTGGCGGCTTACTTATGTGATGTTGTGGGAGGAGATGAAACATCATAACATCAAGAACAGACAAATTTGGCTTATGAGCAGAAGACCATCATAAGACCAAAGTCCCAGGTTTAAAAAAAAAAAATTGGGGGCTGGAGTGATAGCATAGCAGGTAGGGCGTTTGCCTTGGACGCCGCCCAGCATCCCATATGGTCCCCTGAGCGCGGCCAGGAGCCATTCCTGAGTGCAGAGCCAGGAGTAACCCTTGTGCATCGCCAGGTGTGACCCCCCAAAAAGCAAAACAACAACAACAAAAAAGTTTTCTGCCAACAGGGGAAACAATAGAGATGTGTAGCAAAAACAGGATGACCAGCGTACAAACTCCTGTTTATGAAAAAGTCTAATGGAGAGTTTGGTGGTTTCAAATTGGCAAGCCATTTTAAAATCAAGAGTAACACACCTATTCAGGAAGTAATATTGCTTTTTAAAACACAGACACTACCTCATCTAATTTATGTACATATGTAAACTAAAATTAAGGAAAATAATGGAAAAAACTCAATTCAAAAAAAGTGAAAACCAAATCTTCCCACATTTTAAGTACTGAAAAAAACCTCACCTGGTTCAGGATTTTTCTTAAACCTACCTATAAATACTTTAGTAAATACGATGGACACAGAACTATATATACTTAAGCCTATTCTACAAGCAAAGGACCACAGCTGGTACTTCACAAGAGTCAAAATTTCAAGTCCTCCCTGTCTCCAAGCATCTAGCCACTCACAAGTCAGAAATGTTTTTCCAATCTTGGGAAGGGAAAAGAAAAAAGCACTCCTGGGTTGCTCTTATCTGTACCCCACAAAGTACCGCTCTCCGGAGTCCCTTATCTGGACAGGCAAGTGTTTCTGCCGGTTCAGCTCCCCGGCTCGGGCAGGAGAGCCTGGACACGTGCGTCCAGTCCCGGGCAGCGCGGCCGTCGCAGGCGGGGGCTGCTCATCACCGCGCTCCACGGGACTCGCCGCGACCCCCTGCCCCTCGCTCATCGTTCACGAGCCACGCTGCACCTGGCACGGGAGGCTGAGAGACCTCTCCCACGCCCTCCCCCGCACAAAGATCCACGCCTGCTCCCTACAGCCGCCAACGGGCATCCATCCCTCTTCTTCTAACAACGACATACCCACCGCCCCCCAACACCGTGAACATTCGCCGGGCAAGTCTACGGACGGGCACAGCAAGTATTAGCCAAAATTCTTGGGCTCGACGTGGAGGAGCGGAGTCGAGCCCGCCACACCGCAGGGCCGTGCGGTGGCGAGAAGAAAAGGGAAGGTCAGCGCGCACCGAGCGGCTCGGGGAGGGCGGGGGGGCGCCCCGACGGGGCAGCCTGCAGGGCGCCAACTGAGGCAGGGGCGGAGAAAATGACGGGGGCGCAGGGGGGCGCCGGCGCGGGCGGGAGGTGCCCAGTCCGAACCCCGGTGCCAGGGCGGAAAAGTGGAAAGGCGGAAGGACGAGCGGAGGGCCGGTGCCCGGCGCGTGATACCTGGACGGCGCGGCACGCGTGGCAGGCCAGCCCGCCGCCTCCACACCGGGGCCGAGGGCCCGGGCCCCGGCCGTGGGAGCAGGGGCGCTGCGCCCCCCAGCTGGCATGGCCCCCGGAAGGGCCCGGAGCCGGGGACGCCCGCTCCCGGCAGCGCCATTCCCGCGCGGGCGGCCCCCTGCAGGCCTGCGTCGGCAGTGCTCCGGGGCGCCGGCGGGCTCCAGGCCCGGCCGCCGACCACCGCGCTCGGCTAAGCTCAGCTCGACTCCCGGGGCTCCACAGGCGCCTGGGCCTCCTCTGAGTGGTCAGCGGGACCCGCCAATCGGGGCGCTGGGGCCGGCACTGGGCCGCTGGATATTGGCTCCTCACACTCACCGTGCCTCGCTCCCCCGGTTCGCTGCCCGCGCTGATTGGCTCCAGTACCGGACCCCGAAACCCAATCAGAGGCTCCAGCCGCCGCTGCCGCCGCCACTGCCGCTGCCTAGCAAAATGGCGAACTCGAACAAAGGGGAATCGGGCCTCCCTCCAACCGCCTCCGCGCAGGCGCCTCCGAGACCACGCCCCCGGAGTGGCCCCGCCCCCGCACGAGGGCGCACGGCGCAGGCGCCCACCGGGCCACGCCCACGTCCCTGGGTTGGCACCACCCAGCGGAAGGAATAGGCAGGCGCCTTCCGGGCGCGCCAACTCCCTCAACTCCCGCCAAAACACACTACTACGCAGGCGCTAGCTATGTGTTTTGCCCACTTCCCGGGCATTCCCGTTTTGGCGTCCTCGTGAGACACAACCCCCCCCCCGGCGTTAGTGCGCAAGCGCCGCTCTTCTCTCGCGGGTGGCTCTCGCGTCAGCTCGCTCGGAGCTCCCCGCCGGAAGTCGGGTCGTCACCACAGAGTGCGGGCTCGGCGCGTCAGCTAGAGGGGCGCGCTTCCGCCCCGGCCCCGGCTGGCGGGCGGCCATACTCGGTACGTGCGACGCGACTCAGGCCGCTCCGCGTCGGGGATCGCCCGCTGCTCCTCCACCGGCGCCCGTTGCGGGCCCTTTCTTGTGGGCGGGGCCTCTGACGGCCAAAGCCTTTCCTCGCGGCCGGCCCCGGTACTTTGGACCCGGGACACCGCGCTCTCGGCCCCGCGGAGGAGACGGATCGGGAACCCCTGGAATGGCCCCGCCTCGCTGGGCTCGCGGCGCGCTGCGGGAAGCCGTGCTCCGCGCCGCCCAGAGTTTCTGTTGGGCCCTGGACGAGCTCGCTGGCGGGGTCGGGCCGCAGGGCGGGGTCGGGGCGGCGGGAACTCGGCCCCCGCGGGCCGCCTAAGCGGGTGTGCTCCTTCCTCAGAGCCGAAGAAACGCCCCGGCGTGGAGAGAACGGCTTGCGGCATGGCGGGAAACGTTAGCGAAGACCCGGCGGGAAGCCGGGTGCGTAACCGCCGAGCCGCTCCCGAGCACGGACACCTCAGCCGCCCGCCCGCGCCTCAGGCGGCGCGTTTCGGGGGAGGCGGCCCGTCACCACGCTTACACGTGCTCTGGGTGGTTCTCAGTGTCTTCAGTCTGGACGGTCTGGCTTTAAGTCAGGGAGGACACGTGGGGAGAATTCACAATGGGAGACGCGGTAACAGACAAGGGAAAGAGCTCATTTATGTGAAGAGTAACATTTCTCTCACTTTGCACGCTTTAGATCACTTACGTGAAAGGAGATCTTTTTGCATGCCCCCCAACAGACTCTTTAGCCCACTGTATCAGTGAGGATTGTCGAATGGGAGCTGGAATCGCTGTTCTCTTCAAGAAGAAATTTGGAGGGGTACAGGATCTGATAAGTCAGCGTGAGTTTTATCTCCTCCTCTGATTAAAGCATCTTTTGACATCCTGCTATACTTCGTAAACACGTTATGTATGTGCCAAGGGGGGATTTCTAACCACCTACTGTTTCTAGTTTCTCCTTCAGGACATGGACCTTTACTTTGGTCATTTATTATACCAAAGACTTGGTTTATTAAAAAGATACTCCACATATGCAAAAAAGTAAAAAATATTCTCGGATGTCTTTGTCGTAAAACTTTCTTGGTTTTACTACTACTTCATGTCTCTGAGGCCTTTAATTGAATTACTGAAATAGCAGAACGTACAGGCATATCACTTCGGCATTCAGGATCTGCTGTTTCTGTTCTTATCTAAGGAGCCTAGAAACTTACACATCTCTCCCATTACTTTTTTTTTTCACGAGACACATTTTAATAATCAAATTTAAAAGGTGCCTTTAAAGATGGCAGGCCGGAGCTGGGGTGGTGGGGGTGGGTAGGAGAGGGAATCTGGGAACACTGGTAGAGGGAAGTTGACACTGGTGGTGGGATTAATGATGGAATATTGTATGTCAAAAACCAAACCATGAAAAAGTTTATAATTCATGGTGATTTAATAAAATAAAAAGTGAAGAAAAAAAGCATTCATTAACAGAGATTATGCTCAAACGTTTTTTTAAAAATTTTTATTTTATTGAATCACCGTGAAAAAAATTACAAAGCTTTCAGGTTTAAGTCTCAGTCATATACTGATTAAGCCCCCATCCCATCACCAGTGCAAAGGTTCCACCACCAAGAACTCCAATATACTCCCCTCCCACCCACCCCCCACCTAAGTAGCTAATGATCTTCACTTTATTCTTTCTATACTTTGAATACATTCAATATTTTAATAGAGAACTCAATATTATTGTTTGGAATTTTCCCCTAACAATCAGGCCTGCTGAAAAGGCATCATTTAATAATTTATTTTTATTGTGGAGAGTTAAGACTCTGAGTTCATGCAGCCGCAGTAGTGGCCGTGAGGTTTTGGGTTTCTGATATTTTAGCTCAGTTCACAGTCTAGATGCATTTCTGCAAGAAGCCGCTCTGGGTGCCAAGATGGGTTAGAAGACCTCTCGATCATAAGTCTTTAGGAGCAGAGGGTCCGTTTCTTGCGCCTCAGCTCCGGATCTTACCTGGGCGGAAGGCGTGCCGGTAATGTCCCCCCGTTCCAGGACCACCTACAGGCTACATCACTAAAAAGTCCTACCTCTGGGTTGAGGAGTCTTAGAGGGTGGCTCTCGCCACGTGGATGCTGCCGCCGCCGCCATTTTCCCCTCAGAAAAACCGGGCAGAGAGGGAAAGTCCCTCCCCAGGTGGCACAAGGTTGTAGCTCAGTTCACAGTTTAGATGCATTTCTGCAAGAAGCTGCTCTGGGTGCCAAAATAAGTTAGAAGACCTCTCGATCATAGTCTTTAGGAGCAGAGGGTCCCTCCCAGTACTTTTCTAACAATTTTTTTTTTCCATTTTGGGTCACATCCAGTGGTGCTCAGGGGACCATATAGGATGCTAGTAGTCGAACCTGGGTCGGCCGTGTGCAAGGCAAACACCCTACCCGCTGTGCTATTGCTCCAGCTCTAACGTTGATTTTAAACTTGAGATGTGCATTAGTATCTTCACATGGGGCTTTCTTAAAGATGCTCTTTTTGTTACAGCCCAGACTTAACTGAATCAGTCTCCACTGGTGATTTGATACTATCTCTGGATGTTGGCCACTGATGGGATTACACACACCTGGGTTCCTCTGCTGGTACCTTCATGTGTGAGGCCTGTCTGAACGTGTGGAGATGGGCCTCCAGCATGGCTATAGCTAGGTTCTGGTGGTCTTTGGCTGCTGGGAGCTCTGCTCAGGGTGGAGAGAGAAGCTGGAACCCATCCCCTCCGAGGGGCCCCTGGAAAGACAGCCAGGCGTGTGGGCAAGAGACTCTCTGCCCACAAAGTTCATGACCTAATTTTTCCCTAACAGCTGTGTAGTATTCTACTGTGTAGATGTACATAGTTTCTTTATCCATATATCTATTCTTGGGTACCCAGGTTGTTGCCAGATTCTGGCTGTTGTGGATAGTGATGCAATGAACATAGAAGTACAGATGGCAATTCTTTGTGGTTTTTAGAGCCCCCTGCTGGTGAATTTCCAGAAGTGGTATTGCTGGGTCAAATGGGAGCTCAATTTCTACTTTTCAGGGATGTCCATATTTTCCAAAAAGGCTGGACCAGTCCACATTCCCACCAGCAATGAATGTGGGTCCCTTTCTCTGCATGCACATGAAGCAAACTCTTGTTTAGAAGTATTTTAAAACTCCAAGAATGGAAATGAGTGTTTTGAATTTGGTTTTCTTTTTTCTTTACTATTTAATAATTTTTTTACTAGAAAAGAAAACCGGAGAAGTGGCTGTTCTGAAAAGAGATGGGCGATACATATATTACTTGGTAAGACTGACTGAATACACTGCATATGTCTTTGTTGTGGGTGAAAGTGGTGACTCCTAGAAGAAGTTGGGTTTCCTTACTGGGATGGGTTATGTGGTAGAGAGGAGAGGAGGCCAGAGGTAGCCTTGAGAAAGCTCTTTGCAGCTTCCCTCTCTACCCACCTGGGGAAGCCTGGGGAAATCTAGAACTGATGAGAGTCCACTAGTAGCACCTGCATGGTACAGACCTTAACCTCACACCATTCCCATGAGGTGGTCTTCAAACTGCACCTAGGTTCCATTTGTTCTGCCTTGAGTGGGACATGATCCCTGCCACCAGATTTCTCTGAGAGCTGCAGAACCTAGGTTGAAGTGAGGAATTGCTCTTTGCAGGAAAGGAAAGTAGGTCTTAAATCTTACCCAGGCTTGGTAAGCTTACCCAGGCTTGCCAAGTCTCCTTTCTTTACAGAGAAGAATTTCAGTAGAATGATGTAGGTAGGTAGACAGGGAAGGGCCCCTATAGCAATGGAATTCCTTAGGAAGTACTAAAACCAACATAATCCTGAGGCTCTCAGGACCCACTTTTCTTGAATACAGAGACTAAGGCTTGGTAAAATTGAGCACGTTACTCTGTTCTCTTTTTTTCCTTCCCTTTCCTCAAAACCTTCAAGTAAAAACTGTTTTACTACTCGTATATTCCTGAAATTCTTTTCTGTGAGAAAGACAAGGACATGGAAGCCCTGGGTAAGTCCTAGCACTGTCTTTCTTTTCCTGCAAAGGGCCATTCCTCACTCCAGCCTGAGTCCACAGCTCAGGCTATAGGAATTAACTCCCGTGCCAAGAAGACCCAGTGGACGTCAGATTCAGGTGGTGCTTGATGGCTGTCTAGTGGGGCTGGTGGGACTCACCCAGGCCGAGAAGGCTTATATCCGTCTAGACTTTTCAGTCAGTCCCAGGGTGGCAGAGGTGGATTGGGGGAAGTGGCCATTTCTCTTCTCTCCACTTCACGTACGCCACCCACTGGGGGGCCCACAGACTTCAAGATGAATAGTGAAATAAAACAAGTTTATTCAGAAAATGATAGGAGAAAAGGAAAGATCCATGCTCAAGAGAGAACACTAACCTCTCCAGAGTGACTCTTTGATGCAGGTTTTGTATGGTTATTTCTCCATGACCACTTTTGTCCCAAATTATTTATGTGAATAAGAATTAGTGGGTCTTTTCCTGGGGGGGGAAGCATTGAGCTTCTGGCAGTCCATTCTTGTTTTGGGGCTTTTTAGGATGTGGGGGGGTTTGTGTGTGTGTTTCAATTTTTGTATTTGGGTATTTTGTGTATGTGTCTTTTGGGCTGTGGGCTGTTGCACGTTGGATGTTGCTTAGGGCTTACTACTCCTTGGGTCTGTGCTCAGGGATCACTCCTGGTGGTCCTTGGGGTTGGGAGTGGGAGTTGTAAGGAAGATGGGGAGAAGTTCATA
The DNA here is from genome assembly GCF_027595985.1 of Sorex araneus. Lineage (NCBI taxonomy): Eukaryota > Metazoa > Chordata > Mammalia > Eulipotyphla > Soricidae > Sorex > Sorex araneus. Next base: position 2,903,624 of record NC_073308.1, on the reverse strand, counting down.
TCACAGTCTTTGTCTATGCATTCTTGGAGCCTCTCCTCTCTGTGATGTTTCTGCTCCAGGCCCGGAATTCTGCTTCTCAAGGGTTTTATGGGCTCCTTAGATGGGTCTTTTGTCTCCAAGGCCTTCATACCTTTTTGGTTGGTTTAAGTTTCAGACTCCTTCCCATCATACATTTGCCAGGACCCTCTTTCTCTCTGTTTACAGCATACTGATCAATATGTTCTGACAACCACAGATGTCAAAAATCTGATCACAAACCTACTCAGACTTGTTGGTAGTCACTATTTAGGAACAGGAGATTAAAAAGGAGTATGAGGCTATCCCCCACCCAATGGGAAAAGAATTATATCTCTCAAGGGCATGTTACAAGGTTTACAAAAACTAGGGCTGTCTCACACCACACTTCAATTCTTCACTAAATGTGAGATGGAAATAATAGTTCTTAAATTACATGTTGGCCAAAGGAATTTTTTTTTTCTTTTTTGGGTCACACCCCATGATGCACAGGGATTACTCCTGGCTCTGCTCTCAGGAATTACTCCTGGCAGTGCTCGGGGGATTGTATAAGATGCTGGGAATTGAACCCTGGTCGCCGCATGTAAGGCAAATGCCCTACCCGCAGTGCTATCGCTCCAGCCCCCAGTAGTTCACTTATTGATGACTTCATCTGGAGCCAGCAGACCCAGAGAAGGCTAAACTCCAAGAAAAGCTCCTGCAGGAACAAAGACCGGAAAGGAGTTTCAAAGAGGACCATCGATCACTCCTGTTGGATATTAACCCCAAGTGGTTTCAGGCTTCATCAGTGAAATGCCCCTTTCCCTCCCCCTACAGAGAAGCTTACAGTGCTTTTACGAGTACCTCTAATCCCCTGAGTTTCCTTTATGCTTTACTTCTCATTATGTTAGCTACTAGATTCTCTAAGTCGGGCATGGTTACTTACAAAGGCAAACCTTCCTAGTGGGGCTAGCGGGCTCTGACCCGTGCGTCACAGGCTCTTCTGCAGACTTTATCAGTACTACCCTTCCCTACCTGTCCCAACGTAGGAGAGGTAGATCAGGAGAAAGTGGCCATTTCTTTTTTTCTCTGCTTCACATAAGTCACCTGTGGGAGCCCACCAACTTCAAAAACATGGTCTTCAGTTCCAGAAAGAGTGTAGCTTTGTTAAGGATAGTGCTAGGTGCTAACATTTTGTAACTCTGATGTAACTTAGGTTGACTTGCCATCTTATTTGGAAACACTACCAGTTTCTTCTGTTACAGAAAACAAACAAGCAAGCAAGCAAATAAATTAACAGGAAATTTTCAAGCAAGCAAACAATCCTAAATAAATTAACAGGAAATTTTCAGGTAGCATTGGTTCTTCCTTGTTACAAATAAGCACTTTATCTTTTGGAAGTCCAAGTAAGACTCTTCTAACTGGCTTAAAAAAAAATAGGCAATAAGCATCGGTTGCTAATGTTCTGAGCTTCATCTGAAAGGAAAGTTTATTTAGAGAGCAGTGTCTGGGTTTTTCATACCCTATTTTGGTGCGTTTTCCTTGGTGTCTTCCATAGTTGGAAGGGACTATATAGTGTTTCTCTTTAAACTGCTATAAAAATTCACTTTAGTTATCAGTATGCTGTGAGAATATGATGACTTTTCATTGGCTGTCATTTGGAAACTCCCAATTCTTTCTTAATACTCAGATTACAAAGAAAAGGGCTTCACACAAGCCAGCGTATGAAAACCTACAGAAGAGTTTAGAAGCCATGAAGTCTCATTGTCTGCAAAACGGAGTCACAGACCTCTCCATGCCCAGGTAAGGAAACCCAGGATCCTTAATTGTTGGTGGCTTTTGTCATACCCCAAAACACATGATTTAGAACCTTCACCCAAAATGATGACTTAAAGGTAGGTAAATTTTAAAACTTTGTAAGATTACTTTGAATTAGCTGTCAAGTCATGATACACTCATGTGTTTGCTTTGAGTTGAATTGATCAGGATAATTAAAACAGATCTGCTTCTATTTCGGGGGAATCATTGGTCAGTTACATTGCTGAATTCTAGGTATTCTTTGGTAGAAACTTAGCCTTTATTTCTGAGGCTTTAGAAGTTCAAGAACTAAGACAGTGATTGCTTTCCATCAGGACCATCCTGTGCAAAGAAAGTTGGAGGTTTTTATTACCAAGTTTTATGTTCTATTACTTGCTTGTTTTTGGTCAGTATACATGATAACCAGAGAATAATAAATTCTTTTTTTTTTTTTTTTGGCTTTTTTGGGTCACACCTGGCAATGCATAGGGGCCACTCCTGGCTCTGCACTCAGGAATTACCTCTGGCGGTGCTCAGGGGACCATATGGGATGCTGGGAATCGAACCCGGGTCGGCCGCGTACAAGGCAAACGCCCTACCTGCTGTGCTATCTCTCCAGCCCCCAGAGAATAAATTCTTGATGTAATATCTTAGTCATGTTGCAGGCAGAGAGATTGGGCGCCCGTGATAACGTATGTTGGAAAAAGCACTTTAAGAAACCTAAAAGAGGGGCTGGAGCAATAGCACAGCGTGTAGGGCGTTTGCTTTGCACGTGGCCGACCTGTGTTCGATTCCCAGCATCCCATATGGTCTCCCGAGCATTGCCAGGGTGATTCCTGAGTGCAAGAGTCAGGAGTAACACCTGTGCATTGCCGGGTGTGACCCAAAAAGAAAAAGAAAAACCTAAAAGAGCCCAAAGACATGAAGGCCTTTGACAAAAGAATTCTTACGAGCCAGAAATTAATCACTGAGCTTTAGAATTCCAGGCCCCTGTTACCTGTAGTTCACTCAGAGGGGAGGCACCAGGAACGCACAGGCACAGGCCGTAATAGGAACTCAAGAATGGACCACCAGAAGTTGAATGCTTTCCCCCCAGGAAAGACCCATTAATTCTACTCATGTTAAGAATTTGGGACAAAGGTAGTCATGAAAAATAAGCATACATAACTTTTACCAGGAAGTCACTCTGGAGAATCCAGTGTTTTCTCTTTTGAATATGAATCTTTCTCTCTTTCTGCCTTTATTTACTGAATAAACTTAATTTACTTCACTATTCCTTTCCTGACATTCTTCTCTGTAAAGGAAGGAGACAGACTTGGCAACCCTGGGTAAGATTTAAGACCTACTTTCCTTTCCTGCAAAGACCAGTTTCTCACTCCAACCTGGGTTCTGCAGCTCCCTGAGAAATCTGGTGGCAGGGATCATGTCCTACACAAGGCAGAACAAATGGAACCTAGGTGCAGTTTGAAGACCACCTCATGGGGATGGTGTGAGGTAAGGTCTGTACCATGCAGGTGCTTCTAGTGGACTCTCATCAGTTCTAAATTTCCCCAGGCTTCTCCAGGTGACCCAGGATGTGTCAAGGGAAGCTGCAGGCTCCTTTCTCAAGGCTAGTGCTCTGAACTCTTATCCCCACTTCACACAAACCACTTGCGGAACCCTACCCTTCACTGTGGGAATCATGTTGCTTAGGGGCAGCAGTTTTAGCTACTGGGAATTTAAGGGGATGGCATTGAGGATTTAATACGCATATTGTTTCCTTTTCAAATTTGGGTTTAGGGTCACTTACTCAGTCATTCCAGTTTTGAATCAGTTCTAACCAGCATTCTGGTTTATTGTAAAATCCTAGTACTTGTGACTGTTGTTCCAGTGACCCTCATCTAAACTGGTATTTAATATGTTTATGGGTTATGTATGTTTCAGAAATGTTGTTTTTCAAATTAGAGTGTATTTTAGGGACCTAATTATCACCTCTGGGCTGGAGCAATAGCACAGAGGGTAGGGCATTTGCCTTGCACGTGGCTGACCCGGGTTTGGTTCCTCCATCCCTCTCGGAGAGACTGGCAAGCTACCAAGAGTATCCCGCCTGCACGGTAGAGCCTGGCAAGCTACCCTTGGCGTATTCGATATGCCAAAAACAGTAACAACTAAGTCTCACAATGGAGACGTTACAGCTGGTGCCTGCTCGAGGAAATCGATGAACAACGGGATGACAGTGCTACAGTGCTAATTATCACCTCTAAAGTTTGCAGTGTTAGCACCTCTTTTTAATTTAAATTTATTTTTATAAAGTCCACAATTTTTTTTTTTCTTTTTGGGTCACACCTGGCGATGCACAGGGGTTACTCCTGGCTTTGCACTCGGGAATCACTCTGGCGGTGCTCAGGGGACCATATGGGATGCTGGGAATTGAACCCGAGTCGACCGCGTGCAAGGCAAACGCCCTACTCGCTATGCTATCGCTCCAGCCCCCGCAATGGTTTATTACATTGAATATTCCAACACTAATACCACCACCATCACATATTCCCTTCACCATAATTTCCATCTTTTAAAATTTTTTTTCCACTTTTCCCAACCACCACCTAAGCTCTTGTATAAGAGATTACTAACATGTTTTTTATAAGCTAAGCCTCTCACTTCTTCAAACAGCAGTACAGCATCTTGAAGGAAAGATGCCAGGGAGGCAGTTGTGTGAGTTGAGGCTTTATCTGATTTCTATCAGTTTGCCATTTTCCAATATTCCACCTTTACTTCCAGAATTCTTTTTGTCTTTTTCATAAATTGTTATTTTAAAATATAATCTTTCCCCATCCTCCCACAAAAGTAGTAAGTTTCCTATGTCTTGGCAGAGTTAAAGGTTTCTATGTATATTCTGAGATAATTGAGAAACAGTATCTTTTTAGGCTAAAAAGATAAGAGCTATCAATGCAGAATAAGTGACCATTCTCACATTCTTCTCTATTTTAAAAAATGAAAATATTGAGTAATGCAGATGCCTAGGCTCAGAAAACACAAAAGTTTATTGAGAAGTAGAGGGAAAAAAACCTCCACAGAAGGGGAGGAACTTAGTATAAAACAAAGTATGGTTTGTTCTATGCAGTTTTTATAGGAAAACTTTAGGTCTTTAGGTTGCTTATTAAACAAAGTATCAGAGGATTCCCATTTGTTTCCCAGAGATGTCTTATTAAATTAGGGTCCATTTGTGTTGCTAAAATAAGATTAACATCTTGCATTTTCACTTAGGCTGGTGGAGATTGTCTGTTTATTTAAGACCTTCTGAGGTTATATATTTCATCAATATGCCCAGGTGTGGCACCAGTGTCCCTTAGTCTCCTGTTGAGCCTAAAGTCTGGGTCAGAGTCTATGGTGTTGGAAAATTGTAAACTTCCCTATCTTAGAAAGAGCCCTGGAATTTGCAGGAATGTTTAAAATGTATGACGGGTACACCTAAAATGCTTGTAGCAACCTGCACAGAAGAAACCAAGGCTTCTTAAAAGTCTTAGGTGTCAAACAAAAAAACAAAAACCAAAAAGAAACCAAAAAAAAGAAAAAACTCCCCCAGAAAGGTCTTAGGTAACTGAGTAGGAATTAAGTTCTGTACCCTCACCTTTCCTGCTTATAGGTCTTAGGCCAGATACTTCGTCCTTTGTTTTGGGTGGTTACAACTGAACGAAAGGAGTGATTTCCTAGATACCTTCATTACAAACAACAGATGTTTTGTTTTTTTTTCAGGATTGGATGTGGTCTTGATGGTCTTCAGTGGGAAAATGTATCTGTGATGATTGAGGAGGTATTTGAGGCAACAGACATCAGAATTACTGTGTACGCACTCTGAACAGATGAGCTTTTGGATGTGTTCACATTCTCTTGTGTTATCGCTTCTGGACTGTAGAACTGGGACAAACTGATCTTAAAATAGCCAGAGGAAAAATTACATTTCATATGAAGTAGTCCATGTGACATGCCAGACTTGGGATAATAAGTGGACTGGGACTCTGGAGGAGAGATTCTTGAGATATCTTGCTCTGAGTTTTGGGTTATTCCTGCAAAAAGGTATGTATGGAGTAGGTAGCCTTTATTAGGTAGGGAAACTGTTGGGCCTATGATTTATTTTGCTCCAGGATATATTATGTGATTCCTCTGACTTGCCACTAGGTGGCAGAATTGTTTTTTTTTCTATTTGAGAATTTTCTGGAAGGATGAACATTTAAGTAATTTACATATTTTGTCATTTGTTTACTTGGTACTATTTTGTGTCATCAAATTCATCCTAAGGTGTAAGTTATAAAATTAAACTTTTTGACAAATTTGTAAGGATGGGGAAAAAATAAATTTTTTTCTTGAGATTCAATGAAGTTGTGTTCATGTCTATTGTTCTATTGTAGCTATGTGCCTTAATTTCAAAGAGGGTCCAGTGGGAGGGATGTCAAGGTAATAAATAAGGGACTAGGATTGTGAGTCAACATACTAGAAAGGCAGATTTTATAATGTATGGTCAATTTTTCCTCTCACTGTTATATAAAAGACATCTTTCTGAGATGTCTCTATACTGTTATAGTTTACATGATTGAATCAGTTTGATGCAGTCATGAAATAAATGTATGGTATTCTGGTATGCAAACAAATGGGATTAAGAAATGAGTATTAGTCTTTTTCTGCCTAAGATGAGAGCATGCCACTTTATTTTCATTATGGAAAAATAAAGTTCATAGGTTTTACTAATGGTTTAGTATCAGAAGAGTTGAAAAAGCGAGGAGTCCCCTGAACTCCATCCTTACTGTGGGGTTGATTTTAAAATAAAATCAAATTTATGATTTGCTTTTTTCCTAGACTGAGATCTGGGTCTGCCAGTGTACTTGCTGCTTTTCTCTGTTAAAAGAACTGGGTATTAGAGGAAGCTTGTTGAAATACCAGGAAACCACTGGTTAAATAGAATCTTTGTACTTTAGACTTTATTATCACATTTCACTGATATGAAGCAGCAAATTCAAAAAGTATTTTACTCCTTTTGTGTATGAAAACAGGCAAATTCTCCATGTTGTTGGGGTAAGTAAGGTGTGGAGACAAAGTTTATATTCAGTCATGTAGACCAAAATTTTTTGAAGCTCTGCTTCTGTCCAAATAAATAAAGTTGGAGGCAGGGAAGAGGAAGTGGAAAAAAAGAATTAGAGTGGAGTTAGGAAACTTAGCACTAATTTTCTTTACTATGCAAATGAATATAAGGACTGGCTCAAAACTATTGATATTCTTGGCTTCCTCTACGTTTGCTCTGTTTGGGAGTTGGGGGACAGCATACTCCAGTGCTCAGGAGCTTTCTATTCAGGGGTGGTTGTCAGTAGTGCGAAAGGAAGTGTGAGCTGCTGGGGATCAAACCTTGACCTCCTGCATGCAGTGCATGTGCTCCAGCTTTTGAGCCTCTCCTCAACCCATTGTTTTTTTTTAAACATTTAGAGGTGTTCGAGTTAATTTTTTTCCATGATGAGCTTTGATGATTTTTTAAACAAAATCTAGTCTTGTGAAGGACTCCAAAAAATCTAGTCTTGTGAAATAAGTGGAATTCTGGACGTAATCCTGGGATCATGCTCCAATGACCATTCATACTTGATCCCTGGGGAAAGGAGTCATGACCTCATCATCAGTCTGGACACATTCCTCGAAAATGATCAGAAATTCCTGCTTTCACAAAGAACTCAGCTCATTCTTAAGAAATGGGACTTTGACGTCAGCCTGCCATTACCATAATGTAGTACTATATATTTATTGCCAAATGTGTATCTGAACAAATTTCTCATTCATTTGCTTCTCCTTCTGTCGTATCCCTTATTTTCAGAGAAAAGATAAAGGCACTCACCTAAGTAATCTCAAAAATCTCTGAAGAAGGTCAGGAATGGGGTGAATTTTACGTGGGAGAGTTAGTATCTTACGCTGTTCAGACAGGTTCTGGCTAAAGCCTCCCTTTCACTTTATGTCTGGGCTTTTTTTGTGAAGTTCACAGCTGGAATGGCCCTATTTTTGGCATTGATTTATTTAATGTGTGTGGTGGATTTTAAGTGACCAAATTCTTTATTTAAAAAAAGTCACAGGAAACCCACATTCAACATCATTTCTTTTATTAATGTCACTGTTTTTCTTAAAAAATTCAACCAACTGGACATAAAATGCGTTTGTAGACACACACTGCACAGACTTGGATCGGAGACTCTTTTCCTTAAATGGCGCATTTGAGGAAATTCGGACCTTCAGTTCCAGGGATGCCTGGCGCCTGTTATATATGGGTGCCATTTTTATCCTTGCAGCCTACTTTTCTCTTTCCCAAGAGAAGCTTCAGAGAGAAGGGTAAGCATAAATAACTTAGAATGTGAAGTAGTTTGATCCTCTGTGATTTGAGTCCTCTGAGGGTGGAGTGGTATCAAATGCTGTCCATTTCCAAGTGTCAGAAGTCAAGACTGTCCCAGATGGCCAAACACATCACTGCTGTCTCTCGGTAGCAGCAGGCAGACCTGGTGGGAAATAAAGCATGTTACTAAACATGTACGCATGCTGCCCCCAAAGAATGAAAAGTTTTCTTTCTAAGCCAGGGTTTCATAAAGCAATTGTGTGCCTTCAACTTTTGCCCCACAGTTGGCTCATGGTTTCAGGTTTTCCCAGGATTAGATTTATTTCATTCATGTTTTTTAATTAGTATATATTTTTTGTCTGTGGACAAGGTGGTGATTTGGGCCACACCTGGCAGTGCTCGGGTTATTCCTGGCTTTGCACTCAAGAATCACTCTTGGTGGTGGTGCTCAGGGATCACATGGGATGATGGGAATTGGACCCAGGTCCAGCCTCGTACAAGGCAAGCCCCTTACCTGCTATACTATTTATCCCACCCCTCATTTGTGTTTTAGTGTGGTTCACACAAAGCCTAAGAAGAAATCAGAAATCTGCCGCCTTAACCCTATTCTCTTGAGTTAAAATCCTTAAGTCCATTTAGATAAAATAAGAAATGGGAAAAAATTTTCTTAGGAATATTTTTATTTTATTTTATTATTATTATTTTTTTTGCTTTTTGGGTCACACCCGGCGATGCACAGGGGTTACTCCTGGTTCTACACTCGGGAATTACTCCTGGCGGTGCTCAGGGGACCATATGAGATTCTGGGATTCGAACCCGGGTTGGCCGCATGCAAGGCAAACGCCCTACCCGCTGTGCTATCGCTCCAGCCCCAGGAACATTTTTATAAAGCGGAGTTGTTCTTTTGGACTTTTATATTGTAACTATTTCATGTCAATTTTTAAAGCTTACATATTTTAACCTTTCTCTAATGGGAAATAAGCAACCGAAATACAGAAAAAGGAGCATGTTAATGGTGACAGACAATAAGTGGAAGGTGGTTTATAATGTGAAACATGTTCAGTAATATTTAAAAATAATTTGATTTAAAAATGGACTTTTCAGGGCTGCAGCAATAGCACAGCGGGTAGGGCTTTTGCCTTGCACGCGGCCGACTTTGGTTCAATTCCCAGCATCCCATATGGTTCCCCGAGCTCTGCCAGGAGTAATTCCTGAGTCTATGAGCCAGGAACATTGCCGGATGTGACCCAAGAAAGAAAAAAAAAAATTTAAAAAATGGACTTTTCCCTCAAATCAGTTTATCTATTTTACTTCCATTCAGTTTGTATAAAAGACAATCTTCAGTTATTCAAAATTAAAAGCCCTATTTAATCCCTCTTGCAGTGCTTAATTTTCATAGCAGATTTAACTACCTAATTATCTGACTTAGTGTAGGAAAAAGGCGCAAACACAAATCCTTGAGGACCTACTAGTTAGGCATCGGAAGAAGAGGCCCATGATCCTGTAAGATATTTAAAAAGTAAACTGGAGTAAAAATTATGGTATCTATCATCATATTGCAAAATCTATGTAGAATAATTACAATGATAGTATGTACACTAATAAAAATATTAAAGAGGTTCAAAAGTTAATTTTTATCTTCAGAGTTCACATTTAGAAATCTGTTTTTATAACCAACACCCAGATCAGTATTTTACTTCATCTTCGCCAAGTAATGTGGCATTCTGTACTGTTTTCTCAACGAGTATAATGAATTGGTCTTGCTTCCCCCCCCCCCCCCCGAGTTTTGGGTCACACCCAGCTATGCACAGGGGTTACTCCTGACTCATGCATTCAGGAATTACTCCTGGTGGTGCTTGGGATGCTAGGAATTGAACCCAGGTTGGTCGCATGCAAGGCAAATGCCCTACCTGCTGTGATATCTCTTCAGCCCCGGTCTTGCTTTTTAAAAAAGAAAAAAGCTTTTTTGTGGTGTGTGGGCCACACCCAGCTGTGTTCAGGGCTTACTCCTGATTTTCGTGTTTAAGAATTGGGTCACACATGGTGGGTTCAGGGACCATGTGAAATGCTGGAGACGGGATCTAACCAGGATTGGCTGCTTGCACAGCAAATGCCCTACTCACTGTACTATCTCTGTGGCCCCATGGGACTTGATTTTTGAAAGAAGTGGATCAAAATCTTGTCTTCATGTGTTAATGGATGCTCAGTTTGAGAATTACCAAGCACCTTATGTGCAAATCTTAACAGAAAACAACTGATGTGTCCAAGTTGTGTCTAGGAAGCAGCAGGTGTTTTTAGCATTGTATCATTGTCCTCCTGTTCATTGATTTGCTCGAGCGGGCACCAGTAACATCTCCATTGTGAGACTTGTTGTTACTGTTTTGGCATATCGAATATGCCAGGGGTAGCTCGCCAGGCTAGCTATGAGAGATACCACAATAAAATGGAATATTTTATGGACGCATACTGCTTGATGTCTTATTGATATGTGAGGTATTCTAGAGTTAAAGATGGGTAAGAGGGTAGTGAAGACCTGTTCCTAAGTTTCTGGAGAACTTTGATCAGTAAATGTCTTTTATAGGTACTTACAGAATTTGGAGCAAACCAAATTCACACCATCTACACAAGAAAGATAAGGAATCCTTTACTCTCTTTCCTGAGGGTAATTGGCCTCTTTCTGTAGAAGTCTAATTTACCCTCAGCAAGAGGCCAAATTGGCCTTAATTGTGTTCTAATTATTTGCTTAAATAGCTAATCTTTATTTCTAGTTCTCCTATCACATCTTGGTATCTGTAGGTTGCTACTTCTGAGCTGCTGCCGAATTCCCACGCATTTTATTAACCTTTTAAACTACTGCATAGAAACGTGTTTTACATTCTTCCTGTAATAATCTGACATTATTCTTCGGGTCTTCTCAATGTAAGAAAAATGTGTTTGCATTTACACTTGCTCAGTAATCATCAGTCTTCCCATTTGTTTGAAAACATGTAAGCACAACAATTTGAAGATACGGAAGCAGCTACTCTCCCCACCCGCCACCTGCCCCACCCTCTTCCCCCACACCCTCCCTCTTGAACTCCTCCCAATAAATATTTTTGGGGACTCCTCTAAATACTTTTTTTTGCTCCTGAAGAAATGAGAAAATCCATATTAGAGAACACTGGAAGGGGGGAAGATTATGAATGGGAGTGGGGTTAGGGGCATCTAGAGAGTGGCCAGGGTATGAACCCATAAATCAACTTAAATCTCTGCTCTTGTTCAGTATCTGGTCCTTATATCATCTGAGTCTTACTCCTGAATGTTGTTCTGTCTCATTCAACCATTCTTTTCTTTTTGGGTCACACCCGGCAACGCACAGAGAGGTTACTCCTGATTTTACTTTCAGGAATTATTCCTGGCGGTGCTCAGGGGACCATAAGGGATGCTGGGAATCGAGCCTGGGTCAGCCACATGCAAGGTAAATGCCCTATCTGCTGTACTCTCGCTCTAGCTTCTCATTCAACCTTTTAAATTCCTGTCAACCCTGAGTATTCCAAGCTCTAGAGAGCTTTTGTTATAAAAGGGTCAGAGAAAAAGGTTGAGGGAGAGGAATTGACAAAACCAAGGAGATGGATCTTCTCTAATGCTTTTACAACCAACCTAAAGAGAAATGAAGACCTCCCCAATAAAAATCAAATAGATCCATTCCAGCGGCCCTCCAACCTGCCACCCGAATTGACCATTTATATAGAGACTGGTGCTGAGACTCACGTGCAGCAGTGCCTACTTGAGGATGTCTGCCAATTTCTCCTCATAGTATAGGAAGTTTTCCTGAATGTCCTCCCAGGGCTGAAAGGCCTTGGATTCGCCTTCCTCTTGCTCTACAAAATTCTGCCAGATGTACTCGAAGTCCTGGGGCTTCATGATGCGGAGCCTGCAGCCAGCCTCCTTCAGCTTCTTCAGGGCTGCCTGGATCTCAGGCTCTTCCCACATAAAGAGGCGCCCCACCAGGATAAGCAGGCGTAGGTTCTTGGTCTGGCCAAGGGTTCGGATGATGCGGTCAGCGCAGGCTGCACAGGGGCTAGAGGAGACATACCAGGTGACATTGTACTGCAAGGCTGGGTCAAAAGCTGGCAGGATGGTGTTAAAGAAGGCTTCCTCTGCGTGAGCGGTGGCATGCTCATCCTCCAGGTAGCCCCGAGACGCCTGAACTTGGCCTCCCTTGCTCTGCACTTCCACCACATAGCAAAGGAAGGTCTTGTTCCGTCCAGAACTGTACTCTACGTTCCGGAACTGAAACTTGAAGTAGTTGACAGGCAACCTTTCCCTGTGGACCAAGGAGACAGAGGGATGGGGAAAAGATGAATGCATTCTAGTTTCTGTCACTAACCTCAAGGAGGCAGTGACTACTGAGAACAGTAATTCAGAGACATATTCATATTCTTGTTAAAGCAGGCTTGGCCCACACAGCAGTGACAAAAAGGCATGATGGGCTCAGAGAGTATAGGGGTTAAAAGAGCCTTAAATACTGCTGGTGTGACCCAGAAAGACAAAACATGACAGACTTCAGAAGTTTCATCTGAAATAATGAATCTGGATTGAGGAGTGTATTCTGATCATCCAGTCTTTTAAAACAGGTCCACAAAACACTTGACTCCACCATATCTCTTGCATATGACATATGCCTGCAGTTCTAATTTAGTGAATATATAACCTGTCTTTATATAAAAGGATCACCTTGAGGTCTCGTCAAACATCAGTGTCTGGATTCACATAAAATCAATGGGATGGATGGGAAGTGAAGTGGGCAGGCATAATATTTTTTGTTTGTTTGTGGGCCACATTGGTGGTGCTCTGGGATTACTCCTGGTTCTTCTGTCAGATCTTGGTCCTAGTGATGCTCAGGGACCATATGTGGTTTTGGGGATCAAACAAATGTCTGTTAGGTTCGAGGAAATCAGCTAAATCCCTATACCATCTCTGACTCAGGCTGATAATCATCAAAACCAGGGCTTCAAATATACCAGATAAATAAATCCTCTACCATTGAACTTTTTCCTGAGTTCTGGCATACTTTATTTTTGAAGTTAGTTGAGGGGTCAGGTACCAGCTTGGGTTCAATCCTGTACTATATGGCCTCCTGAACACCAATGGAGGAGCTCTTTTGGCTCCTGGCTCTCGCTGCACTGAATCACTGGCCTGGACAAAGAGTAAGTCCACCTGAGAAGTGTCCCCACTCAGGATGAAGGGTCTTCCATCAGGAGCCTTGCTTCAGGAGTCAGAGAATTGACAGGCTTTTGAGTATAGAAGGCAATAATATGCACAAGGGACTATGACTCAGAAATTAGAAAAGAGAAAATCTTGCCTTTTGCCACAACATGGATGGACCTGGAGAGAATCAAATCATGAAAAACAAGTCAAAAGGAAAAAGACAAATACTGGATGATTTCACTCAACTGTAGCATCAAAAAAAAGCATAGTACTAGAAAATGACCTATGAAAACCCTTTGATTCTTACAGAATACAAAGAGGTCCAAGAGAATGAACAGATTAGGCTGTCATCGAGGGAGATTGGCACTGTGGTGGTAGACTTATGCCGTAAAACACATTGACACTTTGTCAATCCATGTTACTCCATAAAAGGAAAAAAGATTCAGAAAGAATTGTCCATGAGAGACAAGTGTAATGTCTTTGGGCAAAGTGATGCTGAGGATAAAAGCCTTAGGTATCTAAGGACAGGGCTTCTTTTAAGCTTTTTCCATTCCTCACCCATTTGTGTCCAAGAAATTTTTATGTGACTCCAGATTTACAGTGCTATAAAATAGGTATATGGATCAGCATTTATTGCAAATAAATAATATATTTTAAAATAAATGTTTAGGATTTTTCATAGTCCCCACATTCAGTGACATGCCCCCATAGGAGAGGTTTAAGAAGCTAGGTCTGCAAGTCCCAGACGACACCACATCACCAGAGATCTCTCTGGGCCCGTACTAAGCCAATTTCACCGGGGCACCCCAGATGGAGCAAATACACTCTCCTTGCCTGCTCCAGATGGAATCCTGGCTACCATGAGCTTCCACAAGTAAGGTCTGGGTATGCAGGTTCCAGGACTAAGTCTCCAGGCCACACAGCGGCAGCAGAGGAGTCGGGCTGTCCCTCCTTAGCTCCCCGCCTGCTCGGCATCCTGGCTGTCACAGTCTGCCTTTGGGCACCACCTTAGTGCACCAATAGCCCTGGTCCAGAGATTCCCAATCGAATCCCAAAATGGATTAGTGCCCTACAGAGATGTCTCTGGAACCCAGCCATTTGCAATCTTAGAATTCCAGAAGTATGTGGCCGCTTTTGTGGCCGTGTGACCTCTCATGATATTCAAAGTGAGCAATGGAAAATAAATTACCTAGCGTCTGCCCCTGACAGGCAGGCTTGAATGGTGGTGGGAAAATTCGAGCAAACTATAATGCCCAAAAGTAGAGTGAAAGTACTGGGAAAATTGTCTGCTATAGAGGCAGGATGAGGATGTGTGTGTGTGGTGGTGGGGATACTGGGGACACTGGTGGAGAGATAGTTGTTCAATCATTGTATGGCTGAATCTCAAACATGAAAGCTTTGTAACTTTATCTCTTGGTGATTCAATAAAAAAAAAGAAAGAAAAGCATCTAGGTCTGAACCAAAAAGATAACACAGCAAGTGATACTGGGCTGACCTGGATAGATCCCTGGCACCACAAATGGTCTCCTAAGCACAGAGCCAGGAGGAAGACCTGAGCACAGACAGGTGTGGCCCAAACTCTCAGCCCCCTCCCCTCTTCCCATACCCTGCCAAAGAAAAATGCAAAACAACAGTAAAGAATCTAGGTCTTATGAAACCAGGCTTGGTGATGACTGTGTTCAGGGACTTCAAGGAGATAAAAGATTTAGGAAGTGAAGGCCGAAACAGGCCAGGTTTGGGAAAAATTGGGTAGTAATGAGAGAACAAAAAGAGAGCTAAAGAGGGAATCTGAGTTGAAGGCTTTTTTTTTACATATATGTATTTATCTATAGAGATGATTTGTGAAAATTTGTAGTAATGAGAGAACAAAAGAGAGCTAAAGAGGGAATCTGAGTTGAAGGCTTTTTTTACATGTATGTATTTATGTATCTATAGCGATGATGTTATAATAGGAGAGAGAGAAGAATGTCAAGTAGGATGAATACAGATTTAATGTTTTGTTTTGTTTTGTTTTTTCAGAAGATACAATCTAGAGCCCAGGTTTGGCTCAGTGGTAGAGCACCAACCTTACAGATTATGAGGCCTTGAATTCAGTCCCCAGCACCAGCCCTCAAGTCAAGTGTGATCCTTCGACACTCTGATTTGGGATCCCTGCTAAAACAAGCCTTTGATCTCTAGTGATCCCTAACATGCAAACAAGTGTGTTAGGACACCACAACTCATGTGTTTGAGGACCACAACAAAGTCCCTGACTTCTAGTCTTAAGAACTGCAATGAAATGGTGGGGGTATAAGGATTATTGTTAGTGTATAGGTAAAACATTAAGGCTGTTGCCCTTTGACCTGACTGCCAACAATCACTGGCTGACCATTCCACCACCATGGAGGACATGAACAAGTACAGCAAATAGAGTAATTCACAGAGGGACCGGGAATCAGCAGGCTGATGTTAAAGTGTTTATTGGAGGCTTGAGCTGGGATACAAGCAAGAGATATCTGACTGAATATTTGTCTCAATTTGGGGAATTTAGAGACTGTACAATTAATACAGATCCAGTCCTTGGAAGATCAAGAGGAATTGGATTTGTGTTTTTCAAAGATGCTGCTATATTGATAAAGTTTGGAACTCAAGCACAAATTGGATGTTTGTGTTCAAGTTCCAGTTTGGATGTTAATGTTAAAGTTCAAACTGGGTATTGATGTTAAAGTTCAAGAACACAGATTGGATGGAAAATTGAAAGACCCTCCAGAATGTCACAGCTTTAAAGGAAAAAGAGCTCTCCCAAAAGGTTTTTGTGGGTAAGTTGAGCCCAGATACTTCTAAAGAATAAATTAAAGAATATTTTGCACCTTTGGAAAGATTGAAAATATTGAGCTTCCCATGGATACAAAAACGAGTGAACACCCCAGGTGCGAAAAGGTCCATCCTACCACCTGTTCCCCCTGGTGGCTTGGTAGCTGCCATCTTCCAGAGGCCAATGGACAGTCAGGTATGGGTCCGCAGTGATGAGACATGCAGGACCTCTCGGGATGGGGGTGGAGCGGCCCTTTCCTCCCCTGTCCCAACAAGAACCCGAGTTGCTGCCCACAAACGGCCTCTCTGGCTTCTGATCAAGCTGCTTAACAGCCATGATCCCAGACACTCAGAAACAAATCTCAGAACCCAGCGACTTTTGGCAGAAATCCCTCCAATTTTATTATTAAAATTTCAGAATTCCAAAATTGTGTGACCACTTGACATCATATGCTATTCATAATCAGCAATAGAAAACAAACTTTTCTATTTTCTATGTTGCTTTTTCAGCAGATCTGAGTTTTGGGGTAAAGTCCCAAATAATAATAATAGTGGATCTGGTGTAGAAATATTGAATGTAATCAAAGTAGAGAGAGAGTAATGTGGAAATCATCTGCCACACAGGAATGGGGAGGGTGTGGGATGGGGGGGATACTGGGGTTTTTGGTGATAGAAAATGTGCACTGGTGAAGGGACGGGTGTTTCATCATTGTATGACCGAGACTTAAACCTGAAAGCTTTGTAACTGCTCTCACAATGATTTAAAAAAATAAATTTATATAAAAAAATGAGTGAAAAGGATTTTGTTGTATCACATACACAAATGAAGGATTAGTTAAGAAATTATTAGTGGACACCATAAAATTGGATCTGGGAAGTATGAAATCAAAGTTCTACAACCCACAGAGGTATTTCGGCAGCAACAGCAACAACAAAAGGGCATACTGTAGCTGGTGAGTGAAGTGGCACGAGGCCTTCCTGCTGAGGTCCAAAACCAAGGATTTAATAATTATTGATCAATGATATGGAAATTACAGTAGTGCGATGATGGGGATCAAAAACTATAGTGGCTCTTCTAGACCCCAAAGTCATCTCAACTTGTATCACCATATTTAAAATTTTTGAATCCTTGGAGCTATTTCATACTCTACTCCACTGATGTAGCTTGTGAGTGAGCACTGTTAGAACCAAAGTATAGTTATTTTCGGCGTGAACTAAAGTGCAGCCATTTTGGTTGTTAGTAGCCATTTTGCTAGTCTGTATATCTGTATAATATGTAACTGACAGCTGAACTGGACAGAACCCAAGACCACATCTTGGGAAAGGGAACAGAACAAAATTTACAATGTTTGCAGATAGTGCCAGCCAATCAGTAAAAAGAAGGAATCTAGTGGTTGGCCAGGAATGGCATAGGGGCACCCACAGGTGGCACTAACCAGTTTACAGGTGAGTTATGGAGAAAGAACAATGTGGTTTTAGGGTACTTAAACCCTTCCCTGTTGGAGGGGTTTGTAACATTTCTCAATGCAGTGCAGCCCTGACCTGTAATCTCTCTCCCTCTTTCTCTCCCTCTCTCCTTCTCTCTCTCTCCCCCACCCCCTCTCTCTCTCTGTCTCTCCTAACAGCACTACCAGGCATGTGTGTGACAGAGCAGGAACAACAAAGGGCAGGGAAGGGGGGGAAAAACTCAAATGTAATCTCTTTGTGCTAGAAATCAAGATGAACTCTCTGAACTCTGTTCTCCTCCCTCCCTCCCTCCCTCCCTCCCTCCCTCCCTCCCTCCCTCCCTCCCTTCCTTCCTTCCTTCCTTCCTTCCTTCCTTCCTTCCTTCCTTCCTTCCTTCCTTCCTTCCTTCCTTCCTTCCTTCCTTCCTTCCTTCTTCCTTTTCTTCCCCTCCCTCCCTCCTTCCCTTCCTCCCTTCCTTCCTTCCTTCCTTCCTTCCTTCCTTCCTTCCTTCCTTCCTTCCTTCCTTCCTTCCTTCCTTCCTTCCTTCCTCCCTCCCTCCCTCCCTCCCTCCCTTCCTTCCTTCCTTCCTTCCTTCCTTCCTTCCTTCCTTCCTTCCTTCCTTCCTTCCTTCCTTCCTTCCTTCCTTCCTTCCTTCCTTCCTTCCTTTCCTCTGCCTCTTCCTTCCTTCCTTCTTTCTTTCTTTCTTTCTTTCTTTCTTTCTTTCTTTCTTTCTTTCTTTCTTTCTTTCTTTCTTTCTTTCTTTCTTTCTTTCTTTCTTCTTCTCTCTTTCTCTCTTTCTTTCTCTCTTCCTTTCTCTCTTCCTTTCTCTTTCTCTCTTTCTCTCTTTCTCTCTTTTTCTTTCTCTTTCTCTCTCTTTCTTTCTTTCTTTCTTTCTTTCTTTCTTTCTTTCTTTCTTTCTTTCTTTCTTTCTTTCTTTCTTTCTTTCTTTCTTCCTTCCTTCCTTCCTTCCTTCCTTCCTTTCTTTCTTTCTTTCTCTTTCTTTCATTATTTACTAACAACTATCCCAAATCCCACCACCAGTGTGACCACTATCCCTACTTTCCCTCCCCTCCACAAGCCTGCCCCCTTAGCCGGCACAAAATTCTTTATTTTATATTGCTTGTTACAACAAAATGCTTAATGGAATTATAAAAAAAAAAGTAAAATAAAATCTGTGAATATTGTCATATCTCATCATGGTTAGACCTATTTCTTACTAATACTTCAGGAGACTGGGATGGAAGGCCTGGCAATTGTCCTCTTCTTTCAATTCCTGCTGAAATACTCCTCCCTAATTAAATTTACCCACCAGACCCTTCTGAACTCTGCAGATCAGATTGCTAAATAGTATTTTTACTTCTGAGAGAGACTTTCCCCCCTGCAAAGCACAGAGCTTACCCACTTTAGCTTTAGTCTTTTTCTTTAATCAAAACCCTCTTTGGCTCTTCAAGGTGTGTTTTTTCCCCCAGAACCCTTCTCTCCCCCACCACCCCACCCCACTCCACCCCCCAAATCTAATACAGAGTCCCCTGTGTGGTGGACTCTCAGGTGAAACGGTTATTCAAAGCTGACTTAGGAGTGTCAAGCTACCTCTATATGCTCCCTTGGGTTTCTGTCTGAAGTCCCCTGAATGTAACTTCAGCGTTGTTCATGACAGCCCGATTGAGAGTATGATCTCAGCTTAGCTTGGGCTCAGTCAGCTGAATGGGCTGGGCTTGCTGCTTCTCTGAACTGCACATAAGCTTTTTTTTTTTTTTAATTTTTATTATATCACCATGTGGAAAGATACACAGTTTTCAGGTTTATGTCTCAGTTATACAATATTCAAACACCATCCCTTCACCAGTGCCCATATTCCACCACCAGAATCCCCAGTATACCCCCCCGCCCCCCACCCCCCACTGTATAACTGATGAATTTCACTTCATTTTCTCTTTACCTTGATTACGTTCCATATTGCAAAACAAAACTCACTATTGTTGTTGGAGTTTCCCCCCAAGAAAGACAGCCTTACTAAGGAAGCATTTGATAATTGGTTTTCCATTAAAAGATTGCACATAAGCTTTGACTTTTGTTCCTCCTCCTAACAAGAAGAGAAGATCCGGGGAAAGAGGAAGGAAGTTCAACTCTGTGAATAACAATTTCCAGAACCTCTCACCAGCAGCCCCACTGTCGGTTCTGCCCCTCAGCAAGGATATAGAAATGAGGCGCCTGTGGAAGGGGAATGGGAAGTTGGGGAAGGTCTGGACTACCAGACCCACAGTTGGGCTTGGCAGTCAGAGGGTTTCTTGGTCTTCTAGAAAGCACTATGAGGGGCCAGAGTGATAATACAGTGGGGAAGGTGTTTGCCTTGCACGCGGCTGACCCTGATTCGATTCCCAGCATATGGTCCTCCGAGCACCACCAGGAGTAGTTCCTGAGTGCAAAGCCAGGAGTAACCCCAGCATCGCCGGGTGGGACCCAAAAGGGGAAAACAAAAAACACTATGAGGTCAAATGAGGTTCTCTGGGTTTCCTACTGACTAAAATGACCAGGCTCTGGAGGAAAATCTGCAGGAAATCAGAGGCACAGAGGTGGTAGAAGTCTGAATTTTCCCAGGGAGCCAAACACAGCCACCTTGTGTGATATTACAGAATCTCAGATACGTCTACAGAGCTATGCCCACTGTGGAAAGGGCACATTTCTCAGATAACCACAATGCCTTTTTCTCCTTTCTAGTAGCATGTGGTTGATGACTACATTGGCTCTTTTACTTTGTCTCAACAGATATCCCGTGGCTGAAGTGGGATGTGTGGGGATAATCAGAAGAGCGACGCTAATGGTAAATTTCATCATCAGGACTCATATAAATCAGCAGCATTTTTCTGGCATCTCCCTTCAGACTCAGAGAACATCTCTTTAAACCTTACTTCCTCATCCTTTTCAGGCATGCATACTTCATCTGCTTGACTCAACTTACTTGTCATGACTATCCTTTAAGCAGGGAAGTAAGAACCCCACTATCTAAAAAAACATGGAAAATGGTCTGCTTGATGGAGGCAGACACATGTCAAATAAGAAGTCAAATAAGTGCCAGTTACATGTTTTTCTCACGTTTGCATTGGGAATCATTGGCATTTCCTAGGAATAAAGCTACTCAGTAGAAAGAAGCAATTTGGAGGGAAAGACGTTAATCTGAGATGAAACACTTGCTTCAACATAATCAGGGACTGGAAAATCCACTCACAGCTAATTGGTGATGCTTTTGCTCCATCTTTCAGGGATGTGCTTCAAAGTAGCGAAATTACCATGTTCCTTTTTCAGATCACTTTCAAAGTGAGTGCTGTGGAGTGAGAATGGTTGAGAGGAGAGAGAAGTGGAGTCCTGCAGCCTGACTTCCTGACCTGGGGCAAGGTTAGCTTCTAGACCAGCTTCTGTGCCAGATGAACCCAAGTGGAACCTGCCCCTTTGCCCTTGGAGGTGCCATCTTTCCATGGTGAAGGTTTTTTCCTTTCACCAACCTCCAGTGGAGGCCAAGGTAGCTGGAATCTCTTTTTTTTTTTAATGCAATAAAACATCCCCTATTCTCCCCATCCAAAGGGAGGCCAGGAGGGACTTCTGCCGTCTGTGTCAAAGGCACCTCATTCCTTGTCCATTCTTCTTTGAACACTACCTCTCCTCTCTCTCTTCCTCATCTGACAAGGAAAATACTCCTAGTAACTAAAGAATGCACTGAAAGGAGAATCCCTGTCTGTGCCAACCCCTTTGACAGCAGGGCCAGCTTTATGCAAGCACAGATGCTACATAACTGGATGCCAGGGACAGTCCTGCAGTGAGGAGTTCTGCATGGGAGACAGCCATCTCCAGGGTCCACGGCTTCCCTCTAACAGGAGCCCTCTCAGACTAGCATAATGGGGTCTTCATAGATTTTTTTTTTTTTTTTTGCTCATGCATGCCAGACATGCACTCTACCACTAAGCCACGTCCGCACACCATTTAATAAAGTTTGAATTTCTCTCCTCAAGAAACCCTTCCTGCAAATAGTTCCCAGTCCTACTGTGGGGCAGAGAGCATCGTCTATGTTCATTCACTCGGTTACCAATTCATTTGCAAGTGTTTGCGTATCCTATTAAGACTCTGAGAGGCTGGAGCGATAGCACTGTGGGTTGGGCGTTTGCCTTGCACAAGGCTGACCTGGGTTCAATTCCCAGCATCCCATATGGTCCCCTGAGCACCGCCAGGAGTAATTCCTGAGTGCAGAGCCAGGAGTAACCCCTGAGCATTGCCGTGTGTGGCCGGAAAAAGCTAAAAAATAGACAAAGAAAAAAAAAGACTCTGAAAGGACTTCCTTAATGGATTTTATATATGTAAGGTAACAACTTGGAGTCTGTGCATCTGATGCTCACATCGTACTCCAGTTCCTCACTTTAGGTCAATCACTCATCCTTCTTAGGCTTAGTTTCCTTATCTGGAAAGGGGTAGAATAATCAAACCCATCAGATTTTAGAAAACAACAAACAAAAAGCCAAACCTGGATAATTACTTCTCTGGGCCTCAAATATATCCCCTCAGAGTTTAATCCCAAAGCAGTACCAAAGTTGGTCCCTTTTATGTTCTTTCTCTCCTTTCCAGTGATTTTCTCTTTTGGTAGTGTACTGGCTTAACATCCAATTTTCTAAAAAAAAAAAAAATGCCATGATTTCTCCTTTTAATTTTTGTGGAACCAACAGTTAAACTCAGGACTTCACTCAGCTACAAAGCTACCTCTCTGACCACAGAAAAGCCCTATTTTCTAAAACTTACTTGATTTCTATAAACATTCCCCATGTGATGATTTCAAAAAAAGCATTGTAAAGTCCCTGAATACAGAGTTTAAAGGTATGTGAGCTGCGGTATTAAATCATTTTCAACATTTTCCACCCTGCTTTTTTTTTTTTTTTTTTTTTTTTGTGAATGTTAGGTTCGCTTTCTGTCCTCATGCCCCATTGAATCCAGAATTATGAAAAGCAGGGGATCTCTTTCCTTATTCCTACCATGAAATCCCTCTTTATTTCTTTGTCTCTAAAAAGCAATTCTACAAGCTCGCAGGCCAAATTTAAGGAGTAGTATAGATTATTCCATCTTTTGGTGGTAGTGCAAGCCAGGAGAGAACTGTTTTATAAACTCCTTTGACTCCAGTGCATTGGAAAGGAGGAAGCTCTTCCCCTGCCCTGTCCCTGTATGGACACTGTCGCACCTCTGGGCTATTTTAAGCCCTCTGTTTATTAAGAGGTGTCTAGGAGACAGATTGTCACAGCTGTTATTTGTGGCCAGGAAAGTCAGAGCTCTTAGAGTGACCCACTGTGTCTCTATTTCTGAGTCTCACTATCTAATAGATGGAGCCAGGAGGAGCTCAGCTTGGGAAATCTGGGGCCCAAGAATGCATGAGATCAGTGGAAGGATGACCCTTGGCTGGAATCCAAAGAGCTGCAACTCATTGGTTCTGTGATCTTTGGCAGTTCTAATATGACCCTGACTCTCAGTTTCCCCATTTGTGGACATGATAAATCTCTCTGAGTATGGAGCTGAGGGTTCAATGAACCCATGCTTGTGAAAGTAGAAGGTGATGATTCAGCTCTGGATCCTAAGGCAAACTCAGTTCAATAAATACAGTCTTATTTTGTTCGGAATGTCCCCTGCCCCTGGGCTGCATAGATCACAGCACACAGAGAGTGGAGTGTACATACATGCCTCTGTAGGAGACTGGGACAGCAGGAGCCCCGTGGCTGAAGTGTTAGAGAAAGGCTCTCCTTTCATCCTACAGAACTGCAGGAACCTCACCTCCCCAGCCTGTCGGCCGGGGCGCTTCCCATGTTATTATGAATCTTATGCCCTGCTTCTTTTTAAATTCTAGGATGAGGGTGACCTTAGTTTGTTGGGCAAGTTCAGAGGTTCTTTTCTGAACTCTTGCCTCAGGAACTAGGATGCATTTCCCCATAGATTCTTCAAGATAATATATGAGCTGGAAGGAATCTTTATCAACTAAGGTCATGCCCTCATCTTGCCACTGAAAACTCTGAGGTCAGGATTGGAAAATCACTTGCCAAGTTTCAAACAACAATTTCAAATTGCTGTCCATGGCTCCATCAAACACCCCCTAGTATTGAGGCCTGCCTGACTCCTTATTCCCCAAATTGCTCCTGGTGTGACCCTTGTGCTGCCTGCAGGCATTGTTGAAGATGAATGGAGTCTCAGGGCGTGGGGAGGAAATGTAGCCTATGTCTTCTTCTTCTTCTTCTTCTTCTTCTTCTTTTTTTTTTTTGCTGGGGCATTTACCAGGGAATAGAGAGGTAACCAGCTATATGGATCAGTGGTAGAGCACTTGTCCTGCATGTGTGAGGCCCTAGATTTAATCCCTGATACCGCCCTAGTGAATAAATAAAAGAACAGAGAAGAAAAAAGAAAGTGTGCTTCGTTTTTTTTTTTTTTTAATTTTTAAATTTTGCTTGGTTTTATCCCTGGAAATGGCATAATTGGGATCAGACAGAGGCACACTGCATGTGGCCCTTTGCAGGTTTCAAACACTTGCTCTGGGTCCTAGCTGTTCTAGGCTGAGGCTGGGAAAGTCAGAATACCATCTCTGTTCAGAAACTCCAGTTTGACCTGTGTTACTTGCAGGGGGATTTCTCTATCTTGGAGAAAATGTAGACAGTCGCTGGAAAATCTCAGGAAAGATGCAAGAAAAATGTTTCTCTCTCAGGTGCTGGAGCAATAGCACAGCGGGGAGGGCATTTGCCTTGCACGCGGCTGACCCGGGTTTGATTCCCAGCATCCCATATGGTCCCCTGAGCACCGCCAGGAGAATTCCTGAGTACATGAGCCAGGAGTAACCCCTCTGCATCGCCAGGTGTGACCCAAAAAGCCAAAAAAAAAAAAAAAAAGCAAAAGCTTCTCTCTCAGTGTGGGGAAAAGATGGCTATGTCTTCACTGTCCTAAGAAAATCTCTGAAGAGAGAGAGCATAGACATGCAGTTGGAGGAGAGGCCTGACCAAGAACCCAGGAGGAAGTACCGGGCTGGGAGCAAACAGAAATATGCCAAGGTCATCTGGGCCTTCAGTAAATTTCCTGAGGCTGGACAACCTCTCTCCAGACACAGCATTGTCCTAACCATGTGCTGAGGGATTTTTTCAGTCTCTGGACCCTTGCTTCCAAGACATCAACCTGAGGAAACAAAGAGACTTGCTCCAAGTCCCCTCTAGCCCCCTCTGTACACTCCTGCGTGATTGTAGCCAACCTGTGCCCCATCACCACCCCAGTGTGCATGTGTGCGCGCGCACACACACACAAACACACAAACACACACACACACACACACATACACACACACATTCTAACGTCTTTAGTATTTCCTGTGCCTGTCCCAGCCCTTTCCTCTTACAGGAAGAAGAAGCCCATCTGTTACCCCCACCTCTCACCCTGTGACGATCTCAAAGGGTGGCAACTCGATCAGCTCCTTCAGCTTCTCAGGATCCTCCAGGTTCTCCAACTCCTCTCCATTCTGGGAGGCTGGTGCGGCAGCCTGAGCGGCCTCTTCTTTCTGGGCCATGGAGGGCTATGGTTGGGGCGTTACTGAGAACAGAGATGGCAGGTCCAGCCAGGCCCGACGGCAGGGCCCCAGGCAGCTGTCAGCAGCTAAATCCGGCTGGTGATGACGAGCAGGCCAGGCTTAATGTTCTCAGCCCTAGGCCCCTGGCTTTATAACCAGAGCCCTCCTGCCCCGCCCACAGGCCCTTGCCTTCTATCTTTTTTTAATTGAGTGACAGATGGTGGTGGGGTGGGGGTAGGGGGAAATGGAAAATCTGGTCATTAGTATCCCCTATTTATCAGTAGGCAAAGACAGGAAGCTGGCAGTGGGCATGGTTTGTCCTGCTCTCTTGTTCCTCCATTGTCTCACACATATACTCATATTCTCTCTGTGTCTCCCCTCTTCTCTTACCTCATGCACTTTCCTGTTTCCCATCAACTTTTTCATTCCACTAGGGGTGACTGTGGAAGGGATCCCCACATGGGCAGCCTGAGATTCCTGAGAAAAGCTCTAGGGGGTTTCAGCCCAAATGGGGGATGACAGAGACACTAGGGGATTCATCTGGGGAAATGTAGAAGCAGGAAAGCAGAGGGTGGGTAAGGTGGGATTAAAACTGCCAATTGGAAAGAAACTGAGTAGTTTCTTGTGGACTCAGACCATTGCAAATCAACTAGGTGTGGATTCCAGGAGCAAATCACTCTCCTCTAGATCATACTGAGAAGGATGAAGAAGAGGCTTTGTATCTAGTACTAGTTCATACCATTTACTCAGGCATACTTATGGCTCCTGCCCTTTCACTCTCCCAAGTGTCCAGTGCAGATAACAAGAAATCCTGTCACTGTACCCATTAGATTAACTGCCAGAACCACTTTTAAATATTTTTTTTCTTTTTTTGGGGGGGTTACACCTAGCAATGCTCAGGGGTTACTCCTGGCTCTGCACTCAGGAATTACTTGTGGCAATGCTCGGGGGAACGTATGGAATGCTGGGGATTAAACTCGGATCAGACGTGTGGAAGGCAAATGCCCTACCTGCTGTACTATTGCTTCGGCCCCCAGAACCACTTTTATGCAGGCATTGTTTTTCTCAGACATTTCTCCAGGGGAGACAAAGTGTAGGGTAGTAGCAATAATGTCTATGCCCACATTCACCAAGGGGACAGTAATAACTGATGCATATCACACACAACATCATGTATCATCACATGAGCACACAACCTTTGCATCAAAGCATTTCTTTCATTTATTTGACTAACAGTTGAAAAGAACTCTAATGTGCTAGGCAGTGAAGTGAATACCAAAAAATCAGATGAATGACTCTCACAAGGAGCTCCCAGGCATTATTTTAATTTAATTTTTTGGGGAGGGTTGCGGACCACACCAGGCAATGTTCAGGCCACACCAGGCAATACTCTTGGCTCTCTTCCCAGCAGACTCGGAAAACTGTATATCCACTCCCCCCAACTTTATTTAAATGTTTTTTGGTTTTAAAAGTTGGTCCTGATGATTTGTTACAGGCACTCATTACTCCATCCCCAAGTCCACCACACTGTCACCTTCCTGCCACCACTGTCACCTTCTAGCCACTCTTCAAACCTACCCCAAATTGTTGTCGTGGCCCACAATAATTTATATTATACTGCTCATTAAAACTGAATGGCTAACAATGATCAAAAAATATTTCCGTGGGAAAAGATTTTATGAAAATTATTGTAGCTCACCATGGACACATGAAGTACTTGTCTGAGAGTTGACTAAGCTTGTCGTTGCAAGTTAAACTTTCTGTGCTAAAGTTTTTGTTAATTTAGATGCTGCATCCGCATCCAATCTGGTGTGCTGCTACTGGGATGTCAGTATCGTGTAGTTTGGGAGATGTGGCTTTAGAAAATCCAGAATATTTAACTGGGCAGTGGGAAATCTTATTTCCCACTAAGGTCTCGGGGCAGCTTTGAGGTGTAACTGTGGCTTCTGAGGTTTTGGTAGGGTGAAAACTGGCCCACCTTCTCCCAAGATCACAGACCTCTCAGCCTGGAACAGGCGTCCAAGAAATTTTTCAGCCAGCTGATCTCTTTTGAGATTTATTTCAGTCTCTGAAACAAGGCCAGTAGATGAGCTTACATGGTGGCAGCAGTGGGTTGTGGGTCTTGGGGAACTATATTTATTTATTTAGGCTCTTTTGGGTCACACCTGATAGTGCTCAGGGGTTACTCCTGGCTCTGCACTCAGGAATTACTTCTGTGGTACTCAGGGGGCCATATGGGATGCTGGGGATCGAACCCAGATTAGCTACGTGCAAAGCAAATGCCCTCCCCACTATACTATCACTCCAGCCCTATATTTAATATTTTTAAATAGAGGTCAAACACACTGAGTACCCCTGGGAAGCTGAAATCTGGGAGTCACTCCTGGCAACCTTCTGACTCGACTGTGCTCAGAAGTGCTTGGGGACCAACAGGGATACACAGTGGGTTGGGGGAGCTCCCAACTTTTATGGCATTTGATACTGTTCAGGAATTCAAATATTCTTTCACTGTTTCCTCATAGGTGTTGCCTGCGTATTACTGGCTTCTGGTATTGCACACTAGGGACCTGCAGATAAAAAAAAGGTGAAATAGTGGGCCCAAGTGTATATAGGGACATGAGTTCAGGTTTTTTGAGCTTAACTTCTTGTTTCCCACTAGCTCTGGTGAGCAGATCTCTGTAGCATTTTCAGTGTTTGTCCCTCTCACATGAGCTTCAGTGATGTGCTTGGATTAGCCCAAGAGTTCTCCCAGAGAATCAGATCAGAAGGGATTCTTTCACTCGTGTTTCCCCGTGGGGAAGGTTTCTTCCTTTGGGCTTGCTTTGTGTTTGGGCTGTAGGTGTAACCCTGAACCAGGAGGGGGAATCCCTCATATCCCCTTTCAAAGTGGGATCTTGGCCGAACTCCCCTCAGCCTGCTCCCAGCACCTCTGGATCTCAGTGTTCCTGTAACACAAGCTGAGTGGTTCCTCTCAGCCCAGCTTGGCCAAATGGATGAAAACGAGGCAGCAGAACTGGCTGGTGAACACGTCCAGGGTAGAGTGGAGCCATGGGGCAGAAGGATCCTGTCTCTGACTGACTTCGGCAGATGGTGCAGACGTGGTTGCCCAAGCCGATTCTCACTGAAGCGGCAACCCCTTGCGCCCACCACCTCCATCTCTGCTCTTCGCTTTGGCGCTGTCTGCGGTGATGACAGACAGTTTCCTTTCCCGTTTCTATTCCTTCTTCCCTGCACTGCCCCCACTCCCACCTGCCATCCCTGGAGGCTCTCCGACTGGCTGGTGCTGGCTATTTATGGCACCTCCTGGGGGCCTGAATTCCTTCCTGGTCCCTGGCTCTCCCTCCTTTCCAAGTATCCACTGCAGGCCCCAGAGTGCAGCAGTTAATCTGGGGGATCAGGAGCCTGAAGTCTACCTCTTAAGCTGTGCTCTTAAGGCTGACATTCCCTGGACCCTAGAGCAACACTATTGTGCAACTTTCTCCCCTGACACAGAGAAGGAAACTAAGAAATAGTAATGTGGCTCAAGGTAGCATGAGGAGTATGTGGGGGTGCAGGATCTGGAACCCAGGTCTCTCAGCCTCCCGGCTGCATGGGAGGCTTCAGAGTTACTATGCGTATTGCCCTGACCAAGTCCAGACCTGCTCTCTACGAAGTTTGTGTAAATAAACTCACACTTTACAAGGAAATCGGAGCATCTTCTATTACTGTCTACTTCTCATGTAGACTTGCCCAACCTTCCAGTGCTGGTGTGAGCAGAGCTCGGTGCTCCTGGAGGTCAGCCCCTCACTGCTTCTCGTTTAGTCCCTCCTGCTGCCAGGACTTCTGACATCAGACTTTGAGGTACAAGATGGAAAAAAGGAGCTTAGGGTGAGACATATTTTCAGGGAGCTAGCACTCTGGAAACAATGGGCATATGATGCAAGCGCATGTGCACTTGTGCATTTCTCTGTGTGTGTGTGTGTGTGTGTGTGCGCGCCCACATGTGTGAGTCTGTGCATGTGTAGGGGATTTGGGCGTAAAGCAATCAGACAACAGTAAGTTGGGATGGAAAGGGAAGTGTCCCAGTATGTGTCATGCGGATTCATCCAGTCCCTGGGACCTGGTAGTGGCCAGTGGCTTGAAGGAGCTGATTCAGGCCCAGGATAAACATGAGCCTGTCTTTCCCTGCCCCATTTTCCACAGTCGTTTTAGAAAAGATCAGAGGTTCTTGGAGGTAGCTGAAGAAGAGGGCACAGGGTCAGGCCCGGTGATTCCTTGTCTCTGGGCCAGATGCAGAGGTGCCCTCAGCAGGATGAGTGGGCTGTTAGAAAGTAAAACCTCACTAGGGGAAGGTTTAAATTCTCACTCTGTGAAAGAAGACACCTCAGAGCATGCTGATGGAGGAGGGACAAAGTGATTTCTGCCGGGACAGGTGGGACCCCAACAGTGTGTTGCCCCAGAGACCCAGCCTGCTTGGTCACTACTGAGACAAGATACACAAACAACAGGCCATGGGCTCCTGGCCCAGGGCTCCCCCCAGGCGGTAGAAACCTGCCCACTCTGGCAACTACTCTGTTGACATAAACACAGCATGTTTAGGACCTTGACCCGGTGAGGAGAGGTGGCCAAGGTTCTCCCAGAGTCTGAGGCTCGGATTGGCAAGGGAACAAGAATTTCAGGGCTTGTCAGAGCTTCCAAGAGCCTCTGGTGCGGGACATAACATTTACTTGACTGGTCCTACGGAACATATTGCCCAGGGAAAGCAGTGATATGAGACTTTAGTCCTGGTCACCATGGTTCTCCATGCCAGCAGCCACTCCCGGCCATGCGTCTGGTACTTGGAATCTTTGAGGAAAATGATCTGATGAGAATCATGCACATGAAGGTGATTAAAGGTGTTCCTCTTTAGAGGGGTTTTGCAGGGTCAAAGGACATACTAGAGAAAGAGAAAACCGTAGTGATTGGCTGCAGAGGGGAGATTTTTAGCTCTTAGGACAAGAAATGCATGGCAGCAGTGTAAGTAGTAAGGGCAGGGGCTTTCCTGGTGTTGGGGGAATGTTCCTTTGGCCATCTTGCTTCTCTGTGGTTTAGACATTGACTGAAGGATGGGGCTGAAGCATAGGGAGTCCTGCTTGATCAAATGGGGTATTTCAAGGCATGAGACCTGGAAGAGAAGGCCTATGGGGTGAAACATCCTGGAAAACATGTAGGGATGGGGAGAAGGGACTGGGTATGCTCCACCTGGGAAGAAAAAGATTCATATATGAGGCTCCCAGAGGAAGGTCTGTTTGGTCTGGGTAGTGCACCCCTAGCAAGAATCAGTAATAAATCAAACAAAGGGCACTGAGCTTATTTTCTAGAACGATAAGAAATGGGAACTCTGAGAAAGACTCTGAAACTGGACTTGAGTGCTGGGGAACCATCGCCAAGGAAGAGACTCTGACAGTTCATTTATTAAACACTATATGAGGCAAGAAACAAACACCTCAGGGGGACTTCCATAACACACGTGCACAGAGGGAAGCAGGCTGTTGTGGTCCTTCGTTCTTTTTGGGCTGGGTTCCATTTTCTCAACTGTCCCCCACACTGTTCTGCTGAGGTCACATTTATCTGAGGGACCTTCGCTGGGAAGCCAAAAAGGGGAGCTTTGGGGAAGGGCCACTGACCCCTCCTCCCTTTCGGGTATGTCTCAGCCCAATGCTCACCCCTAGCTGTCCCCAGCTGTGCCTCACAACGTGTCCCATGGATACTCTCTGCACTGGATCCAGGAACACAAGTGGATGTGTTGGCGTGCTACCTGCTTGGTTGTGGAACATGCCCTTTGTGGTGAAGAGGTAAGTAGGTCCCCCTCTCACTGGCTCTCTCTCTCTTTTTTGTGGGGGTCACACCAAGCGATGTACAGGGGTTACTCCTGGCTCTGCACTCAGGAATTACTGCTGGTGGTGTTCGGGGAACCATATGGGATGCTGGGAATTGAACCTGGGTCGGCCACATGCAAAGCAAATGCCATACCCGCTGTGCTATCACTCCAGCCCCTCACTGGCTCTCTCTTGAAGAGCTCACGAAAGTTTGAATGAAGGAATCTTCTGGTTTCTCCACTGTGAAGTTTTGGTTACCCCTGCCGCTAATAGGGTAGAGTTGTTTCCGATCTTAGAATTCATGCGTAGAACCACAGGTTTTAAAAATGAAAAGATGCTGAGAGACTATCTGTGCCCTCAAATGTTATCAGACAGCTGACATACTGAAAGCTGCCAGGTCTAAAGATGTTTGGAGTCCATTGGTTCATAGACCTCGGGGAATCCCTAGGAAAATGACTCTCAGGCATGGTTCTCAGACAGAAAGCCTGGGGAATTCTGTTGAGGGCTTGATTTATTTTTAATTTATTTTCATTTTTGGTAGTGTTTGTGGGCTACTCATAGCTCAGTGCGTGGGGGTCACTCCCAGCAGTGCTCAGTGGACCCCGTGCTGCCAGGTATTGAGTCTGAGACTCCTGCATGCAAAGCGTGTGCTTAATATGTTGAGCTAGCATCTATCCCACCACAGAGAGTTTTAAAGATACTTCTGCTTAGGTCTGTACCTTAAGAGTCTGGTCAAAAAAGTTTTTCCCCTTCTCTTAGGAAAGTGGAGGTGGTAAAATGAAAGCTTTATGTCCCAGGGGGCCTTCTCTCTAGAGATCTACATATATGGGATGGAAATGTTCACTTTGGCTCATATAGACTGCTCTGGGTTTAATAGTCTCACACTTGCCGGGCAGTTCTCTAAGCCCGCAGCAACTCTGTGACTCTATGAGCAGTAACTGCAAGCCCTAACTACCAGACCACCTCGTTAGCACTGGAGGAGGCAGTCCCAAGCAGGGCAAGTACTTTTTTATTTATTTTGCTTTTTGGGTCACACCTGGTGATGCTCAGGGGTTATTACTCCTGGCTCTGCACTCAGGAACCACTCCTGGCGGTGCTCAGAGGACCAAATGGGATGCTGGGAATCAAACCCAGGTCAGACGCATGCAAGACAAATGCCCTACCCACTGTGCTATCGCTCCAGCCCCAGGGCAATTACATTTTTGCTGGCCTCAAGGCTTTAGAACAAAAGAAGTAAAGAAAAGTGATGAGACTTAACAAAACAAAACAAACTTGTGAAGAGGGAACTGTCTGGACAAAGATCTCTTGCTGTTATCTCTACATCTCACGAACAACTTGCACATCACTGCACACACTTATACCTTCCACAGCAGGGAGAAATCTAGCAGGGAAGGAGAAGAGTCACACTCAACCTAATCCCTAATCATATTAATCATATACAATATTACTTATAAATATAATTCACTAAGAGACTCCAAGTGAAGCTAAGTACAAAGATCCACCCTCAAGGGACATAGCAAACACAACGGGAAACCGCATAGAAGCCAACAGACATCAATGAGTGAAAATAACATAGAAAGGTCCATTGGTACCAATAAGCTCTTCTGAGTTTATAGTGAATTTATTGACATACTTGGGTTGTTTAATGAGCTCAAAGAAACAATGGCACAAGAAAGTAGAGTAAAAATGAAGAAAATATAATCAGAAGTGACAAATTAAAGAAAGGTAGGTGATATAAAAACCTCAATAGAAGGTCTGAGCAACGGAATAACAACCGCTGAAGAAAATATCAGTGAGCTCCAAGATGACATGCAAAAATATATCTTATAAAACTATAGAAGATGGAAAAAAGCCTGGAAAGAAATGAATAGCACACCAGAGAACTATGGGATGAGTTCAAGAGGAACAATATAAGAATCATCTGAGTCCCTGAAGGCAAGTGTGACAAAGAGACGCCAGCTAAGGAAACCCTAGTTTATCAGACTTGAGCTTTTGTCTCCATAGCTGAGCTTACCTGAGAGGTTGTTGGGTTCCTGGGATATGGTGGGGGGACGTGGAGGGTGGCGATGGGTGTGGTGTTGGAATGCCATGTGCATGGAAGGAGTCGTAAACAGTATTCTAAGAACAAGAGTCTTCTTAAAAAGAAGCTCTTGCTGAATTCACTGTCAGCACCCTGGGTGTTTTAACGTCTAAGTTTCAACATTTTCCTTATCCTCATAGTAATAATGTTTGGTATAATAAATTAATAGTTTAAGGCTACATGAAAGCAAAAATGAAAACTAATTTTATTCATCAGACTACCACATAAAATCTTAGCACAACCTAAATACTGCATAATGTGATACGTATATTTATTAATCTAATTGAGATAGCCAGTTATTAGTAATTATTTTTATTTGTATCCTTATTTATATAATGTATTCAAATATAAATGTACAAGTATGTATTTGCATAATGATTTGGTGATTAATAATGATAATTAGCTTAGCATATCTCCTACAATATAACTGATTAATCATATACAATGTTGTTTATAAATATAATGCACATATGGTGTGTAATAAATATACCTAGTCTATATAGTGTATTTTTTTACTTCTGCTTTGTTTTGGTAGCTTTTCAAAAATATTTTATTCTTCGGAAAATTAAGAACCTAAGTTGCATATATCTGGGACATGTGTGGGAGGGCTCCTGGGTGCCCACTGCCTCCAGTTCCCGAGCTGTCTCCGTTATTCTTGTGTGCACACTAAGTCATAGAGATGAGTTCCTCATTCCCCTGGCAGCCCTGGACGTGGCACTCACATTCGCCTTCCAGGAGGCCCTCAGGGGGGTTCTGTTCATGGACAGAGTGAATTGAAGGTTTACTAGAGTAGGATTTAACAGTTTAAAAGACTCCCTCCTCTTTCCCATTCATCTGAATTTGGAGTAAAACTGGGCCTAGGAGACCAGGACAAGTGGTTCCATTGAATCAGGTCTCCCTTGACGCTCTTCAGTCCTTGGCTCCTTCCCTGCTCACCCCTTTTCCCCACCTTCGACTGCTTGGCTGGTGGTTTCCTGCACCCCTGCCTTCCCCCATTCTCAGTGCCATACCTGGTGCCTCAGTGGGCCCTTTGCCCCATAGGCGAAGACTGCTGCTTGGGACAAAGGCTGTCCTTCCACAGGTGGTAGGTGATGGAGGTTGACACAGTGAGCCAGGCCAGGTAGGGCAGCAGGAGCAGAGCCGCCAGCTTGTTGATGGGGTGCCAGATGAATGCGGTGCTCAGAACCAGCCCGTAGAGCAACAGCAGGTGCAGTAGCGCCTAGATGGTGACCAAGGGAGGTCAGGCAGGTGGCTGTCCACCTCTCGCAGCACCCTGAACTCTTGGTGTCCAGGCTCTCACCAGGTGCAGAGCAGCCTGCCTATTCCCTTGTCCCCTGACCAGCCTGTACTTCAGGGGCTTGGGCTCACCTCCCTCCTCCAAGCCCTCTGTCTTACCAGACCAGTGTTTTGGGCTGCAAATAAGAAAATCAGGGCGGTCCAGCTGATAGCAAGCTGAGTGGCATAGAGGCCGAGAGGCAGGGCCAGGGGCCGGCCAAAGCCCCCTCCAAGGTCCTTCCACACCAGGTAGGAAGCATAGCTGTGGGGAGATGGTGAGAATACCTCAGAGGAATACCGGTGGTCACCAAGGGGGCACCCCTGTGGGTTAAAATGGGAGCTTAGGTCTGGGCCTGTCGTTTTCAGCTTCCGTAGGCCTCCATGATATAAAAACCAAGAACTACTTTGTAGACTGCTAAGGGAGCACTATAATAGAGATCTTTGTACATAGGTAGTAGTGCCATGATCCAGAAGTACAGTATCACTGTATCACTTCATCCCATTGTTTGTCGATTTACTCAAGTGGGCACCAGTAACATCTCTATTACACTCAGCCCTGAGATTTTAGCAGCCATATATATATATGTAGCAGCAGTACCATATATAACATTATATTTTGAAGGTGACAGGAAATTTCCTAAAATGGGAAGGGTGGATGACAGCCACTGTCCAGGAATCACTTGAAGGATGGTGTGAAAGTGAGGGAGGAGTCAGGCACAGTGAGATGGGGACAAAGTGGGGAGACACAGAGAGGCTCAAAGGAGAGGGATGAGAGGGTCAGCACTGGGCCAAGGGGCCACCCTCTGGAGAGCTGTGTCTCAGTAGCCCAGGTACAGGAGACTGGTTCCCCCCCTCCCTGTGGGTACCTTGGTCGTAACTTAAAAAGGGATGCTCACCCCATGACGGAGTAGATAGTTGTCCACACAAGTAACAAGACTTTTTGGTGTGGGCACCAGGGCAGCTTCCTCGGGTTGTCACACCAGGCAGACATTCCGCGGCGGCCCGTGAGCAGCCAGACCAGGATGGGCCCAAGGTGGGGCAGGGCCACAAACATGGCTCCTTGCGGCCACATTCTCCAAGAGGAAACAAGATCTGGGGAGGCAGAGATGGGGAATTCCCCTCAGTTCTGTCCCGCTCACCTTACCCACCTCCTCTCTAACCCCATTCCCTGGTTTGATCCAAGGAAGCTCACTCACAGTGGGCAATCCCCTTCCTTGGACTGGTGTGCATGTGGCTCATAAGGGCCCTTCCTAGCCTCTTTCCTGGCTCCTATGGACCTATTTTCTCCACAGCCTGGTCCTCTGGCACCAGGATCTTCCTGGAAAGGTGCCTTCCTCTGAAGAGCCTCTGCTCTTGCATGCCTCCCTCTCCTGGAGATGCATCAGGCACAGATGTCTTCTTGTTTCCAGGTGGTATGGGACAGGTACACAGCAAGCCCCAGGTAAGGACATAGCTTAAACCGAACACCACCAAACTGACAAACCACTCAGACAGAAAACTGTGCTCTACAGGCAAAAGGCAGAGATGCGTGGGGCAGAGGTGGGTGTTTCTAACCCAGAAAGAACCAACCTGTTTACCCAGGGCTTATCTCACTCTTCCAGACAACGAACTTAAAGGTCCCTGCCCCCCATTGGGAACTCCCGCTCAAATTCAGACTCAGCTGGCAGTTTAATATTTGAAGCATTGTGTTACCCCTCTGGGACTTGGGGATGGCCTCACCATTCCTGCTTGTAGCAGTGTGGAGTGACAAGCTGCTGGGGACTGATGACTCGGCTTTGGACAGAAAGCAGCTGTGCTACTATGCATAGTTCTAGCATGTCATTAGCATGTGGGATGTGATGCAGATCCTTCTCCAGCCTGAGGTAACCTCTGAGTTCCTTCTTCTCCTTTGTACCTTCAATTTTATTCTCCTGCCTCACCATGGGTTGGTCAGGATAGAAAGGAGAAGTTTGATCAGAGAGTCCAAGAGTGATCTTTCTCATTCCATTCCTTCCTTTTCCCTGTCCTGGAAGTTCTGTGGGCAGGGCTGGCCCTTCCCGTTTCCTTCCCCTTCCTGTGCACATACACAGCTCTATCTTCCTGCCTTCTAGCTCCATTTTCTAGTTTCCTATCCAGAATGCTGTTTCCACCCCCCATTCTCTACACACCC
Source organism: Sorex araneus (assembly GCF_027595985.1). Lineage (NCBI taxonomy): Eukaryota > Metazoa > Chordata > Mammalia > Eulipotyphla > Soricidae > Sorex > Sorex araneus. Next base: position 2,867,159 of record NC_073308.1, on the reverse strand, counting down.
ACCTCCCTTCTCTCCTCTCCCCCCCCCCCAGGACCTTCTGTCCCATCTGTGCTCCCCTTACCTCAGGCAGCACACCTCGCAGACTGTGTGGCGGTGCATCAAGATGGTGGGAATGCAGAGGAGAGTGGAGACGGGGCAAGGGTGGAGCAGGACTGGTCTGCCTTTCTCCAATGATAAAGAACATGGCACTGTTTGGGGAGAGTGATTGGCTACATGCATGGTGAGAGGAACGCTTCTATTACTCTCACCAGGGATGTGATTGACCAGGTTCTAGAGGACCCTGTAATAGCTGCCTGAGGAACTGGCAAGGTGTGACCTGGACTTCCAGAAAAGTCAGCCTGAAATGTGCCAGCGCAAAAAGTTCCAGACACCTGTGTGTGAAGACCATGGGGACAGTAGGGCACATATGATTTTCCTAGAATCTTGCTGAAACTTGAATGCCCCTAAGTGAGAAACTACCCAGGTGCATTGGTACCTAAACATTTTCTGGTTTTAGACTGCAAGTTGGCATGGCTCTTGCTGGCTTACAACATAAACACATTTAAACACATTTAAAATATCATGTCTCAATGAGAAGTCAGTCTATAAGGTGACTCAGAGCAAAGGCACATGTCTACCCTCTGCCCCTTCAGGTCCTGAGCCCTTCTTCCTTGCTGGTCCTAGTGGCCTTGAAGTATGTTTCCCTGGGATGTGCTTGCCTGTGCCTTTGCTGCGTATCTTGGCTTGGGGACCCAGGCTTCCCTGAGAGGTGTTAATCTCATTTTTCTCACCCCCACCTCAGGGGAAAAAACCAAGGGGAAAGGATTGAAATCCAAGAGGGACAAGAGGCTGGAGAATCATGAATGGGTTGATAGCCGGGGTAGGTTCTTTCTATGGGAGATGAAAATTGAGCTACTAGGGAAGTTCTCCATAGGCCCCACCCATAAGAGGCTGGAAAAGTCTCCTCAGGGGTGAACAAGAGTGGTGGGAATCCATCAAGTGTTATCATGTGGTGAACAGAGTGGCCATTGCTCACCAGCTACTGTGTTTGGCAGATGAAGGAAGGGAGGGCCAGAGGAGTTGAGTATCTTGCCTCAATCTATATCTCACCAACAAGTGACTGTCCTGGGATCCATGCTGACAGTCTGGATCCCTCATGTCTTTTCTTTTCTCTCATTCACTTTACACTGTGTTTATTGAGCACCTACTAAGTCCCAGACTGCAAAGTACACAGGATGCAGCTCACCAAACAGCAGACCTATAAAATCTCTCTTTCAGAGAGATTCCATCTCTTGGCACCCAATTTTCTTTGAGAGATTTCTAAGAATGTGATGGAGAAACAACCCTAAAGTGCATCTCTCCCCCAAGTGGCAGGATTCCTGGAAGTTCTGAGTATAGGCAGTGGAGAGAGAGCATGGGGGTGAGCAGACATGCACCCATATGATTCCCTGAACTTGACCAAGAGTGATCCCTCTGCACAGAGCCAGGAGTAATCCCTGCCAGGTATGGACCCTAAACAAACTAACTTCCTTAAAAATATGGAATCTCTGGCTGCACCCCAGACCTAGAAATAATAACCCATATTCTATTTTATTTTTATTTAATTTTTTTATTTGAAACTGTGATTTACAATACTGTTTCACGCAGATAAAATACTGCACCATCCACCAAAGTGTCTGCTTCCCTCCAACATTGTCTCAGAAGCCCTTCCTATCCACTTCCTGCCCTTGGTAAGCTTAGTTCTGTAGACCAGTTCTCAAGGAATCTACATTGAAAACATTATGGTTTAGGTCACATGGTTACAATAGTGTTAATGTTTAAGGTTTTATGTAAAGGTAATGCACTTCATCACAACCCATGTACCCAAATGCACCATTGTCCTTAGCTTCTAGTCCAAGGTTTTGTCATTATTTGATACTATTTCCTGGTCTGTCTATTTCCTGGTCTGTCTCTATGCCACAGATGAGTGAGATCATTCAGTAATTGTCCTTCTTGCTCTAACTTATTTCCCTTATCCTGGTGCTTTTAGTTCCAAAAACATTGCAGTAAACTGCACAATTCCATCTTTTCTTACAGTGACGTAGAATTCCATTGTTCTTATATTCCACAGCTTCTTCATCCATTCATCTCTCATTGGATGATTTGAGGAACCTGTGTTTTGACAGTTTCTCCCCATGATTGTGTGCTTTGTATAATTTGAGGTGTTCTGATTGGGGTTCTCTTTTACCCCTGCCATGTCAGTGGCCTGTGGTTTGGATGGTCACTTACTGGAGGAGGGCCCTGGAGAGAGCGCTGTCACCTGTATCCAGGGCTGCCCCTGTACCAGCTTCTCCCTGGCTCCAACCATTGATAAGTTGCTTAACTTCTGGTATCTTCAGCTGCCTCCCAGACTTGGGTGGACTTTGTCAATGGAATAGGACAGAGTCTCTCACCCCTTGAGGACAGCCTGTCACACTACCACTGCAAGGAGGGGCCTGGCCTTGCCTGCCTGGATTCCTCTCCCACCTGCATCTGTCCAGCTGACTTCGTTTCTCAGGGAAGAGTCTGCTATTCTCAAACAAGCCAGAATCGCTGGGCCAGAAGCCCAGCCACAGGCAGAGAAAGTGGCAGAGCTTTGTGCTCCGGCTTCTGATGTCCCTCACACTTGCTCTCTCTACTCCAGGACACTTTCCTTCTCACTTACCCTTCTTGCCTCTATGTGCCACCAACAATGAGGACTGCACAGACCAATGAGATCATTGCTACCATGCACATGCTCCAGGACATGAGTTGCAACTGGTGCTCTGTAAAGGCAGGACCTGGGGGGAAGCACTGCACAAAGGGGTCCAGAGGGCTGGGGTCCAGTAAATAAGGCCCTGAGAAATGGCAGTGACAACGTCCTACCAGGACATAGGTCACCTGGCCTCTAGGTAAATGTTTCCCCTACTCGCCCTGATACAGTTGTCCTTGAACCCAGCAGGAGAACAAAAGAACAAACCCTGGAGGAAGCCTTTCTCCTGGCGGAGAGGAACCAGGATGTCAGTGGAGAGTGATGTCTCTCTAGGTTGGTTGTTCACATCTAGGGCATGATGTTCTTACTTCAGTGTGACCACGTGGCAAGGAAGGGATTCTCAAGTAGAAGGTAGATAGGCCACTCCGAAGGGAAGATCAAAGAATTCAGAGTCAAGGGTCTGAATTTGAGGAAACATCATGCTTTCTTACTGAGGTCTATTTACAACACCTCAGAGTGCCATGTTGAGACAAGGAACCCAGGGCAGGAGGAATAGAGAGAGGAAGGATTGAATACTTGCCTGGACTCAGAAATGCTATTTTTTGGGGAGTCTTCCCAAGTGGTGCCCAGGAGATCTTGAAAGCCCTCCCTGAGTTTCTTTATTAACTGGATACTGATCTAAGGATGTGGTGATATGGTGCTAGGGATTTGCTGGTAATCCTGGTAGAGCTTAGGGAGTTTCAGAGCTATTCCTGGTGATGTTAGGGGGACCAATGGTCTCATGGATTGAGTGGGAGTCAGCTGAGTGCCAGTCATGTGCCTTATTCCCTGCAGTGATACTATTATAGGATTCCCTCCTTTTTCCTTATGACCACCCTAAATGTCTCCCCATGTTTAGGTTTCCTTGTGTGTGTTAAAAAAAAAAATGAGGGGCTGGAGCAATAGCACAGCGGGTAGGGCGTTTGCCTTGCACGCGGCCGACCCGGGTTCTAATCCCAGCATCCCATATGGTCCCCTGAGCACCGCCAGAGGTAATTCCTGAGTGAAGAGCCAGGAGTAACCCCTGTGCATCGCCAGGTGTGACCCAAAAACCAAAAAAAAAAAAAAAAAAAAAAAATAAAAAAAAATGAGTGAAGGTGACGTGTTCTCTCTCTCCCATTAAGCATTTGGTGGCCATGAGCTGCTTCCCGCCCCCCCCCCCCACCCATGAGGGAGGGAGCAGGGCCGCCAGGCTGGTTGGTGATCTGTTGCTGTTTACTCCATTTTCCCCATGCTCCTGTTCCAGTCTTACTAAGCTCCCCATTCCAGTCTCACACAGCCCCTCATTCCTGTCTCCTGCCCCCAAGCTACTTTCCCCTCTCCCCATGCTTTGTCTCTCCACCTTAGTCTAGACCCCAACCTCCAAGCATTCTGGGTAGCAACTACCCCTAGGTGAGATAGCACAATCAACATATGAAAGCCCTTCCCTTCCTTCTGGGAAAGCACTTCTAAGACAAAGACCCCTGCTAAGAGATCCACTCAAGGGCAGAATTTCATCTAGGGGTGTGGTTCTTCTTTCCTTAGACCAACAACCATTTAAACATTCATCTTAATTCTACTTCTTAATATTAGTCATTTTGAATGGACAAGGTAAGAGATACTGAAGAGGAGGGCAAGTTAAGAGTCAAGAACTGAAGGGCAGGTTAAGGGTTAACCGCTGAAGTTGCCCTTTGTAACTACTTAGTTACTGCTTTGAAAGATGTCTTCAGGACCTTCCGCTGGGCAGGACTCTGTCACCAAATGGGCCAACAAACTGCCCCGAGGAACTGTAAACAAACATTTGCTCGGAATGGTCAACAAATGTTGAAATTAGCATATTAAGTGAAATAGGTGTGGTTTTCCCTTTTGTATGGTTTTCCTATGGTTTTCCTATTGATCCAATACCTGTGATTTTCTTTGATATGTATGATTCTCCTTTGATTCAATACATGTAATTTTCCCCCAATATGTGTGATCCCCTTTGATATATAGATGTGATTCCCTTTGATATGTGAGATTTTCATTTGTCAACAAATGTTTAGATATGCAAATTAAGTGACCTATGTGATTCCCTTTGATATGTGAGATTTTCATTTCTCCCCCAAAAGGGTATAAATACAGCCTGCTTTTTGGAGGTCGGGGCCTTCAGTTATGCCACGCTATTGAGGCACAATTGAAGGTCCCAATATAGCTATATTGGCTTAAATAAACCCCATGCATTTGCAGAAAGAGTTGTCTTGGTTTTGTTCTTTTGTCTCTCCGAGCCTCCCCCGGGCAGAGATCTGCCGCCCCTAACAATACATTAAGCTTATAGGGTGGCTCTCCTGGGGACATCTCGCTACAGATCCCAGACTACAGTGCTCAGGCCAGATGATTCCTTCCTAACCCTAAGCAGGGTCCTTGTCTAGTTGTTTCTCTTTGGGTCGTGGCACAATTTGTCCATGACCGTGCTCTTAACTTATAGTTAAGTATTATGGCATTTGGCCTGGCCGGTTTGTTTGTTTGTTTGTTTGTCTTTTTAATTAGTGAATCACCGTGAGGTACAGGAACAGACTCACAAACTTTCGTGCTGTGTTTCAGTCATAAAATGATCTAGTACCTACCCCTCCACTAGTGTCCATTTTTCACCACCAATTGTCCCAGCATCCCTCCCACTACCTCACCCCATTTCTCCCACCCCACCCCACCTCTGTGGCAGGGCATTCCCTTTGGTTCTTTCTCTCTTTTGGGTGTTGTGGTTTGCAATAGAGACATTGTATAGACATTGAGTGGCCATTGTATTTGATCTATAGTCTACATTCAACATGCGTCTCCCAACCTGAGCGGGTCCTCCAAGTACCCTTTACTTGGTGTTCCCTTCTCTGAGCTGCCTTTTCCCTCAGCATGTTAAGGCCGGCTTCCAAGCCATAGGGCAAACCTCTTGGTCCTTATCTCTACTACTCTTGGGTGTCAGTCTTCTATTCTGTCACTTTATATTCCACAGATGAGTGCAATCTTTCTATGTCTATCCCTCTCTTTCTGACTCATTTTACTTAACATGATACTCTCCATGTTGATTGTTGGTATGATGGATTATGTTGGTTGATTTCCGAATGTTAAGCCATCCTTGCATCCCTGGGATGAATCCTACTTGATCATGGTGTGTGATCTTTTTGATGGATCCTATGCTAGTTGGATCCTATTTGGTAGTATTTTGTTGAGGATCTTCACGTCGGTGTTCATCAGGGATATTGGTCTATAGTTTTCTTTGTTAGTGGTGTCTTTGCTGTCCTCCTGTTGGCTCAAGAATTGGAGACCAAGTGCATGAAAGTCCTATTCTGGGAATCTGAGGAAAAATCCTGGGCTGTGCAACCGTCTGTCTCTAAACACCCCTATGTAGTTGATGAGATGAGGAAGAGGGTGGCTGCTTTCTAGGGATGTTTGGGACTCTCCCACTCGTGCCTGCAGGTGATGCAATATTTGAGAGTCTTGTCTGCAACAGACTGGGTCTCTTTTGTTCTTATCTCTGAAATCTCCCTCTCCCTCACCTCAGACTGCCCACCTCTGCCCCCCTCCCCAACCTCCCAACCCCATGCTGTTTGAGCAGCTGTAGAGCTGTAGAAGTTATTGGAGCCAAGTAGCGTCACGGGCAATGACTGGGACTCTGGTATGAAGATCCAGTAAGGGGTCTGCTGAGGGCATAGGCGATCACCCAGAAAGACTGTGACAAGGGCTATAGGGACCGCCTGAAGATTAAACCTCAATATGGGGAAACCTCGGCTCTCTTGGTCCTGCGTAGGGGAAATACCAGCTCTTCCCTTCTGTCTCTCCCCTTGCTGTCCTTGACTGTCTTGCAGAGCACTTCACTTCTTTTTTACTGTTTAAAGTAATATCTTACTTTATTTAAAATACATTTTTCCCAAGTTACATTTTTTTTTTTAGAAAAAGATAGACCCCTACAAAGCTGTTCATGATTAGATTTCAGTCATACACTATTCCAAAACCCATCCCTCCACCAGGGTACATTTCCTACCACCAATGAATGCATTAATGTCTCCAGTTTCCCTCCCATCATCACCACCCCCCACCCCTTGCCTGCCTCTATGGAAGGCACTTTTCCTCTCTCTCTCTCCCCCCCTCTCTCGCTCTCTCTCTCTCTCTCCCTCTCTCTCTCTCTCTCTCTCCCCCCACCCCCGCTCTCTCTCTCTGTTTCTCTCTCACTCCCTCCTTTTGGGCATTGACTTCACTTCTTTAAAAAAAATTTTTTTAACTGAATCACCATGAGATACACAGTTACAAAGTTGTTCATGTTTTAGGTTTCAGTCATACAATGTTCTAACAGTGCAAATTTCCCACCACCATTGTCCCCAATTTCCCTTATGCTTTCCCCTTCCTTCCCCTCCTGTCCTCCCCACCATACACACACAGCCTGCCTCAATGGCAGGCACTTTTCTTCACACACCCTCCTTTTGGGTATTATGGTTTATAATACAGGTACTGAAAGATTATCATGTATATCCCTTTACCACTTCACTTTTGACATTGCTGGGCACCAGATTTGGGAGGTGCTTCCCACAGCAAATATTTCTCTGGGACACCAGCCTGGGTTGCTGCCCATGAGCTCGATACTGACCTTTTCTACCTAGAGTTCCCTTAGATCCCCCAGGTTGAGGACCAAAGACTGCCCTGTTCACTTGCCTGCAACTTGTACTTCTGAACTTCTGGCTAAGATTGAAGGACCCTATGGCTCTTTGGGTTTGATAAATTTGCCATGGCATCTCACAGAACTCAGGTAAGTAAATTATAAATTTAATTTATAATTAAAAATTAAAAAACCATGATTTCAATTCCGTCTCTGTGGATCAGTCTTCAGGGGTAAGAAGGCTGAGAACCTGCCGCCAGACCCTGCTCTGGGCTGTTTTACTCGGGGCGCCCAGAGGGGGGCGGGTGAGACCCTTCCCTGCCCCAAGGGACCCAGCCCCAGCAGCTGAAAATCTCTCCCGCTATGCTCACAGGCACTCTCCACACACTCGGGCTGAGATCTTTCGCCTGCATCCCCCTGTCTCCGGCAACTCAGCAGTCATGCCCATGGCAGTCACCTCTGGCTGGTGCCTGATAATCTCATCTTGGGCCACCATCAGATTGCGTGTACTTCTCTTCTGGAAGGGAGCATAACATGATACCCGCCATAACCATGCCACTGGACCCCGCATCAGGATGTTTCACTCGGGGTGCCCCAGAGGGGGGTAGGTGAGAGCCCTCCCCGACCCAAGGGACCCAGGCCCGGCAAGTCAAAAATCTCCAGAACTCATCCACTGCCATGATCACAACTGCTCTCCACATGCTCAGGCAGACTCTCACACATGAGTGTTTGCTATTCCAGGACTGTGTGGAATTCGACAATTCATAGGATACACCCTACCCATATTCCAAGAGTACCACACCACATTTGATGGGGTTCAAAGTAGGAGGCAACCAAACTTAGATGGAAATATTATCTTTTTTTTTACAGATAACGAATCATGAAAAATCACGAAAATCCCATTAATCACCGATTTCTCGGGCAGGCTCAGTAACCTCTCATTTCGTCCTTTCCTGAGATCTTAGAAGGCTATCTTGACTCGGCCCTCCCAACGATGTCGGATGGGGGCTCTTTCAGGGTCAGGAAAATGAGATCCAGCTTGTTACTGGATTTAGCATATGAATACACCATGGGAAACAAGCAAGGCTGTCCCATGTGGGCAGGAAACTCTCAGAAGATTGCCAGTTTATCCCAGAGAAAGAAGCAGGCTACATGATATCGCACTGCCACAAAGCGGCTGCATGCTTCTGAGAGCTGGCTTTTAAGTCTCTCTCTGGATGTTGGCCACTGATCGGATTACATACACCTGGATTCCTCTGCTGGTACCTTCATGCATGAGGCCTGTCCGAACGTGTGGAGAGGGGCCTCCAGCATGGCTGCAGCTAGGTTCCGATGGTATTTGGCAACTGGGAGCTCTGCTCGTGGTGGGGAGGGAAGCTGGAGCCCATCCCCACAGAGGAGCCCCGGGGAAGACAGCCAGGCGTGCGGGCGTGCGGGCAAGAAGAAATAGAGCAATCTTTACACTCCTCTATGGATACTTATTTGTAGTATTTTCAGCTGTTTTTCATCACAAACAATACAAAATATATTGTTTTGGTTCTGCTTTGGGGCAGGGTTTGGGGTTCAGGATGGAAACATTTGAAATATGGTTGTGGAAAGGTGGTGGGATTGGTGTTTGAACATGTATCAAAATTGGTGTTTGAAATGTAATCAAGTATTGTGAACTACTTTATGAAATAAAATAAATAAATAAATAGAAGGTTGAAAACCACTGTTCTAGAGGAAACAGTTAAACAAGCAGGTGAAGAAGGTGACAAGGCAAGGTCCTAAGGAAGGGTGTGGCCCTTCCATGCCTGCTACAGGAACACCCCAACCTGTCTCAATATTGGCACGTGCTTGCCTGCTGGAGCTGCAATCCTCTACGACCTGCCTTTTATAAGAAATTCAAGTTGGCATGGTCATTATCCCTACTTTCTTACTTCTCCTTTCAGAGCAGAATGGGGCTTAGTGGGGTTGAAAATGCCAACTTCTCACCAAGCTGGTGACCAACCCCCACCTTGAAACCTCCAGGAATGCATCCAGTGTCCCTCAGTAGAATGAAAGACCCTCCTATTATTCAGAAATCAAGAGTTTCAGGAGACCTGTGTCAGAAACCAAGTACTGGGGTCAAAAACCAAGTATTGAAACACAAGATGCTCTGAACACCCTGTTAGAAAATCCCAAGTGCTTTAGGAACTCAGTGCCAGAACTGGGGGCAGAGTCCAGCAAATGTATTTCCTAATAATAATAACATCACAGGGGCCAGAGAGATAGTACAGCGGGCAGGGGCAGAGATAGTACAGCATTTGTCTTCAACACGACTGACCCCGGTTTGATCCTCAGCAGTCCATATGGCCCTTGGGGTTCACCAGAAGTGATCACTAAGCACAGAGCAGGAATAAACTCTGAGTACTGCCAGGTGTGGCTCCAAAACAAACAAACAAACAAACAAACAAATAAACAGGTAAACAGGCAAACTTGCAGCATCACAAACCAGGAAAGAATGGGAATGACATAAAAGAAGAGAAATGCCTCTAGCCTTGTTCCTAGAATAATGCCTGGGGCACAGTAGGGCTCAATAAGTAACTGGAAATGAATCAGTAAATCAGCTGACATATTGAAATCTGACCTGTGTGTCCTGGGGTTAGAAGTGCTGACCCTAGATAGTCTGCATCAACTGTATAGCTGTGTGATATATTTGTTCAATAGGCATCAGCAAGAATAGGGTCAGACAGCCTGGGTTCATTGAGAGAAATCTAGGTGAACAATTCTAAGCTAAGGCCCTCAACCCAGGCTATGAGCATTGTTCAGTGCAAATTTGAGATTTTGAGTTGTATTCTGGAAACAGAAGTGGATTTTAAGATCACCTTTACTAAGCATTGATCAAGAATTTCTATCGTATTATGGCAAAGCTGTGCTAGCATTGGGGTGCAAGCGCAAGAGAGTGTGGTTCACACCCAGGTGCTCAGTGTCCTGTGAAGGAGACAGTGTACAAAGTAAAGACAGGTATTCTCTGGAAAGCAGTGTTTGGAGCCAGAATTTCACAGAAAGTGGGAAGCAGAAACGCAGGAGAGCTGAAGCAAGAACAATAAGAAATTGGGGAAGCCCTTAGAACTTCATTTTGAAAGGAGATTACAGGACGATCTCTCTCATCAAGGATGTGGGATTAGAAAGGGATTTGAGGGAGTAGGAGAGGATGGGGTCATTTCTGTTGGGGGGAGTAGCAAGGGCAGTTGTAGGAGGGTAGTGTGCCAAGTGGGGAGGCGGAGGTCCGAGGAAGGAAGGTTCAGAATGGAAGGAAGGTTCAGAGCTCTGAGCACCTGCCACCAGAGCCCTGGGTACTGGGATACTGTAGGGTGTGCCTCAAAACCAAAGAACATAGCAATATGCCTTGACCTGCCCAGTGTTCTTATCAGAATCCTCAGAAGGATATCTGTGGTCACCAATGACGAGGTCCAGTTAGGACCACCCTGGTGACGGGTTTATCCTACATGTCAAACCGCTTTTGGCTGGCAGGGGGCGCAGGAGCCCACGAGATGGTCACAGCCTGCCCAGCGTCTGGGAAGTTATAGACTCTTAGGTGTCCCAAGGCACTCTGGGCGTGGGTGAGAATACAAACATTCATGGAGCACTTAGAAAGGCCCAGAAGACAGCTAGGTCTCACAGAGAACGCAGGAGTGTGTGAGGTTGGATCTGGAGATTCCACAACTCTTGGGAGTGAGGGGCCTTCGTAGGAGTTGAAGGGGACCCCTGAAAGGGACTCGACCTAGTAGTTAGGGACTGGGGGTGAGGTGATAAATGTGCACATAGTGGGTGGAGAGGGAGGAAGCTGGTGGGAGCTGGCGGAGGATTTGGTCATGTCGAGTGGTTTGGAGAACTCTGGATCGGGAGGGAACATGGGAGCTAGGGTCGGGTCTGGCCAGGGTGCAGGCTAATCTAAGGACAAACAAATCTGGCTAGTCTCTCCAGTTTCCTTTTATTTCTTCTAGTTTATTTTCTTGCCCTTACTTCGCCAGATTCTCATCTTTTCTCTCAAGCTGAGATTTAAGTCACTCTTTCTCTTCATTCCTGATTCAGAGTCTCTGATACTCTTAGTACCTTTTTGTCTCTTCCCACCTCCTGTGCATCATTTTTTTTTTCTTTTTGGATCATACCCAGAGATGCACAGGGGTTACTCCTGGCTCTGCACTCAGGAATTACTCCTGGCTGTGCTCGGAGGAACACAAGGGATGCTGGGAATCAAACCCAGGTGGGCCGTGTGCAAGGCCCTACACACTGTGCTATTGCTCCAATCCCTGTGTATGGATTTTTATTTCTTCCTGAAACCCAAAGTCATTCCTTCTGCATGACCTCTAAACCCAGTTTCTCTATCAAAGGTGACTGGTAGAGTTTGAATTGAAATAGAATGAAGAATGTGTAGGTGGGATTTCCCTTCAGGAATCAAGATCCAGTTGGAAACCAGAAAACACAGATGTGGGATTAGAGAACACCTCGTTCAGTCCATAAGTGTTTACTTAGCACCTAGTATTTAGAAAAAGAGAACTAGTATTTAGAAAAAGAGGTTGAGGCCATAGAGAGAACAGGGTGTGACTCAATTTCAGTGTTTTGTTGGCAGACAGGTGTCAGTATCTTCAAAAGCAAACTCTGGCAACTCTAACAATGCATAGTTCAATTTAAATAAAAAATGTTAAATCTTCTCTTGAAGGACATTTACCCCTCTGTTCAGGTCTGAGCTGTCCAATAGAAATGCAGTGAAAGCCACAGTCTACATTTGGTAGTTATATCAAGCAGCATAAAAAGAAACAAGTCAAATCAGCTTTCTTTGGCATATTTTATTTATATTTTTTTAACCTAATATATCCAAAAATAGTATTAATTTTACATGCAATCCATATAAAAATTGTTAATGGTACATTTGACATTCTTGTTGCCGCAAAGCATTTTGGATTTGGTATTTTACAATTATAGCACATACAAAATGTGATAAATTTTCATTGGAAATACTTGATCTATATTTAGCGTTCATAAAATTTAAGTATATTTGGGGCTGGAAGCTAGCCCAAAGGATGAGTGCACATGCTTTGCATGCAGAAGGCCTTAGTTGGAACATAGTGGGATTCCTTCCCCCTCAGCACATCCAAGAGCAGCCCCTGAGCACCTAGCCCCTGAGCGCCATTGAGTGTGTCCCCGCCAAAGAACAACAGAAAACATAATATTTGCATGCATAAATCAAGCTATAAAGTTTTCCAAAAGTGAAATTGCGTATCAGGATATGGGGTGTTCGGGGACTGCCAGTTGCAGGAATGGCTCTCGCTGCAGCCTGATGGGGAGCCAGCAAGCCCCTCAGGATGATACTCTCCCTCTCTCTTTCCTTTTGTACATTATACTTTGCAATACAGGTGCTGAAATTTATATCCCTTTACCTACTTTCATCATTCAGTTCTTACCCACTCTTGGCAAAAACACGCAAGAACCAATTGCAAAATTGCAAAGTTGACAATGGCAAAGCAACACAAAAACCCACCCTCCTTGCATCCCTGGGATGAAATCTACTTAGTCATGGTATATGATCTTTTTGGTGAGTTGTTGGATTCTATTTTCTAGAAATTTCTTGAGAATCTTTGCATCCATATTCATCATGGATATTGGCAATATAATTCCCTCTCTTTTTTGTGGTGTCTCTGTCTGACACTTCTTTGAATTTCTGTGGTTACTGTTGTGCTGTCTCTTCTTTAGTGTCTGCTCTTTTGTTCCTTTTTTTAATTTAAAATTTAAAAAAGTTTTCTTAACACAGCAGATAGGGCGTTTGCCTTGCATGTGGCCAACCCAGGTTTGATTCCTCCGCCCCTCTTGGAGAGCCCATCAAACTACTGAGAGTATCCAGCCTGCAGGGCAGAGCCTGGCAAGCTCACTGTAGCGTATTTGATATGTCAAAAACAGTAACAAAAAGTCTCACAATGGAGATATTACTGGTGCCTGCTCAAGAAAATCGATTAACAATGGGATGACAGTGCTACAGGCAGTGCTAATTTTTTAATCGTTTATTTTTATAAAGTTGTTCATGATTATTTATCAATATTTATTCCAGCATCAATCCCACCACCATTGTACTTTCCTGTCACCATTATTTCCAATTTTCCCAACCTCTACTCAAGCCTTCCCAAATAGCAGCTCCTAAATAATTTATTTTATATTACGTGTTATGAATAATTTGCTAAAAATGATCAAAAAAGGTTTCCTTAGAAGAAAGTGTTTGAAGATTGTTGTTTCTCACCTGGAGCCATTAAGTTCTTGTATAAGAGATTACTAAGATGTTACAGGTTAGGGGCTGGAGCAATAGCACAGCAGGTAGGGTGTTTGCGTTGCACAAGGCTGACCTGGGTTTGATTCCCAGCATCCCATATGGTCCCCTGAGCAACGCCAGGGGTAATTCCTGAGTCCCTAGGGTATATTCCCAGAAGTGGTATTCCTGGGTCATATGGAAGTTCAATTTCTAGTGTTTTGAGGAATCCTCATATTTTCCAAAACAGCCAGACCAGTTGGCCTTTCTACCAACAATGAATGAGAGTCCTTTCTCCCTACATCCTTGTCAGCACTGGTTGCTCTTGTTCTTTTTGATGTGTGCCAGTCTCTGTGGTATAAGATGATACCTCCTTGTTGTTTTGATTTGCATCTCCCTCATGATTAGTAATGTAGAGCATTTTTTCCTGTCCCTTATATATCTTTGATTTTAACCCTTATTGGAAGGGTATTGGTCTTTCCCATTCTGTAGACTGACTTTGTATCTTGGTCACTGTTCTTTTGAGGTGCACTAGCTTAATGTAGTTCCATTTGTTTATCTTTGTTTCCACTTGCTTATTGAGTGGTGTTTTATCTTTGAAGATGCCTTTAGTTTCAACGTCATGGAGGGTTCTGTATACATTTTCCTCTCATACCTTATGGATTCAGGTCTGATATTGAAGTCTTTAATCCATTATGATCTGATTTTTGTGCTTGGGAGGGGACACTTGACTGTGGTGAAGGGCGGAGGAGGCATAAAGAGGGAGCGTGGGGAGGCTTATAAGGGTGTTGACCCTGTTATATTATATTATTTTTATTTATGTATAGTCACTTTCTCAAGATTCTGGAAGGTGGCGTTGACTTTCAGTCATACTGAAAGTTTGGTGCTCATGCTTACAATACAATGTTGTTTGGGTCTGGCAGTGGGTAGGGGCGAGCACATGATGCTTGGGATTGACCTTTGAGCCTCATGCATGTGATGCATGTGCCTTACTCCTAAGAGATATATCTGACCCTAATATCTCATTTAAAATATAGGGATTACAATCTCTTGCTCTATTTTTTTTTTGAAAAAATATTTACCATCTCCAGTTATGCTCAGAGACCTGAGGTCATTCCCAGCAGCATTTGAGGTGTCAGAATGTCAGAACAGTGGTGTCAGGACAGAGCTCAGGGCCAAGCATTTGCTTCACTGCTTGGGTTATCTCCCTAGTGACTCTCCTAGGCCTATTCATTATCTTTTGAAAGGAAAGTAATAGTGTTGATAGTCTTATAAAAATATTCTCAATTGCTGATTGGACATTGTATATCTCAACTTTGAACAGAATGGGAGACTAACACCTAAGGATAGTAGGGATAAGGACCAGGAGGATTGCTCTACGGCTTAGAAATCGGCTTCACATGCTGGGGGAAAGGGCAGCTCATATAGAGAAGGGACAACCAAGTAAAGGACACTTGGAGGGCCTGCTTGGGATGGGAGATATGTGCTGAAAGTAAACTATAAACTGAACATGAAGGCCACTTAATAGCAGCATTGCAGACCACAACACCCAAAGGGAGAGAGAGAGAGAAAGCTAAAGGGAACGCACCTGCCACAGAGGCAGGGGGCAGGGGATGAAGTGGAGGTTGTGGGAGGAATACTGGGAACATTCCTGGTGGAGAATAGGCACTGGTGGAAGGATGGGTACTCAATCATTGTATGACTGAAAGTAAGCACAAAAGTTTCTAAGTCTGTAACTGTACCTCACGGTAATTCTGGGGCTGGAGCAATAGCACAGTAGGTAGGGCGTTTGCCTTGCATGCTGCCTACCCGAGTTTGATTCCCAGCATCCCATATGGTCCCCTGAGCACCGCCAGGGGTAATTCCTGAGTGCAGAGCCAGGAGTAACCCCTGTGCATCGCCAGGTGTGATCCAAAAAGCAAAAAAAAAAAAAAAAAAAAAAAAAAAAAAACCTCTGCAATTATAAGTTTATAAGTATCATTCAGGATGCATATGTTCAGTATTTCTCCTAAAATTACATAAACAAATGAAATAGAAAGACTCTGAGTTGAAATTATATAATAATACAACACTCCATCAAAAAGCATGTAAAATTACAAGAATGCAAAAAAAATAATAAAACCCAACTTTGTAAATCATGTGTTTTTACAAAATATAAAGAAGGAAAATAATGATTATTATATTTTTTGCTTTTTGGGTCACACCCATGGATGCTCAGAGGTTACTTCTGGTGGTGCTTGGGGGGACCACATGGGAAGCCAGGGATTAAACCCGGGTCAGCTGTGTGTAATGGCAAATGCCCTAACCGGTCTACTATCGCTCCAGCCCCAGAAAATATTTATTTAAAAAATGTTCTTAGTTGGAAAAATAAAACGGAATCATATTATATTGATTTTTCTTTGCCCAATTAAAAATTAACAAATTCATTCGTCTTTGAAATTAGAAAGGCTGGAAATGATTTTTTAAAATGAGGTCTCTTTTTTTAAAAAAGTTTTTATTGAAACACTATGATTTCAAAGTTGTTCATAATACAATTGTTTTAGGCATTTAGTGTTCCTAAATTACCAGGGTGACCTTCCTTCCACCAATGTCCCAGTTTTCCTACCAATCCCAATCCATCCCATTAGTCATGAAACAAATTTCCCTATATAGCATGTTCCAAAAAAAAAAAATCTTAAATGGCAAATAGACTGATCAGAAAATAAATCAGTAGGAGCCAATTTGTGATTGCTATATGATACTGACCTATGTAAATGAGGAAAGGTAATCATTTCATATAATATAGTAAAATGCCTATTCTCATTTACGTAAGTTTTTGAACTCTGACTATGAGCTGCCGTTGTATATAGCAGGAAATAATCATACTTGGGTAACTAGAGCCATCCATATAATTTTTTATTACAATTCACTCCCTTTTACTAAAACTGTGATTTGCTCACTCACCTCTGGCTGTGGTTTCTACTCTATCCACCATGCCCCATTCCAATTAATGGCCAATAGAGTCATAAGAAGACACCAATTGAATCCTTTCGTGGTAGAGAACATACAAGTGAGTTGATAACTACAAGCATTGACAGGTATGAGAATAAATGATAATTACCCCATACATCAAAGCGGTGCTTTGTTTCTCTCCTGAAATGGGCTCTCGAACATTGTATGAGGGAAACGCAAGCATGAAAATGTGTAAATCTGTAACTCTACCCTCGTGGTGACAGACTAATCTGGATCAAGGCTGGTAGGTGAGCTTATATGACACCGGAGATGGTTTGGTTCCCTTTAAAAAATACAAGTATATTTAAATATAAGTATATACAAGTATATTTATTCTGCTCAGCATATACTTGACTACTTATTATGTGCTTAGATTCAATATGCTAACTCATTTACTTTCTTTTCTATTTAGGTAATTATTTTCATGCTGGATTTATTTTAGCCTTGCTAATTTCTTGCTAGTAGAGATTTTATGACTCTTGGATAGCAAAAAACTAACATTATTACTAGCTGGTTATGTTATTTTGTCATCAAGACATTATACTGTGGAGAGGACTGGGCTATTTATTAGCTATCTATCTCTTGTGGAAATACATTTATTTTGCAAACAAGTAAAGAATTATCAGAAAAATTTAAATTATATTTTGGTAATGTTGCATTAGTAAAGGTGGGATTTTATGAGTTTCTTTGTTGGGTAAACAGTGGAGACAGTGTTGGCCTGCGATGATCTGGCTATCCTCTCCCTGGTTATGCCAGAAAAAAACTCAGAAAAACACAAGGAGAGTGAGTGACAGAGAGGAACCCAGTGGACTTGATTGTCTGAGGGAGCCCAAACCTTCACTTCTAGCTTTGGTTCATTGAAATTCACCTTCCTCAAAGTTGAAATACTTGATTTTGGCTAAAACGCCCATTTGTGTCGAGTGGCAGATGTGGACCACTCTCAGTTCATATGTTCTGAGGCCAAGAGATGCATAATTTTTGAAGCTTCCTGTGGATTTGGGTTGTGCTTTTGACTCAAGCGTACATTCCTGTGCCCACTGTGAACAGCCCCACACCTCTTCCTTACTTAATAATTTTACCTCTCCCTTAAGGTACTATTTTTAATAGATTTGATTTCATAACAGCAGAATGTAGTTATATTACCTTGAGCTATAATCTTGGAAGTTTGTTAATATGGGATAAGCAAGGATTTTTGGAATCCCAGAACTTAAAATCTAGCTCAACCAACCTCCTAGAAAGACTGTTGTGAGGACAGTCAGTGAATACCAAGTGCTCAGCCTTTGCACAGATTCCGTTTCAAGACAATTAACTGAGAGCTTCTCCAGACAGTGACCCCTAAGGACATTTAAGAATTTCACCTCTGAGTATCTCTTTCCTTCTTTCTAGTAACACCCAAAGTTTCTTCCAGGAGTCGTCTTTCCCCATTGGGAACTGTCTCAGTGGAAAATAATACCAAAGGGTATTTTGTCCCTTGCCCTTGATGTTCCCAGGCTACTGGGATATGCCAGATTGCTGTCAATCTAAACACTGAATGCTGAGAGAGTAGATTGAGAATCTTCCATGAACATGTATTCCCCTAAAATGCAAACACAGAAATCTGAAGCACCAATGAGATGATATAAGGTGGTGGGGTTTCTAGGATAATTAGGTTATGAATCAGATCATGGCTTTATCAGAGATTCTCAGAGAGCCTGCTTCCCTGAGGTCTTCTCTGCTCTCAAAGCTACAGACCTGTGCTGGAAGAGGGGCTGCTCTTTTTAAGAAACCAGGTGCTAGGAGTCCCTTCCTATAAAATGTGCCTAATTATAGCATACATTTGCTATAATACGTTTCTCTCTTTGCATGGAACGAGTAACACTGGTTGACCCCTTAACTTTATACTTGTCATACTATAATCTATACATTTCGAATTGGTTATGTGTAAAAAAAATTACCTCCAAACTTGGGAGATTATAGAAACAAGTACTTTTTTTAGCTCTCACTGTTTGTGTGGGCTACAAATTCAGGGGTTTGCTTGAATTTGCATCATTTGGACGTTTCACTGTGGCTGGAGAATCCATTTCTCTGGTGACCAAGGTGGTTATATTTTTGGTATGGTGTTCTACAAGTTCTAATCACATGGGACTCTCTAAGAACTGAAAATATTTACCCCATAGCATTTTCGTTGCTGGTCCCTTGAATGTTCTGAGAAGAGTAAGGGATCAAAATAACTGTGACGTTTCAGGTTTGAACCTTTCTCTGCCAGGAAAGTCAACAATATTCTTTTTTCTGACTTCCAAATGAAAGGGACTTAGTTTCCTGTTTGCTCTCCAGCTGCCTAAAGTAGGGTCATCTCAGCAAAACTCAAATTAATGTGGTCTAATCCTCTTCTCCTAAAGCTTTGTAAGTCAATGATACTTGTTGGCTTTCATTTCGCAGTGTATTCTCCAACAAACACTTTTGGACAGGCAGAACTAGATATGGAGACATGAGATAAAGGGGTCCCTGGCCAACATGTATTAGTTAAGCACACTGTTTAAGGTCGGTGTTAGGAATCATATAAACCTGAGTTTTACACATAAGTCTACCTTTTACTACTGGGGGACCTTGAATGAACTGCTTACTATTTACTTGCCTCTGATTCTGCTTCCCTTAAAAGTGCCTCACAGCACTGCAATAGTAGTTGTGTCAGTTTGCATAGGGATTAGGTTGAATGAGACAGTCTATATAAATACCCAGCATGGTACCTGACATTTAATAAGCGCTCAGCAAATGTGAGTGTTGTCAAGAATATTAGCTTAGACATGACAGATTATGTATGTGAGTAATTTACCAATGGCGCTTGTTTTTTTCTAATTGGTGAGCACATTTATGGATGCTTGGAAATAAGGACAGCCCAGCATCTTCCACTTCCAGCCCATATTCTTTGCTTCCTTATGCTCTAGTGTTTAATCTTCTTCCTCCTTCCTCCTTCCTCCTTTCTTTCTTATTCATAGTTATCTCTTATGATATTCGATTATTTGAAGATTTCCACATTTAAGATTTATAGGATTGTTGGATAGCATCCAATTTATTACAGACTCAGGTAACTATGTTAAATAAGTACTTGTTACCTCTTTCAAAATTCATGTCATCCATGTAGATAAATGACTAGCTGCCCAGTATGCTTGTGTAAACAAGCAGGCCTTTGGAGATCTCCCTATACTAAGCCCAGAACTTGGAAAAAGTCATGCATTACCTTCCCAAAGACAGCTTTATTTATGTGTTTATTTTTTAAAAAATTATGATTGTTTAACTTTTTAATTATAGTTAAAATAATGTGTTTACAATAATGTTAATATTTATGGTCTCAAAAACAGCTTTGGGATGTACAGTTCCCCTCAGACCAAAAATAACTTGTACATGTTACCATCTCTACCAGTTTCACTGGTAAATGTTACATCCATTATTTTCCTGAACTCTTTCTTCTCTGAGAAACAAGGCTAAGAGGCTCAGTGATTTTCCTCAGTGAAAGCCTCAAATCCAAGCCTCGTGTTTCTAAACCTGGATTATGTGCCTCTCATTCAGAATGGCTTCTCAGGTCCCCATCCTGTTAGAATACTGCTCCTTGGTTAATTTCAATTGGATATCTGTTAATACATATCAAAAACACATAATCGCATCTGAAATAGCAACCCTACCACCATGGCTATAACCTACATACTGGGTTGCGCATGATCCATAAGATCAATAGCAAGGTAACTGTGAGGGAGTTCGGGAAGAGAGATATGTCCATCAAAACACATTTAACTTCTTTATTGTTGTAAAAGAATGGTTTAGACCTTATTTTCACATCATTTCCTGAGAAAGGTGAAACCATATCATAAAGTCATATTTAGGGAGTTGTTTAGGTCACAGTGGTGTTCAGGGTTTACTTCTGGTTTGTGTTCACGGAATAGCTCCTGGAGGGGCTCTGACACCATAAGTAAGAAGTGCTAGGGATTTAAACCAGGTTATCCTTCATACAAGGAAACACCTTGACCTGCTACTGTCCCTTGAACCTCTTGTGCTGAAGTTCTTTCTAGAAAAAGTGTTATGGGAGTGAAGTAAGTGGCTTTCCTGACAAGGCCTATGGGCAACTGTTGTCCTCTCTGTTCCCTTTCTCCCTCCCAATGTCTGCAGACAAATATGGTTATGGACCACAGAAGAAAAAGCATGGACACCCAATATGGTCCCCTGAGCACTGGCAGGAGTGATCCCTGAGAGCAGAGCCAGAAATAATCCTTGAGTATAGCCAGGTGTGGCCCAAAGCAAACACACAAAAGCCAATTAGAAAAAAATCACTGTAGCACTATCATCAATTTTCTCAAGCAGGCACCAGTAACCTCTCCATTGTGAGACTTATTACTGTTTTTGGCATATCGAATATACCACGGGTTGGCTTGCCGGGCTCTACCGTGCAGGATTAAAAATAAATTAATTAAAAAAAACACTCTCGGGGCTGGAGCAATAACACAGCGGGTAGGGCGTTTGCCTTGCATGCGGCCGACCCGGGTTCGATTCCCAGCATCCCATATGGTCCCCTGAGCACTGCCAGGAGTAACTCCTGAGTGCAAAGCCAGAAGGTAACCCCTGTGCATTGCTGGGTGTGACCCAAAAGCAAAAAAAGAAATATCATTCTCACTGTCATCCCATTGCTCATCGATTTACTTGAGCGGGCACCTGTAATGTCTCCATTATTTTAAAATACTTGTTGTTACTGTTTTTGGCATATTGAATAACTCATGGGTAGCTTGCCAGGCTCTGCCATGCGGGCAAGATACTTTCGGTATCAAATGCCCTACCGCTGTGCTATTGCTAAACAAATATGTGATGACCCAGCTTAGACGTGAAGATGAACACCACGGTTTAGAGACTAGCAGAGATACAAGGTGGCAGAAGTTCTTAACTCAACCGGATTTCAAACTGCCAGGTCCCTGGAAAAACACCATCAGAGATTGCCTGAGAGATAAATATCTTTCTAACTTCTTTCATTCTGGCTTCTTGTGGGTCTCTGTGCCAACAGCCTACCTGTCTGTCAGCACAAGATAAATTTACGCACATGAGCTACTTGGCAGGGGGTGTGGCAAATCACATACTAAGTGTTTGAGAATTTGGCATGCATTTCTCGATCCCAAATCGAGGATTCAGGAAAAGTTTTCTTAAGGATTTGGTTGAACAAACACTGCCATCCTCTGTTGCTCAGGCATGGCCTAGGGCAGTCTCTACTCTGTAAAACACCCGTGTCTGTTGACATCAGGAGGCCGCTTGTGGCCAGTGACCTCCACACCTAGCTGGATAGCACCCTGGGGTGTCTGAAGTCAGAAGGAATTTGCAGGTTTGGGGAGTAGCTATAGAAAACACAGAGGGTGACTTGCACGTGCAAACTCCAGAGGTCTACAAATAAGCGGGTGAAATTCGGAGTGGAGTGGAAGCTCTGTAATGTCCCCAAAGTAGGAAAATATTCGAAGATGTAGTTCAGCCATAGGGTGGTTGCTGACCATGTGTGGGGCTCCAGGTTTGACCTCCAACATTGCCAAACAAAAAAAAAACCAAGCCAAAAACACCACTGGTTTTATCCCTGGTGAAACATGAGGCACATCTCTAAATCTGATCCCATCATAGACAGATAGAACTGGAAAAATCGGGTCACTGTAAATGAAGTTACACTAAAATAAAAGGGTATTTAAGGGACAGCTCTGAGAGTTTGAATTCTTTCCTCTTTCTTATTTTGGGAGCGGGGGTCTTTTTGGGTCACACCCAGTGAATTCATAGGGGTTACACCTGGCTCAGGCACTCAGAAATTACTCCTGGCAGTGCTTGGGGGACCATGTAGGATGCTGGGAACGGAATCCAGGTTGGCAAACTCCCTACTCGCTGTGCTATTGCTTCAGCCCTCTCTTTTGTTTTAAATGTTATGATCACTGATCACACTTATTCTTACCTGTGGTACTCACACACTTGTCTGTATTGCTTGCTGTAAGCTGTACCTCCGGCACACTTACTTGACCACAGTGCTTGATGGGAAATCAACTTTTTTTCTTTTTGCTTTTTGGGTCACACCCGGCGATGCACAGAGATTGATTACTCCTGGCTCTGCACTCAGGAATTACTCCTGGCGGTGCTCAGGAGACCATATGGAATCGAGTCTGGGTCGGCCTTGTGCAAGGCAAAAGCCCTAACTCCAGACCCCAGATCCCTCTTTTTTTAAAAAAAAATATTAGCATAGGTGTTTACCAGGGATTGAAGACAGTTGCCAGAGATCACATAACGGTGTGCCATCCTGGTGGTGCCAGAGGTACCAAATAGCATATCTGCTAGTACCATGTAATTGCCAGAACCATGCTTGGTTCATGTGACAAGAATGCCTTATGCTTGCCGTTTCTGCTACTGAGTCATCACAAAGCTCCCTCTTTTATTTTTATTTATTTTTTGGGGGTCACACCTGGCAATGCACAGGAGTCATTCCTGGCTCATGCACTCAGGAATCATTCCCGGCGGTGGTCAAGGGACCATATGGGATGCTGGGATTCGAACCCAGGTCGGCCGCGTGCAAGGCAAATGCCCTACCCACTGTGCTATCACTCCAACCCCAGCTCCCTCTTTTATATTTATTAAAAAAAACCTTTATTGAGGCACAGTAATTTATAATACTGTTAAGGATAGTTTTATGTATACATCATTCCAACATTACATCTGCCATCAGAGTACTGACTTCCCTTCACCAAGGTTCCAACAGCTCTTCTCACTGAACCCACTTTATCTTTCTTAACTCAGAATAAAGTCAACTATTGTATGGTTCAATGGTCCTGTGCTGTACTTTACGCACAAAGAATTATGTAGAATGTCACACCACTCAGCTGGCCCTTTTATTTCAACAGAATTCTTTGAAATGATATTCTCTCTTTGTCTTTCGCTTTGAACAAATTTTATAAAATATTAGAGTCCAGAGAGCACCAATAGTCTCATCCACACTCCACAATCCTGACACCTTACTAATGATAGTGCAACATCGCTGTATCACTGTCGTTGTTACTGTTTTTGGCATATTGAATATGCCATGGGCAGCTTGCCAGGCTGTGCCATGCTGGCAGGATGCTCTCGGTGGCTTGCCAGGCTCTCTGAGAAGGATGGCGGCTTTGGGGGAGGCCTCTAATCACCTTTACAAGTGTTCCCAGTCTACTGAACGTAAGCTTTTGGTCAACTGGCATGTTGTAATGATTGCACACTGACAAACACGCGCCTGCCTTCTTCTCTGGGCAGCACTGGTCTCCTTGAGGTTGATAGTAGTGCACCTAGAGGTTGTTGAGCAGCTGGCAGAGCAGAACCTTATTGTTGAAGGTCTGTGCCAGGTAGAAGACCTGCGACAAATATCGGGTCACTCGGGGGTTGGCTGAAAGCAACCCACAGTGGATGAGCCTCTGCACGCACTACCACCATGGCTCTATGACGGTGCTGTGACTCGACTGGCTGGGGCAGGCAGCGACACTGTGGTTACTAATATATCTAATATATCTAATATTAGTAACTTATATCTAATTTTTTGAGAAAAGTCCAAATTGTTTTCCAGAAGGGCTGAACCAGTCGGCATTCCCACCAGCAGTGAAGAAGGGTCCCTTTCTCCCCACATCCTCTCCAACAGCGGTTGCTTTTGTTCTTTGGGATGTGTGCTAGTCTCTGTGGTGTGAGGTGGTATCTCATGGTTGTTTTGATCTGCATCTCTCTGATGATTAGTGATGCAGAGCACTTTTTCATGTGCCTTTTGGCCATTCGTATTTCTTCCTTGGTAAAGTTTCTGTTCATTTCTTCGCCCCATTTTTTGATGGGGTTGGATGTTTTCTTCTTGTAGAGTTCAACCAGTGCTTTATATACCATTGATATCAACCCCTTATCTGATGGGTATTGTGTAAATATCCTTTCCCATTCTGTGGATAGTCTTTGTATTCTGGTCACTGTATCTCTTGCGGTGCAGAAGCTTTTTAGTTTAATGTAGTCCCATTTGTTGATCTCTAAACAGCTAAAATTTATTGATACACTGGTCCCCATGGTGAAAACTCTGGGTGCCCTCGGGAGGTGGGCAGGGCGAGGACCTGTCCTGCAAAATCCCTGGCAGCCACAGTCACACCCCACAGCCACATCAAGGACTTAACTCCACTGATTCACAAATATTCTCTCAAGAGGTTCCAAACGGCAAATAATTTTGGATATCCCAGTACCCAGGCTGGTATTTTTCAGAGTTGGGATGGGAATCCTCTCCACAAACCCACATACTTCAGAAGCCCCAGCAGCTAGGCCTGTAGGATAACATTGGGTTGTCCTTTCAGCCTTGCTGTAGGGAACTCAGTTTACCTTAAAGCAATGCCCTTTCTGCATGGACTCAGGAAGACAGTTAATATTATGCATTGTAACTTGGGAGCTGATTCACTCCAATAAGATTTACTCCCAGGCATCTGCTTTCTCAACTCAGTTGCCCATAGTTCCTAGCACCCCAAAAGCAGGGTCTTGACGAGGGATCGAATGGACCCAGGGCAAGCTTTGAGCTATCCTTGCATCAAAATGGGCTAGGACAAAGAGCCACAATACTCAACTATAAGTTGAGAAGCATGGTTATAGACAAATGCTGTCATGTTCCAAAATTAAGGACGAGACTAGGACACTGCTGGAGTTAGGAAGACTAACCTGGCCTGAGGACTGTGATCTGGAATGTATAGTGAATGTCCTCAAGAAGAACCAAACTTTTTTTTTATTTTATTGAATCACCGTGAGATAGTTACAAGCTTTCATGTTTGGGTTACAATCTCACAATGATCAAACACCCATCCCTCCACCAGTGCACATTTCCCACCACCAATATCCCAGTTATACCTCCCCATTCCAACCCTCTCTCTGCCTCTATGGCAGACAATATTCCCCGTACTCTGATCCCTTCTCTATTCCATCTGCCTTCGCCCCTCTGCTCACGAAGCAGTCTTCCAGCTATGGGGCAATCTCCCTGGCCCTTGCTTGTTAGGTCATGTGATGCTACTTTGGGTGTCAGGTCATATGATGCTACCCTACACTCCACAAATGAGTGCAGTCCTGTATAAAAATAAAAAGAAAAGGCGCGGGCGAGGGAAGGGACGCCTCACCGCACCGAGCCAGGCACAGGGCCTAGGGCAGCAGCTGTCTCTCCCGCCACCCAAGCTCGGTAGCCTCCAGCCACTTCCCCCACCCCGGGGAGGTTGATGGCGAAGATGTGGCAGGCGAAGGAAGGAACGGAGCCATGATGGTTGGTCTCACTTGCAGTTTATTCCAGTCTTCCCTCTATACACTCTCCATCCTCTCTACACCTGTCCGCCCTCTATACACTTTCCGCCCCTATCCACTTTTCCACCCCCTCCCCTTCTCTCCAACCCCTTTTATTCCTCATGGCCCTTCCAAAGGGCGCAATACATTGACGTCACAAAAAGCACCAAAAGATCTTACAGGAAGAACATTGAGGCAACATAATTCTCTTGTATCTGCAGGCCGCTAATCTAGGCCCCCCGGAAAGAAGATACAAAAACAAAACCAAAGCCTTCTTTGGGCTGAAAGCACTCGGATTTACATCCCAAAGGCCAGGCTGGGCTGCAGCCTGGAATCTACAATGTCAAATCAAAGCCTGGCTAGCACCTTAGATCTGCGGGGTCAAAGATCAGCTAGGTTTCTGTGACAAAACTCCAGAAGGCAGCTGGAAAAGGGGAAATATTCCAACATCTCCCCCCTTTTTGTTTAGAACAGATTTTAACCATAAAATAAAATGCTAGGCACAAAAAGTTCAATAATACTAGCAGAACACCTATTCTCTAGGACAGATACTCTTTCAGCAGGACCCATCCAAGGATGAAATCCCAATGGTTGTGTTTCTCCTCTCCTTGTCTGACAAACATATAAGCATTCACAATATTAATCATTTTGTATGGGCATAGCAAGAGATGCATTAAACTTTTAGAATTGCTCTCCGGGAGTCACCTCGATCTCAGACTACAGCACTCAGGCCAGATTAGTCTTTCCTAGCCCTAGCAGGGCCCTGTCTCGTCGTTGCTTTTGGATCATGACATGACACCCCATGACCAAGCTCTTAACATATAGTTAAGCATTAGGCGCTTTGGCCAGGCCCATCTCGATGCCAGGGTAGCACACAACTTACCGCTTGCCCTGGGTCCTTCTTCGTCCCATGTTGGGACCCTGCCTTTTAGAGGACTAGGAACTGAGGGCAGCCAAGGCTAGAGTCAAGAAAGCAGATGCCCGGGAATTAATAATATTCAAAGCCAATTAAATCCCAATTGCAAAGGCATAATATTAAATGTCTTCCTTTGTCCATACAAAAAGACATGGCTATAAACTAAACTATTCAAAAGACAAGAAGAGAGGAGAAAGACAACATCTCACTCATACATATAAAATCATAGATTTAACTCATCAAAAATACTTTGCCACATAACTGAAAACCCAATACCAGAAGGATAGTTATTATAGGTACTATGAATTTACAAATCCATTATTCTAACTGCTCATATATATATATATTATACGCTAACAAATGATTCTTACTTAACATTATCCCATAAAAATTCAGTCAAATTTTACAACATGAGTGTTATACAAAATAAAGCATAATTCTAATCTACAGGAAATCAAAAGGGCGCACAAGCTAAAACAAAGAGTTAAATTTCTGTTAAAATACATCAGGTTAAAAATCCAAATTAAAATGATGCAGAAAGAAAAAAACCTATAGTATCCATATACTGATTATCTTTAAATTGCCATACTAGGCTTATTTCTACTCTTTTGTCTGTATGAACATAACTTTGATGGGCGTGGCCAATATACCTAAGCTCCTAGTGGCAAGGGGAGAAAGGACAAACCAATGATATCCAACAACTCCCCCTTTTCTGTTTACAAAATTACAAAAATTTGAAATAGAAAGAGGAACAATTCCAAACACAATACAGTCTTATAAATTGTAGTAAAATTTCAGTCCGACCCTTGGCCAGAGCAGTGCTTGTAATAAAGCGTCCAATTGTCCTACACTGTCCAAGGGTGAGGAAAGTCACCAATGATGAGAGTCAGTCAGTCCCATTCTGAAGAAATGAAGTGTCTGGATCAGAATTGAAGAGTTGTTTCCGCAACAGCAGCAGTAGTGGTCACAGCAATGAGTCCTAGAGGAGCAGCTATAGGAGTCTGATGAACTTCATGAAATACTGGATCAGGCAGGGAGCACTGGAACAGGAGCATCACAACTTCTGTCAGGAGTCCTTCAGCAGGGGAATGCAGCCATTCTCTGGTCAGGTTCACTGGCAGTCATATCTGTGTAACCTAGCTTATGTTTGGAAAAAACTTTAAAGTTATTAGAGGCTTCGATCATTGGGGTTTAGTATGTCTCCATGCCTAGGGGTAGAGAAAGAGACAGGGGGAACTCCAACACGAACAGTTATTCTAGAAAGAAATTAAAAGGTTTTCCTATTAAAAGTCATTCCTTCCTCCTTCAGAAACTGAGGCACCTGTGAATTCCAAGGAAAGGGTAAAAGGAAGGAATTGTTAATCCAAAATATGGGGTCCCGGTGTTTTCCATTCTACAACCTGTGAAAGAAAGATACAAGGAATGCTCTTAATGTGACCTCATGATATGTTAGAGGAGTTAGAGGCCTTTGCTGCAGGCTCCCTGATGCAAACTCCTCCTCTGGTTTTCTTGTGGCTGCCAGCTGAAATCAGTTTGGCGGTGGCTTGTGGCTGGAATTTGGAGGGTTGTAAAACTGCAAAGTTCTGAAAGTTAAAGCGGGCAGATGAATTCGGCTCCTGACGGAATGCAAAACGGGACCCAAAGTTTCTTGGTGGAGATATCTGTTGAAAGAAAAACATAGCCTTTTCCTCGAATGAGGAGTCTCCCTGCTATCCAATTTTTGTCAATTTTAATCCAAATAGGAGAATTAGTAGTTTCTTGAGCCTGTGCACCTTCCTGGAAATGCCTTTCAGCTGTTGTAAATGGCTCTCCTTGAGGTAAATTCAAAAATTTTAAAGAAAACAATGTCAAGGACAAGGAGTCAAACGGGGCATACCTCCTTTTTTTTTTTTTTTAAACTGTGCTCAAGTCATAGATCCAGTAAGATCAGCATGAGATCTGATAAGAGTAATAAAGGAAAAGAAAAAAAATTCAAAGCACTTTTGTAAAACAGCTTGTAGCTGCTGAAGCAATTTTTGAATTATAGTGTTTGATGCATTTAGAGACACAGTCATGATACCAGGGAAGAAACCAACAACATAAACTGAGTTTGAGATTATATTAGCCAGCCCTGGCACATGGGCAATGAAGAAACCAATGTGGCAAGTTATAGCCCTCATTGGAAGCTCTTTTCTGATATCCAGAATAACCTGCTTCATAACTATGCACACACACACACACAAGCAGAAGTATCCTAGTGACAATGCCTTCTGTCCCTCACCAGACTCAGCATCTGTAGTGGCTGAGTGGGTGAGCACCCAGGAACGAGGCGTCTCTGTGCCTCCTGGGTCAATAAGCAATTGCCGAGTGGGAGAATAACCACGTACCCACTGGCCCTGAAGCCATTTTTCCAGAGGTGGCATCTCATGAACTAGAAGTGGGAGTTCACTTCCCCAAAAATAAAACTGTACCAGCCTGAATCTTTGAATAACCTTCCTTGGAACTGGCACATCACCACAGGTTCTGATAAAAAACCTGAGATTTGGTTGTCCAGACTGAGTTCCTGGCAGATGATCTTGGGAATTGAGACTAGAAACTAGACAAGGCTTTCTCCACCTCTGGCCTGACTGAGGCCTCTCAGGGTAGCTGAGCCCTTTTACACAGAGTTCTGCTCCGTTAGCCAGTGCAAATTCACCAACAGACATAACTCTTTGATTCCAAAGTTCCTTGCTTTTATCCTGGCTCAAAACCTGTTGCCCATTAGGTATAGAACTCAGCTCCGCATGTCCCATACACGGGATAGCTTCCTGTTCCCTGAACTCAGCCGCTTGTTGCGGAGATTCTAGATGCACTCCATGAGTGGCGTCAGAGATTGGCGACGCCTTTACCTTCACTGTCAGGAAATCCTCCAGACAACCATGAAAACCTGATGTGCTGCTTGCAAGGTTCACTTGAGCAAGCTCCCTTTCTACCTGGGGGCTCAAATCTTGTCCCTTTACTTCAGAATTTAATGTGTCGGGACTCTGGGTGAGGCAGATGGTAACTGTATCAGGGCAGGGAATATCCAAGGCATTGCTCCCTGCCGTGGCTGGTTGCAGTGAATCTACGGACTGGAGCTCTGAAGCTCCACACTGGGGAGAAGGGCTGCAGCTGGGAATATCCCCTGATTTTGCGGGGCCTGGGGCTGGCCCCACTGCAAGTTTCCCGAATTGGGGTCAGCAGCCACACCAAGATTGGAGGGACAATCTCTGGCCCAATGGTTTCCCTTACGGCATCGTGGACAAGGTCCAGGTGGCGCTCTCACAGTGGCACGGTTTGGAGGTGCCCTGCAGTCCTTACGGAAATGGCCTGATCTCCCACAATTAAAACATTTACCCTTATCTTGCCTCTGAATGGCATAGACCTCAACAGCATTAATACGTGCTTGATGTTTGATAGAACCAACATTCCTACATGCCTTCAAGTATCCCATAATATCCTCCTTCTCCTTAATGGGGCGCAAAATGGCCTGGCAATCCTCATTAGCATTTTCAAAGGCCAATTGTTTGGACAAAAGCTCCTGAGTTTCCTTTCCCTTCACCTGCTTTTCTATGGCTTCCATCAACCTCCCTATGAAGTCTGCATAAGGTTCTGAGACTCCCTGAATAATCTTTGTATAGCTTCCCTTGAATTCAGCGTCTGCATCAATCCTCTCCCAGGCCCACAAGGCGATATCACGGACGTGGGCAAACACAGCACGAGGCAAGGTGACTTGCTTTTTAGGGTCGTGCCATTTCCCTTCACCTATTAACATCTCATAAGTCAATTTAATCCCTGAAAATTTTCGTCCAGCGTGGCCTAGGCTCTGTAGTTTTGCCTTGGCCTCATCACTGAACCACATCCTCCACTGCATATACTGAGAAGGGCTTAAGCACGTCTTAGCAACCACGTGAAAATCTTGAGGTACCCAATGAGCCTTTTTGCTCCAGCCTGTAAGATACTCTTTACAGTACGGAGATGTAGGTCCGTACAAGGCACAGGCCTTTTTAAAATTACTGAGTGAATCCATTCCTAACCCTTCATAAGATGGAGGCTGATTTTCCTCCAGCTGGATGGGAAAAAAGAGATGGAGCTCATGGGGTCTGGGTGGAATTGACCATTTACGGTCGAGAGGTCTCAGCTGTAAGCTTCTGTCGGGAGCGTGTCCCGAGCGACCTGGAGGCCGCTTGGTTGAAGGGCGGCGGCTCCTGTGAGAAGCCTCCTCTACCATGCCGCTCTCAGACTCAGGATCTGAGGAAGTGGTAGCTGGCTCATCATACCCATCACTTTCTTCTGATTCACTAGAAGTGGGGTCATACAAGGGAGGTGGTGGTCTCTCTGGCCTAACATCAGTAGAGAACGTTAATTCATCAGTGGCAGAGCGATTTTTGCTCTGAGAACGTGTCTGCACTGGAAATGCCTTGAGCTGCTTTCGGGGTTTGGGTACGGGAGCAGCCACGCATTGAGCAGCAGGCTTCTTTCTAGGCTTGGGTATGGGAGGAGCTGAGGGTAAGGCTCTCTCCGTAGTAGAAACTTTCTTTACTTCATCCTCAAATTTAAAATCCTCTCTGTTTAATTCCTGAGGAAAGCCTCCCATAGCATATCTAACTTCCTCCTCCTCGGAGGTATCTTCCAAAGCCTTGAGAATGGAACTAACGATTTCCCAAGTTAACCAGAATTGTTTGGGGATTTTAGCCCCTCCTTTAAATTCCTTAAAGACATTATCCTTAATTTTTTCCCAAACCTTAGGCTCTAAAGTACCCTTATCTGAAAACCAGGGATGAAACTTATAGACAATTTTTAGGCAGGACCGGAGTTGGTCCCGAGAGACACGATGCCCAGTTCTCTTTGCAAAATGCTTAATTAATTCAATAAAAAACTTGCCACGTTCAGTTTGGCGCGAAAAATTTTGAGTGGACTTCTCGCGGCACTGTTTTTGTCCCATCTTACTGGGGCAGTAAGTCTAGTATTTTAATTCACTGCACCACAAAATTCTGTTCTCCCACCAAACTTTTCTAGAGTGGAGTTCTACCGAACGCTATTCTTACCTTTAGTTGCACACCGGTTGGAGGTTCGTGCACGCACAGGGACGCCAGTTGTATAAAAATAAAAAGAAAAGGCGCGGGCGAGGGAAGGGACGCCTCACCGCACCGAGCCAGGCACAGGGCCTAGGGCAGCAGCTGTCTCTCCTGCCACCCAAGCTCGGTAGCCTCCAGCCACTTCCCCCACCCCGGGGAGGTTGATGGCGAAGATGTGGCAGGCGAAGGAAGGAACGGAGCCATGATGGTTGGTCTCACTTGCAGTTTATTCCAGTCTTCCCTCTATACACTCTCCATCCTCTCTACACCTGTCCGCCCTCTATACACTTTCCGCCCCTATCCACTTTTCCACCCCCTCCCCTTCTCTCCAACCCCTTTTATTCCTCATGGCCCTTCCAAAGGGCGCAATACATTGACGTCACAAAAAGCACCAAAAGATCTTACAGGAAGAACATTGAGGCAACATAATTCTCTTGTATCTGCAGGCCGCTAATCTAGGCCCCCCGGAAAGAAGATACAAAAACAAAACCAAAGCCTTCTTTGGGCTGAAAGCACTCGGATTTACATCCCAAAGGCCAGGCTGGGCTGCAGCCTGGAATCTACAATGTCAAATCAAAGCCTGGCTAGCACCTTAGATCTGCGGGGTCAAAGATCAGCTAGGTTTCTGTGACAAAACTCCAGAAGGCAGCTGGAAAAGGGGAAATATTCCAACACAGTCCCTCTATGTCTGTCCCTCTCTTTCTGACTCATTTCACTTAGCATGATACTCTCCATGATTATTTCATGACTTCATCTCTCCTAACAGCTGCATTAAATATTCCATTGTGTAGATGTACTGAAGTTTCTTTAATCAGTCATCTGTTTTAGGCCACTCGGGTTGTTTCCAGATTTTGGCTGTTGTGACCAGTGCTGCAATGAATATAGGTACAGATGTCATTTCTACTGTGATTTTTTGCATCCTCAGGATATATTCCCAGAAGTGGTATTGTGGGATCATATGTAGACTAAATTTCTAGTTTTTGAAGGACTGTCCATATTGAAGAACCAAACTTTAAGTTTGAAATATCTCTTACTGTGCTCGTACAGAATGACATTGCTATAACAGAAGACACAGGAGAATACACAGAAGCAGAGAGAGAAGACACAGAAGCAGAGACAGAGAGAGATCGGAAAAAGCCAGAGCAGAGAACAGAGACAGAGATAGAGAGACAGAGAGAAGAGAGCACAGCGGCACACACAGAAGTAGAGCATAAGAAGGAGCCATCCCATGTTTGAGCATTGTATAACTGAGACTTAAACCTGAAAGCTTTGTAACTTTCCACAGGGTGATTCAATAAAAGAATTAAAAAAAAAAAAAGAAGGAGCCATCCCGATCCAGTGCATACACAGCGGCTCGAGAGCACTGAACTCGAGCGGTGAGAGAGCGCTGCCCGAGAGCCCTTGAACAACACAACACAGAACACATCTCCCACCTCAGCCCCCGCCATCGCCCTTCACCCCACCCCAGGTGAATTTTTTTACACCTTCCATAGCTGCTATTGGCCCAGAACATAGATCCTGAAGTCCTGGACTGCATGGCAATTATATCTACAGTTTTGTCCACATTATAATTAATGAAACGTTTAAAAACTAAAACAGTTATAGTTATGCACGACTCCCTGAGATCTCAACTTAGAATTTTATTGATTCATATTTATTTATTATTTTGTTTTCAGGCCATGGCCCGTAATACTCAGAGCTTTCTATTGGCTCAGGGATCACTTCTGATTGTGTCCACGGGACCCGATGGTGTGCCAGGGATCAAATCCAGGTCAACCAATTAGACCATATGCAAGGCAAGTGCCCTACTCACTAGATGGCAACCCACTCCCAGCAAATTCTTCTTTGTCTCTGCATGCTCCCTCCTCTTCCCATTCAAACATCTACCATTCGAGTCCGCAGGCATTTATGACCACCTTGATTATGAGGACACACTGCTTTTCTGTTTCCGACCTCTCTCTCTTTCAACTGCAGTTCCATCAGTTTAGCTCTTCCTCCTACCCTCCATGTTCTATCTGTCATCCTTGGAAGTGTATGCTGTTGTCTCTCTCTTTACTCAGATAACAATGTTTATTCATGGGGACAAAAATTGTTCAATTTTCCAATGCCTAGAGCGTAAGTTTTGAAAAGTGTCAGGCACACTATTCCCATTTTAGAAAAGAAAAAAAACCCCAATTAGTGTTCATGGGGGCACAATATTCCCCAACGTGCCCAAATATGTTGTATACCGGTTCGGGCAGATGTGGGGCGGAGGATGACAGGTGCGCAGAGAAACACCCTCCAGGAGCAGCGATGGCTGTTCATGTCACTGCCAAATACACACATATTTTTATAGAGGGTCTCGGCTTGCAAGAAGGTCCAATAATGTAACGTTCAGCATTATTGGCCTATCACCTTTTCTTTTTTGCTTTGCCCTGGTCCAATCCCAATCAAGGCTAGATGCTGCAGTTAGAATGAGCTGCTAAGCATATGTGACAGTTTCTGTGTCTTTGGCACATGTGACTAGGAGGTTGATTGAGGTTCAAGGCCGAACACCCCATGCTGAACCTGTTCTTGCCAACTTTGCTCTCTTGCAAGTTTCACTTCTGGGCCTCTTTGCAAGGTCGGGTCTTATTTATTTGCTCCAGTGCCTATCACCATGCTCCAAAAGTATATAGCTCCAAAATAATCTTCTTTATTATAAATCATTAATTAATTATGTTTTATTGGATTATTGTGACTTACAGAGGCATAAAGTTATTCATTATTAAGTTTCAAGCATACTATATTTCAGTGTCATTCCCTCCACCGGTTTCTTTCTTGCCCCTAGCCTGCCTTATGACAGGCACTTTTCCTCTCCACCATTGTCCTAATATTCCTTTTTCTAATTTATCCCACTCCCCATTCCCCAGTGGTAAGCTTCTAAATCAAGACCATTTCTCCTGCTCTTCATTTCTTTTCTTTTTCCCTTTTTTTTTTTTTTTTTTTTTGCTTTTTGGGTCACACCTGGTGACCTGGCTCTCCACTCAGGAACTACTCCTGGTGGTTCTCAGGGGACCATATGGGATTCTGGAATCTAACCTGTGTTAGTCGCATGGAAGACAAACACTCTACCCTCTGTGCTATCACTCCACCCACCTTCTCCTCATTTCTACTGCTTTGGGTATTTGATATTCCCCTACAGAGTTTCTGTCTATCCTGCACATGAGAGATAGTTCCGTGTCTGTGACCAACTTCATTCAACATGATACTTTCCAAATCCATCCACCTAG
This sequence comes from Sorex araneus, assembly GCF_027595985.1. Classification (NCBI taxonomy): domain Eukaryota; kingdom Metazoa; phylum Chordata; class Mammalia; order Eulipotyphla; family Soricidae; genus Sorex; species Sorex araneus. Next base: position 2,832,057 of record NC_073308.1, on the reverse strand, counting down.
TAGCAAATTGCACGGCTTCATCATTTCTTATGACCCAGACGCATTCCACTGTGTATATCTACCATAGTTTGCTGTGTCCAATAGAAGCTGGTTTTTCCTGGAATGCCCATATTGTCTTCTAGAAAAGCTGGACCATAGACATTCCCACTAGCAGTGATTGAGGGCCTGCTTTTCCACACATCCTTACCAACACTGGTTGTTGTTTTAATGTGCAATCATAACTCCAGTGTGAAGTGACATCTCATTGTTTTTTTGATATGCGTTTCCCAAATTATTAGTGATAGCATTTTTTCATATGATCTTTGGTCAGTTGTATTTCATTTTAGAGAAAAAAATGTTATTTGTGTCCCCTCCCCCATTTTTTTGTAAGGTTGAATGTTTTTCTTTCTAGTAGAATTTGAACAGTGCTTTGTGGATATTAATGCTGTATATGATGTGATGAGTGGTGGGAAAATAATGTCTCCCAACCTTTTGACTATATATTCTGGTCATTGTTTTCTTTGAGGTGCAGAAGTTTCTTAATTTGATGTAGTCCAATTGTTTATCTAAGCTTCTGTTTTCTTATTTAGGGATATTTAATCTACTTTCATGTCCTGAGAATTCTGCCTATGTTTTCTTGTATGTAGCTTATGGATTCAAGTATGACATCAAGGTCTTTAATTCATTTTGACTTGACTTTTGTGCATGGCATTAGAAAGAGGTATTAGTTCATTTATTATTATTATTATTTTGCATGTGGCTCACTAGGTTTTCTAACACCTCATGCTGAAGGACTTTCCTTGTTCCAATTTATATTTTTTGCTCTTTTATTAAAGATTAACCATAAACTTGAGTTACCTCTGGATTTTTGATCTGGGTCTGTCTTTATTCTAGTACCACACTATTTTATTTACTATTGCTTTGTTTGAAGTTGGGGCAAGTGGTACCTTCCAACTTTTTTTCCCACGTGTTTTGTTGGCTATTTGGGGGCTTTTATTCCTCCATAAGAATTTCAGGAGTGTTTGATCTACTTATTGAAAAATGTCATAGGTATCCTTATAAGGACTGCATTGAATCGATATAATGCTTTGACTAGTTATGCCATTTTGATGATATTATCCTCCCAATTTATAAGCAGGGAATGTATCCTCATGTCCTCATGTCCTCTCTTATTTCTTTAAGTTGTGTTTTCTATGTTTTTTTTTTGTATAGGTATTTCACTTCTTAAGTAAGGCAATACCTGAATACTTAGTTTCTGGTGTACAATTGTGAATATATTTGTTTTAAAAATATCTATCTCTCCTATTTCATTGTTTGTAAATAGAAAACCATGAACTTTTGCATATTAATTTTGTAGTATGCTATTTTACTTGAAAAATATTGGTTGCTTTTTCTTCTTGGATTTTTTTGGGGTTTTAGATATATCATGTCATCAGCAAATAGTGAGATCTTGACTTCTTCATTTCTTATCTGGATGTCCTTAATATATTTTTCTTGTATAATTGCTATAGCTCTAACACTATATTGAATTAAAATGGTGAGCGTGGGCAGCCTCAGCCTGATCTTAGAGGGAAGGCTTTCAGTTTTCCTCATTGGGTATGTTTTCTGGGGGCTAATCGTAAATGGCTTTGACTACGTAGACAGTTCATTCAGTTTCTAATTTATTGAGGGTTTGTACCATGAATGGCTGTTGGATCTTGTCAAATGTTTTCTCTACATCTATTTATATGACGATATGGTTTTAGCTTTCTCTTGTATAGGTATGGTGTATTATTTTGATTGAATTACATATGTAAAACAATTCCTGCATTCCAAGAATGAACCCCACTAGATGATAGTAATAATCATTTTGAAGAGTCGTTGAATTTGATTTGCTAGTATTTTGCTTAGAATCTTTGCATCTATGTTTACTAGGAATTATTCTATAATTCGTTCTCATTGTATCTCTGCTTTTGGTATAAGGGTGATGTTTGTTTCATAGAAAGTGTCTGGGAATGTTTATGTTTCTTAGATATCCTGAAGGACCCTGAAATAAGTTGGCCATAGTTCTTCTTTAATGGTCTGGAACAACTCACCATCAGGGCTTGGGCTTTTGTTAAGGAGAAAATTTTTTTAATTACTATTTCTATTTCCTCGGCAGTGTTAGGACTGTTCAACTCTGTTCTATATCTAGAAGATGGTTCTGTATTGGGAGGTTATATGAGTGCAGGAATTCATCCATTTCTTTTAGGCATTCTTTCATGTCATAAAGATTTTCAAAGTAATCCCTGACAATCTTTTGAATTTCTGTGGTATCTTTTGTGATGAGTCCCGTTTCATTTTTTATGTTATTATTATTATTTTTTAATTTTTATTTTATCACCATGTCCACATGAAGTTACAAAGTTCTCAGGTTTATGTCTCAGTTATACAATATTCAAACACCATCCCTTCACCAGTGCCCATATTCCACCACCAAAATCCCCAGTATACCCCCATCCCCCGCCCCCTAGCCCCAACTGTATAACTGATGAATTTCACTTTATTTTCTCTTTACCTCAATTACGTTCCATATTTAAACACAAAAATGACTATTGTTGGGGGAGTTTCCCCCCAAAAAAGACAGCCCTACTAAGGAAGCATTTGATAATTAGTTTTCCATTAAAAGATTGTATGTTTTCAATTTTTAGAAAAGGTCGTGCGGCCGCCACATGGTTCGGATGTGTCCCAGTCCCGCATCCCGGAGTCGTGTTAGTTGCTGCTAGGTGTCGCCAGGGCTCCATCTGGAGAAGGTGTGGTGGCTGCACCTCTTCCGTCCGAATCCCCGGTGTTGCTGGCCCCGATTCGGGTCTGGAGCATTGTCCGGCCGCGTTGCTCACCAGAATGCCTGGCTGCTTCTCTGTTGAATGTGGCAAGATGGCCTCATTTTTTATTTTATTAACTAAGATGTTCTCTATCTCTTGAGTCTTGCTGGTGGTTTATCAATTTTGTTTATTTTTCAAAGAATCAGCTCTTGGTTTCGTTAATCTTTTGATTATTATTTTTAGATTCCAGTGAGTTAATTTCTGATCTTAGTTCTACTATTTCTTTCCTACTTGTCTGCTCTGGGATCCATTTGTTGATCATCTTCCAGTTTAACCTATGCTGTTAGGTATTTATGTTGACCCCTTCCTTCCTGATGAGTGCTTGCACAGCTATAAAATTTGCTCTTAGCATTGCTTTTGCTGTGTCCCACAACGTCTGGTACATTGTGTTCTCATTCTCATTTTTGCCCTTTGATTTCCTTTCTGGTACATTTGTTTTTATTTTTTTTAATTTATTTTTTTTTCTGTTTACAACATGATTTAGTGAATATTTTAAACCTAGTAGTGAGATCTATGAAACAGAACATTGAAAACGTACCTAGTTACCCAAGAACTCTGATCGGGAGGTACAACAGATTGACGTTTGGATTCCTATAACTACACAACATCGGTTCCGCAGTCCATAGATCAAATACCAAATTCAACTTTCAAGTTTTACTACTTAAGTGGATTTCTTTTTTTTTTTTTTACAGTTACAGATTTATACATTTTTGTGCTCATGTTTCTCCCTTACAAAGTTTGATAACCCATCCCTTCATCAGTGCCCATTCTCTACCAAATGTAAACCCAACATCCCTCCTCCCCTCCCCAGTCCTGTCTCCCCCCACCCCACACTGCCACTATGGCAGGGCATTCCCTTTTGTTCTCTCTTTCTGATTAGGTGTTGTGGTTTGCAATAAAGGTGTTGAGTGGCCATTGTGTTCAGTCTCTAGTCTATATTGGGCCCGCATCATCTTTCCCCCACATGACCTCCAATCACATTTTATTTGGTGTTCCCTTCTCTGAGTTGCCCAGAATGAGAGACCAGCCTCCAAGCCATGGAGACAACCTCCTGGTACTTATTTCTACTATTCTTGGGTGTTAGTCTTATAGTCTGTTATTCTATAGTCCACAGATGAGTGCAATCTTCCTATGTCTGTCTCTCTCTTTCTGACTCATTTCACTTAGCATAATACTTTCCATGCTGATCCACTTATATGCAAACGTCATGACCTCGTTCTTTCTAACAGCTGCATAGTATTCCATTGTATAGATGTACCAGAGTTTCTTCAACCAGTCATCTGTTCTAGGGCACTCGGGTTTTTTCCAGATTCTGGCTATTGTAAACAGTGCTGCGATGAACATATAAGTGCAGATGTCATTTCGACTATACTTTTTGGCTTTTCTGGGATATATTCCCAGCAGTGGTATTGCTGGGTCAAATGGGAGCTCAACCTCTAGTTTTTTGAGAATCGTCCATATTGTTTTCCAAAAGGGCTCAACTAGCCGACATTCCCACCAGCAGGTACATTTGTTTTTAATAGTGAGCTGTTTCATATCCAGGTGTTTGAGTTGTTGTTACATTTATGTTTGTGATTAACTTATATTTTCAGTGCATAATGGTCTGATAAGATAATTTGATTTCTATCCTCTTGAGTTTTTGAAAGAATGTTTTGTTGTCCAACATGTGGTCTATCTTTGAGAATGTCCCATGTGCATTGAAGAAATGTTTTGGGGATAAAAATGTATACACACACACACACACACACACACGTGTGTGTGTGGGGGGCACTGTAGATCTGTCATCTCATTGTTCATAGATTTGCTTGAGCTGGCACCAGTAACTTCTCTATTGTGAGACTTATTTTTAACACATTGAATATGCCACAGGTAACTTGCCAGGCTCTGCCATGCAGGCAGAATACTCTCAGTATTTTGCCGGGCTCTCCGAGAAAGACCGAGAAATCAAACCCTGGTCGGCAAATTCCCTACCTGCTGTGCTATCGCTCCAATCGACATATATATATATATATATATATATATATACACATACATATATACGTATATCTATCTATCTCTATCTATCTATCTGTCTGTATGTCTGTCTGTCTATATATTCACACACATGGATATATATTTGTGTTAAATCCCATTTCTTCCTTCATATTCAGTACTTCCTGCCTGAGTCTTACTCTATTTAATCTATCAGGAGGTGACAGAGCAGCGTTAATGTCTCCAACTGTATTTTGTGTTGCTATTAACGGCTTCATTCAAATGTGTTAGCAGTTGCTTTAAGTGGTTTTTTTTTGTCTCTTGGGTGACTATATGTTTAAGAGTGTGATTTTTTCCCCTGATGTACATATCCTTTAATCATTCAAAAGTAATGCTCAATTTATCTCTAAATTATTGTAAATCCTAAAATCAATGCAACCTGAAACAAGTATGGCCATCCTGGACTTTTCGTGGGGTTAGTTTGTTTGAAATATTGTCTTGTATCCTGTAACTTTGAGTCTGTGGTTGACCTTACTTTTCAAAAGTGTTTCCGATAGTCAGCAGAAGGTTGAATTCAATATTCTAATCTGTCCTACCACCGTATGTCTCTTGATTGGTGCATTTAGGCTATCAACATTGAGTGAGTTTATTATCAAGGAGTTGTGCCAGTTTCTGTAGAAGTTTGGTATGTTTGTGACATATGTCTTAAAGTAGACCCTTCAATTCTTCATGTAATATTTGTTTCAAGTCTGTGGATTTCCTGAACTGTTGTTTAACTTTGAAATTGTGTATAATTTGTTCAAATTTGAATGGAAGTCTTTCTTAGTAAAGCATTCTTGGTGAAATGCTCATTTCATTGAGGTTCCATGCCCCCTGTATTCTTTGAAAGGTGTCATTTGAAAAATCTTCTGTAAATCTTAAGGATAATTATGCTCCTTAGTGTGTTATTTCCTTTGTTGATCTTGCTGCTTTTAATATTCTATCTCTACCTATGGCTTTTGTCATTATGATTAAGGTATGACTTGGAGTTCTTTTTTTTGGGTCTCTTTCAGCTGGCACCCTTCCAGCCTCTTGAATCTGGGTGAATACACTCTTCAACTCTGGAGACTTCTCAATGATACATTCTTTTTTTTTTGGGAGGGGGTCACACCTGGCGATCCACAGGGGTTACTCCTGGCTCTGCAGTCAGGAACCACCCCTGGCCATGCTCCGGGGACCATATGGGTTGCGGGGAATCGAACCCCGAACCCCGGGTCGGCCGCATGCAAGGCAAACGCCCTACCACTGTGCTATTGCCCCAGCCCAATGATACATTCTTTGACTATTGTTTCTTCATTTGAATTTCCTTCCTGGTCCTCTGGGATTCTGATGAGTTTGGTATTGTTCCTCTTGAATATATCCTAGATCTCTCTTACCTGCTATTCATTTATTTTGAAGTCTTTTTCGATATTCTGCTGTTGTCGAGGTTTTCTGCATCTCGTCCTGGAGGTCACTAATTTTATCTCAGCTCCTGTGATTCCAATGCTGAGGCACTTTAGTGATTCTTTTTTCATTGCACCTACACTAACTCTTTAGTTATGTCATTTCTGCTTGTAGATTTCTCATTTCTGCTCTCATTTACTTTTGTGTCTTATTTTTTATTTGTGTTTTGTGTTTCATAAATTCTTTGAATTCCTTAAATATCCTCAGTGTTTTCTTTTAAACTCCTTATAACAGAGGTTATGTAACCTTTTGACTTTTCTAACACTGCCACTCTTTAAGTGTGATGGGGCCTTGTGTTGCTTTTGTACCTTTTGCAATCTGGAGGTATTTCTTGTGTATAGTGACTTGCTAGGTGACTAGAGTTAGATGTAAGATGTCAGTGTATGTTCACTGTGAGACATGAAGAAATTAGTGATTAGCAGCCATGTGCTTTGCAAGGTCCTGACTTGAGGGAGGGAATGGCACATGACTCCTTTCGAGCATGTAGGCTAGAACGGGGCGCTGCTCAGACTTGGCACTGGGGCTGGGTTGGAGTCATGCCAGGTTGCTGGGAGTCTACCTTCCTGCAGATGATCTGGCCTGGGGATGAAATGATGAGTGGCTTCTGGGTACTGAGTCATAACAAACAGGGCTTCAGTATAGTGCTACTCCAATTCTTGTTATGGGGCAGGGGAGGAGACAAGCTGGACAGTTATCAGCCTCCGTTTTAGCTGAGATCCCACCTGGGAGATGAACTGTGAGGTGACTCTTGTATACTCTTCCTAACAAACAGTAACTGCTTACATTGTTTTCATTTCTGCTCTTATACCTCTTGTGTTTTATCAGTGCTTCATTCCATTTTTTCGTTTAGCCCATTAAGCGTCCTCAGCACTTCCACTCTTATCTGAAAAGTTAGATAGTTGGTTAGTGCTGGCTGAATCCTCAAACATGGTGGAGGAGCACCCCGCGCTTCCCTCCCCTGCGGACTGCCGGCCGAGTGGCCGGCATGCCGACCCCAAGCGCCGCCGCCATTCTGTCTTCCGGCAAAGGCAAAGGTCTGTGATGCTCCCTCGACCCGCCCTTCCGGACCCAGCCTGCTCCGCGGCCCTGAGCACCCCGCGCTTCCATCCCCTGCGGACTCGGCCCGCATGCCAACCCCAGCCCGTTGACTGCTGTGGGAAAGGGGCGTGACCTAATAGCCAGGGGCGTGGCCTAAGAAAAGTGGGCGTGGCCTCATTACCCGCGGCCAAAGCTCACGCGGCGGCAGATAGTTCCCTCAACGTCCTATCCAAGACTAACATCCTAGCTATTCACAAGCAGTAGGACAATAAAACACAAGACTTCACATAAGAATTGAAGGAAACATCTCAGTAGGAGACCAGGTTCTACAACCGGCAAGTAAAAAGCCAACCACTATTAACTGAGCCTATCCACAATCCTTTTTCTAAACAAAAGGAAACAGGGACACTCATCTTCAAGGGCCCTCTTTTATACTACAACAACAACATGAAGAAACAGCGAAAATCCCCACTGCAAGCAGAGGACGATGAAAGGAGTCTGGAAACCTCAATGGGCGTTTCCTACAAACTTGACCTCTCTGAGAAAGAATTCAGAGTTGAAATCCTCAACATGTTCCATGAACTCAATGCAAAGATGGACAACTTCAAGGAAGACCTGGCGGAAACAATACAACAGACAGCCGACAAAATACGGGAAGAAATGAGAGCAGAAATAAAAAACCTTCAAAAAGAAATGAAGGATTTGGTACATGAAATCAAAAACTCTCAGGCTGCCCTCAACAATAGGATGACTGCAGCCGAAGACAGAATCAGTATGCTTGAAGATGAGCTGCAAGAGGCCTACAGGCAACAACAAACCATGGCAGGAGACCTCAAAATAGCTCTAGCCAGAATCAGAGTCCTAGGGGATGATTTCAAGAGGAACAACATTAGAATCACTGGACTACCAGAACCACAGGGAACCAACCCCAACAAAAAAGACAGAGTCAAACAAATCATTGCGGAAAACTTCCCACAGCTGGACAATGCGGGCATCCAGATTCAAGGCGCCCAAAGGGTGCCAGCTAAAAGAGATCCTAACAGAAAAACCCCAAGACATATCATAGTTACAATGATGGACATCGTTCAGAGAGACACAATACTGCAAGCAGCAAGGTCCAAGAAGGAAATCGCATACAAAGGAGCACCCCTTAGGCTCACAGCAGACCTATCAGAGGAAACCCTCCAAGCTCGAAGGCAATGGTGGGATATAGTGAAAAAACTTAATGAAATCAACGCTTCACCAAGAATACTTTATCCGGCTAAACTCTCATTCACACTAGAAGGAATCATACACTACTTTGGGGATAAACAACAGCTCAGGAACTTCATAGACTCAAAACCAAACCTAAAAGAAGCACTAAAGGGGCTATTGTAAGACAAGAACAACCCCTACAAACACAACAAACCCTTGCACAAAGATGGCACAAAATCCCATAAAAATAATCTCCCTTAATGTCAATGGTCTGAATTCACCAATTAAGAGACACAGACTGGCAAAATGGATTCAGAGACTCAACCCAACATTCTGCTGCCTGCAAAAAACACATCTGAATAGCCAGAACAAACACAGACTCAAAGTCAAAGGATGGAAAATAATCCTGCAAGCAAACAACTCACTCAAGAAAGCTGGGGTGGCGTTACTAGTATCGGACAACATAGACTTCAGGTTGAAAAAGATTAGAAGGGATAGTGAAGGCCACTTTTTATTAATCACAGGATGTGTACATCAGGAAGAAATCACACCCCTAAATGTCTACGCACCCAATGAGGGACCAGCTAAATACCTACAACAGCTGCTAAGAGACCTTAAGAAGGACATCTCGAGCAACACAATAGTAGTTAGAGACTTCAACACCGCAAGTCTCCTCTGGACAGATCAAGCAGATTAAAACTAACCAAGGAAGTCCTGGCTTTGAAGGAAGAAATAGAAGAGAAAGGGCTAATAGATCTATACAGGGCTTTATATCACCCCAAAAAGGAATATACATTCTTTTCCAGTGCACATGGAACATTTTCCAGAATAGACCATGCGCTAGGCCACACAGAATCAAAAAGATAGACATTGTACCAGCTTTCTTGATGCACTGAAGATAAAACTAAATCGTGGACAGATGCAGAAAACCAAATCAATCACCTGGAAATTAAATAGCTCGATGTTGAACAATGAGTGGGTCAGGAAGGAAATCAAGGAGGAAATCAAAAGGTACCTGGAAACAAATGAGAATGAAGACACAAGCTACCAGAACCTGTGGGATGCAGCTAAAGCCGTTTTAATGGGAAAATTTATAGCTCTGCAAGCATATCTCAGGAAGGAAGAAAGGGCCCACATAAATAACTTGACTTCACAGCTCAAGACCATAGAAAAGGACCAACAAAAGGTGCCCAAACCAGGCAGAAGGAAAGAGATGATAAAACTTAGAGCAGAAATTAACGATATGGAAACCCAAAAGACAATTCAAAAGATCAATGAAACCAAGAGCTGGTTCTTTGAGAAAATAAATAAGATTGATAAACCGCTAGCAAGACTCACAAAGAAAGAGAGAGAGAGAGAACAACTTATATGTCGAATCAGAAATGAAAAGAGGGACATCGCAACAGAAACCAATGAAATTCAAAAGATTATCAGAGACTACTTTGAAAATCTGTATGCCACAAAACAAGAGAACCTAGAAGAAATGGATAAGTTCCTGGATTCCTATAATCTCCCAAGGTTGAACCAGGAAGACCTGGAGTTACTGAATAGTCTTATTTACATCAAGGAAATTGAAACGGTAATCAAAAGACTTCCCAAAAACAAAAGCCCAGTCCCAGACGGATTCACTAGCAAATTCTTTCAAACATTTAAAGAGGACCTATTGCCAGTTCTTCTCAAGCTCTTCCAGGAAATTGAAGAAACAGAAACCCTCCCAAACACTTTCTATGAGGCTCACATCTCCCTAATACCAAAAGCAAACAAAGACACCACAAAAAAAGAAAACTACAGGCCAATATCCCTGATGAACACAGATGCGAAGATTCTCAACAAAATATTAGCAAACAGAATTCAACAACTCATCAAAAAGATCATACACCACGACCAAGTGGGATTCATCCCGGGGATGCAAGGATGGTTTAACATTCGGAAATCAATCAACATAATCCAGCATATCAACAACAGAAAAGATAAAAATCATATAATCATATCAATAGATGCAGAGAAAGCATTTGACAAGATCCAGCATCCGTTTATGATGAAAACACTAGCCAAAATGGGTATAGAAGGGACCTTCCTCAATATAGTCAAAGCCATTTATCACAAGCCAATGCCATGCATTGTTCTCAATGGGGAAAAACTAAGAGCCTTCCCTCTGAGAACAGGGACGAGACAAGGATGCCCACTCTCTCCACTTCTGTTCAATATAGTACTGGAAGTACTTGCAACAGCGATTAGGCTGTTGAAAAAGATATTAAGCGATTAGGCTGTTGAAAAGATATTAAGGGCATTTATATTAAGATATAAAGGAAGAAATCAAGCTCTCACTATTCGCAGATGATATGATACTATACCTAGAGAACCCTAAAACCTCTACCAAGAAACTCCTAGATGTGTAAAAATAAAAAGAAAGGGCGCGCAGGCGGTGAGGCAGGCGAAGGAAGGAAGAAGGCCAAACTGGTTGCTCGATCGGTTTATTTCATGTCCATCTCCATTCTCCTCTGATTCTTCTCCTGCTTCTTTCTCCCCCATCCTACTTAATTCTCTCTCTCTCTGCCTCTCTCCCGGCTCTCGGTCTCTCTCTCGATCTGTGGATCTGGCCCTCGTGGATCACACAATAAGAGATGCATTAAAGCTTATAGAATTGCTCTCCTGGGGCCATCTCAATCTCAGACTACAGTGCTCAGGCCAGATCAGTCTTTCCTATCCCTGGCAGGGTCCCAGACTAATAATTACTATTGGATCATGACAGCATTTGTCTATGATCAAGCTCTTAACTTATAGTTAAGAATTAGGCACTTTGGCCAGGCCCATCTCGATGCCAGGGTAGCACATAACTCACCGCTTGCCCTGGATCCTTCCCGTCCCACGTCGGGGACCCTACTTTGGGGTGCTAGGAACTGAGGGCAACTGAGGCTTAAGTGGAGAAAGCAGATGCCCAGGAGGGAATAATATTCGAGGCCAATTAAGTCTTAAGTTATAAAAACATAATATTGTCTTCTTGTGTCTATACAAAAAAGACATAGCTTTAAAGTAAATTATTCAAAAGGCATAAAGAGGAGAGAAAGGCAATGTTATAATATTCAGTGTCCTAGGAAGTTCTGACCTTACCAATTAACAGAGTTTGATTAGAGGAAGAGCAGAAAAACTGGTAGAAGTGGTTACAGATAAACAAAGGAATGGGAATGATTTGGGAGCACTTTTATGGGTGTGACTGATAAACCTAAGCTCCTAGTGGCAAGGGGGAAAGGACAAACCAATGATATCCAACACCTAGAAACAATAGACTCGTATAGTAAAGTTGCAGGCTATAGAATCAATACTCAAAAGTCCATGGCTTTCCTATATGCAAATAATGAGAGAGAAGAAAGTGACCTGAGAAAAGCAATCCCGTTCACAATTGCACCTCAAAAAATCAAGTACCTCGGAATCAGCTTAACAAAGGAGGTAAAGGACTTGTATAATGAAAACTATAAAACACTACTTCAGGAAACAAAAAAGGACATGAGGAAATGGAAAGACATCCCCTGCTCATGGATTGGGAGAATTAATATTGTCAAAATGGCATTTCTCCCCAAAGCATTGTACAAATTCAATGTGATCCCTATAGGAATACCCTTGACATTCTTCAAAGAAATGGAGCAAGCGCTCCTGAAATTCATATGGAACAATAAGCCCCCACGAATAGCTAAAGCAATCCTTGGGAAAAAGAAAATGGGAGGAATCAACCTCCCCAACTTCCAACTCTACTACAAAGCGGTTGTCATTAAAACAGGATGGTATTGGAACAAAGGCAGAGCTGCAGAAAGAATGGAATAGGATTGAATACTCTGACATGCACCCCCAAATATATGATCATCTAATCTTTGATAAGGGAGCAAGAAATGTGAAGTGGAGCAAGGAAAGCATGTTTAACAAATTGTGCTGGCAAAACTGGACGGCTACATGCAAAAATATGGGCTTAGACCTCCATCTATCACCATGTACAAAAATCAGATCAAACTGGATTAAAGACCTCAACATCAGACCAGAATCCCTAAGGTACATTGAAGATAAGGTCGGCAAAACCCTCCACGACATTGAAGCCAAAGGTATCTTCAAAGCTGACACGCCACTGGCCAAGCAAGTGAAAACAAAGATAAATGAATGGGACTATCTCAAACTAAGAAGCTTCTGCACCTCAAGAGAAACAGTGACCATAGTACAAAGACAATCTACAGAATGGGAAAGGATATTTATGCAGTACCCATCCGATAAAGGGTTGATAACAAGGATATACAATGCACTGGTTGAACTCCACAAGAAGAAAACTGCCAACACGATCAAAAAATGGGGTGATGAAATGAACAGAAACTTTTCCAAAGAAGAAATCCGAATGGCTGAGAGGCACATGAGAAAATGTTCAACATCACTAATTATCAGGGAGATGCAGATCAAAACAACAATGAGATATCATCTCACACCACAGAGACTGGCCCACATCCCAAAGAACAGAAGCAACCGGTGTTGGCGTGGATGTGGGGAGAAAGGGACTCTCCTTCACTGCTGGTGGGAATGCCGATTGGTTCAGCCCTTTTGGAAAACAATATGGACGATTCTCAAAAAGTTAGAAATTGCTCCCATTTGACCCAGCAAAACCACTCCTGGGAATATATCCCGGAGAGGCAAAAAGGTATAGTAGAGATGACATCTGCATTTCCGAATGTTCATTGCCGCTCTGTTTACTATAGCCACAATATGGAAAAAAACAGAGTGCCCGAAAACAGATGATTGGCTAAAGAAACTCTGGTATATTTACACCATGGAATACTACGTAGCTGTCAGAAAACATGAAGTCATGAAATTTGCATATAAGTGGATCAACATGGAAAGTATCATGCTGAGTGAAATGAGTCAGAGACAGACATAGAAAGATCACACTTATATGTGGAATATAAAGTAGCTGAGAGGTACAAGCTTACAATGTTGCGATTCCTGGCAGACATTTCTCTGGACTTAGTTACTAAAATACAGAAATCCAAAACTATGCTGCTGCTGGTGCGGCCTCCTGGTCTCATATCTCTTCATTCTCAGCAATGGAAAACAAATTACCAAATGCTTTCTTTTCAGCAGATCGACTTTAGGGGGGAGAAACTCCAAATCAATAATAGTGAATTTTTTGTTTAAATATTGAATGTAATCAAAGTAAAGTGAAAGTAAATTGAAATTTACAGTTACACATGTGGGGTGGGGGGATGGGGAGGTGGGGGGAAGGGGGGAGGTATATCGTGATTCTTGGTGGTGGAATATGTGCACTGGTGAAGGGATGGCTGTTTGAGCATTGTATAACTGAGACTTTAACCTGAAAGCTTTGTAACTTTCCACATGGTGAATCAATAAAAGAATTAAAAAAAAAACATGGTGGAGTTCTGTGCTGTTTTCCCATTTCACCTATTCTAGAGTGGTGGTGAGGTTATCCACCTTTTATGCCTGTCTGCTGCCAAAGAGCTCTATGTATGTTCCAGCTTGTTGGTACTCCTTTTGTTTCCTGTTAAGCTGGTAGTTGAAGCCAGACAGTTTGGTCCACTGGGTTAGACACAGGATATGGAGAACGAAGGTGTCCCTTGTTTCCCATCTGGGGAGCCATCTGTGTGATGGGCGTGTGCTCTAGTCTCACCTGTGCCAGGCAAGAGATGGAGTTTCTGGCTCAGTGCTCTCTATGAAGCCATGTAACTTCACAAAGAGATGTCCTTTTGGTGGGTTCTGTGCGAGAAATAAATGATGTTTGTTGTGGCAGCCTGAGCTCAATAGAATGTTGTCTGCATTAGTTTGCAGTGATACAGCTGTGGGACTTGCAGTGTGAGAAGTGGTAATGCCTTGGGTGAACCAGGATGGGTTAGTCACCCTCACTGTGTACATGGTATCCAAAGCGTGCTGTGGTGGGGAGGCATGATTCAGACAAATCTTCCTCTCCTTTCTTAATCTTGCCCCTCCCTCACTGCAGGAAGGCTGTTTTCATGCTTTAATGACTCAGCCTGTACAGTGGAGATCACGTTCATGATAGCTCCTGCCACCATTCACAGCAGATATACAACCTGTCCTTACAAAGGAAATTCACACCTGCTCCTTAACTCTGAATTTCTGCAATTGCCTTCAGCATAGTTGAGCCTCCATAAGAAAGTGACTGTTTTCTCCAATGAATTTTCTTAACAGACTCCTCCTGGGATGCTGTACTTACTGTTTTTATGTGTTTGTAAATTTACAGGGGGCCTCAGAGTACAATTCCCTCCGCCTCCCACTGGCCATCTGGCCGTGCCCTATCTTCTTGCAGAAACTGAGATTGTGATCTTTTCAAAGAAAAAGTCTGAAAACACAGAGAAACTTGCGGAGATGGGGCACAGGGTTTTCTCAGGGAGGCAAACAGTGGAAAGTGACTGATATGGCAGAGACCCAAATCTCACATCCATCTCTTCCTGTCCTTGTTGCTCTGGGCAAGACACTTGGCACAACTCCATAGGGTTCTATTCGCAAAGAACACAATGCACATGGTATATTTGAATGTGGGGCAACATGGCCTAAAGAAACAACTTTATCTCTGAGTGCATTTTTTAAAGCCTTATTAGAAGAAAAAAAGATAAGACTCACTTTCTGGAGCTGTAGAGACAGCTCACTAAGATAATGGCTATTTTTTTTTTTTTACAAAAAAATGCCAAATGAACGCGAAGCCTAGTAGTTGTTGGATGAATATAAAGCCTTATTTCCCTTTCCTGAAATTCCATTAGCAGGTAGCAAGGTCCAGTCTGATTCTTGACTGTGGGCTTTGCTCTCAAGGTGCTAGAGTTCGAGCTGGGCCCATGAATGAATTTGACAGACTTTGTGCTATTCATCACAAAGTGAGAATGATAGAAGTACTTACTGCGTGAGTACTAGATGGAATCTACTGACCATTGCGTTTGAATGGATTCGGTGTGATACCAGGACCACAGTATATATATATATATATATATATATATATATATATATATATAATGCTTGCATCCAGAACAGGTGTACTGTGAGAGTCTAATCTTGGTTTCTGCAAAAACCTCTTCCTCCCTCCTTTTCTTTTCTTCGATTACCTGCTTCTGGGACTTCCCTTAACAAAGTAAAATATTTTCTATAAAAGCAGGCATTTAGGGGTTGACGCGATAGTACAGCAAGTAGGGCATTTGCTTTGCTCGTGGCCAACCTGCGTTCAATCCCCAGCATTCCATATGGTCTCCTAAGCACCACCAGGAGTAATTCCTCAGTGCAGTGCCAGGAGTAACCCCTGAGCATTGCTGGGTGTGATGCTCACCCCCCAAAAAAGTAGGCGTTTAAAAAATATTTTTATCGCTTCACTTGAATTTCTGTGATTTACAGTACTGTTAATGGTGGTTTCTCATGCACTTAATTCCCAAACCACACCTATCACCAGTATACCCACCTCCCTTCCCTTCCCAACACCACTCCTTTCTTCTTACTTACTTAAAATTTTTTTTTATTGACTCACAGTGAGATACACAGTTACAAGGTTATTCATTATTTGGTTTCATTTTATGTTCCAACACCCATCTCATCACCAGCGTACATTTCCTAACACCAAATACCCCTAGGTTCCTTCCTGTCAATCTCCTCCACTTACCTCTCTGTCAGGCACTTCTCTCTCTCTCTCTCTCTCTCTCTCTCTCTCTCTCTCTCTCTCTCTCTCTCTCTCTCTCTCCTCTGCTCTCACTCCTTTTGGGCATTATGATCTGCAATACAGATACTGAATGGTTATCATGAATATCCCTTACCTACTTACTTTTAACAGTCAGTTCTTGTCCAGATTGAGCATTTCCATCTAACCTTGTTGTAGTGGCATTTTCTACTATCCTCCCCACTATCATACACACACTTTGGCAAGCATACATAACTAGCCAGTTCTCCTCGCTCCTGTTTTTCCTTACCTTGGATATGTATATTTTTTGGTTTTGTTTTGTTTTTCCATTTTATTTTAACATCATGGTTTACAAAGCTGTTCATGATGCATTTGTTATATTCAATATTCCAACCTCAGTCCCACCATTGCGACCTTCCCTCCACCATTGTCCCATTTTCACAACCACTCTTCAAGCATGCCACCATAGCAGGCCCAAAATATTTTATTTTGTATTGCTTTTTACCACTAAATGGCTACTAGAATTATCAAAAAATACTTCAGGGGGCTGGAACGAGAGTATAGCTGGTAGGGTGTCTGCCATACATGTGACTGACTCAGGTTCAATCTTTGGCATCCCATGGGGTTCTTGAGCACTTCCATGAGTAATTACTGAGAACAGAACCAGGAATAACCCCCGAGCATTGCCAGTGTAACAACAACAACAACAAACCCTTCAGTAAAAGCAATTTGTGAAAAATGTTGTATCTCAACAAAGGGACATTAAGTCCATGTCTGAGGATTCACTAAGCTGATGTTTCTAGTCGATCCTTGTTTGTTAATGTTTTTGTTAGTCGAGCTTAATATATTATGCTCCTACTGGAATTTTAGTATCATAGAGTCACACAGTTATGAATAAGGTCGTATTTTCCAGAAAATCTAAAATATTTGACTGGATAGTGGGCTTACATGGTAGCAGTGCTGCCATGCTGGAATGTTGGTGTAACTTCCAACACTTCCCAAAGTACAGGGGTGGAAGGGGAGGTTGCCATCCCCCACTCCACATGTACTATTTTTTTAATACCACAGTGAGACAGCCATTCTATATCTGTCCCTCTTCTCTGACTTATTTCACTCAGCATGATATTCTCTCTGTCCATCAATTTGAAAGCAAGTTTCATGACTTGTTTTTTACAAAAAACAAGTACACAGCTTGTTTTTTGTTACACAGCTGTGTAGTCTTCTATTGTGAAGTTGTACCATTCCTTCTTTTCTTTTTTTAATAGCATAACCATGAGATACAGCTGTTTATGGTCAGATTTCAGTCATACATGTTCCAATACCTATATCTCCACCAGTGTACATTTCCTACCACCAATGTTCCCAGATTCCCTCCCACCACGCTCTCCCCATCCTGTCTCTATGGCAGGGACTTTGTGTGTGTGTGTGTGTCTGTGTGTGTCTGTGTGTGTGTCTGTGTCTGTGTCTGTGCTATCTCTCTTTTTTTAGACATTATGGTTTGCAATACAGATACCAAAAGGTTATCATGTTCCTTTACCTATTTTTATTTTATTTATTTTTTGAAGCAATTTTATGACTTTATTTTTTTAAAAAACATTTGAGTTTTTATTAATTAATTTTAGTTAAATGGAAATTTCATTTTTTTTTGTTGTTGTTGGTAAAAACTTATCATTTAATGAAGAGGAGACCAAGTTTCAATATTGTATATCCTATGTCATTTTTGGAGCTGCAATTAGCTGCAGTATCCAGCTGGCTTGGGCCTGCTCTGAACACTCTAATTTTTTCTTTTTTTTTAAATTTATTTTTAATTGGTGAATCACCGTGAGGGTACAGTTACAGATTTATACATTTTTGTGCTCGTTTCCCCCATACAAAGTTCGAGAACCCATCCCTTCACCAGTGCCCATTCTCCACAACCGGTAAACCCAGCATCCCTCCTACCCTCCCCAATCCAATCTCCCCCCCACCCCAACTTGCCGCTGTGCAGGGTATTCCACTTTGTTCTCTCTCTCTAATTAGGTGTTATTTTCACAATAGAGGTGTTGAGTGGCCACTGTTTTCAGTCTCTAGTCTACATTCAGCCTGCGTCACCCTTCCCCTGGCATGGCCTCCGACCGCATTATACTTGGTGATCACTTCTCTGAGTTACCCTCTCCCCAGAATGTGAGGCCAGCCTCCAAACCATGGAATCAACCTCCTGGTACTTATTTCTACAATTCTTCTATTCTTGGGTGTTAGTCTCCTATTCCGTTATTCTATATTCCACATATGAGTGCAATCTTTCTATGTCTGTCTCTCTCTGACTCATTTCACTTAGCATGATACTCTCCATGCTGATCCACTTATATGCAAAATTCATGACCTCCTTTTTTCTAACAGCTGCATAGTATTCCATTGTATAGATTTAACCAGTCATCTATACTAGGGCACTTAGGTTTTTTCCAGATTCTGGCTATTGTAAACAGTGCTGCGATGAACATATAAGTGCAGATGTCATTTCGACTATACTTTTTTGCTTCTCTGGGAAATATTCCCAGCAGTGGTATTGCTGGATCAAATGGGAGCTCAATATCTAATTTTTTGAGAATCGTCCATATTGTTTTCCAAAAGGGCTGAACCAGTTGGCATTCCCACCAGCAGTGTAGAAGGGTCTCTTCCTCCCCACATCCTCTCCGACAGTGGTTGCTTTTGTTCTTTTGGATGTGTGCTAGCCTCTGTGGTGTGAGGTGGTATCTCATGGCTGTTTTGATCTGCATCTCGCTGGTGATTAGTGATGTAGAGCACTTTTTCATGTGCCTTTTGGCCATTTGTATCTCTTTCTTGGGAAAGTTTCTGTTCATTTCTTTGCCCCATTTTCTGATGGGGTTGGATGTTTTCTTCTTGTAGAGTTCAACAAGTATCAACCCCTTATTTGATGGGTATTGTGTAAATATCCTTTCCCATTCTGTAGATAGTCTTTGTATTCTGGTCACTGTATCTTTTGCGGTGCAGAAGCTTTTTAGTTTAATGTAGTCCCATTTGTTGATTTCTGATTCTACTAGATTGCTTAGTTCCATGTCATCTTTGAAGATACCTTTATCTTCAAGGAAATTTCATTCTTTAGGCATACGTTTAAGGGTTAGGAGTTAGGGTTAGGGGTTACGGTTAGGGTTAGGGTAAGGTTTAGGGTTAGGTTTAGGGTTACGGACAGGGTTAGGGTTAGGGTTAGGGTAGGGTTAGGGTTTGCGTTAGGGGTTAGGGTTAGTGTTATGGGTTACGGTTAGGGTTAGGCTTAGGGGTTAGGATTAGGGTTAGGATTAGTGGTTAGGGTTAGGGTTAGGATTAGTGGTTACGGTTAGGTTTAGTGTTAGGGTTAGGGTGGGTTATGGTTAATGTTAAGGATATGGTTATGATTAGGTTTAGGGTTAGAATTGGTTTAGGTTTAGAATAGGATTAGTCTTAGGGTTAGGATTACAGTTAGGTTTAGGCTTAGGATTGGGTTCGGCTTAGTTTTTGTGTTATGGTAAGGTTTTGGTTTAAGGTTTGGTTTAGGATTACCGTTAAGTTCGAGTTACGGTTAACTTTAGGGTTATGGTGAGCTTTTTGGTTTATTTAGGGTTACGTTTAGAGTTGGGTTTGGATAGGGTTACGATTAGAATTACTGTTAGGGTTAGTGTTGGGTTAGGATTACTGTTGGGGTTAGCGTTAGGGTTATTGTTAGGTTTAGTGTAGGATTAGGTTTAATGTCATGTTAAGGTTAGGGTTAGAATTAGATTTGTTTAGGCATAGGTTAGGGTTAGCATCAGGGTTAGCATTACGGTTATGGTATGTGTTGTGTTTAGGGGTGGTTTCGTGTTAGAGTTAGGATTAGAGTTAGGTTTAGGGTTATGGTTACGTTTAGGGATAGTTTACGGATTAGGTTCAGGTTAGCGTTGGGTAAGGGTTAAGGTTAGGGTTAAGGTTTTGTTTGAGTTAGGGTTTGTGTTAGATTTAAGGTTAGGGTTAGGGTTTGGGTAAGTTTAGGGTTAGGGTCATGGTTACGGATTGGGTTTTTGTTATGGTTAGGTTTATAATTAGGGTTGTATTAGGGTTAGTGTTTAATTTTGGTTTAGGTTTATGGTGGTTTAGGGTTCATTGTAGGGTTAGGGTTAATGTTAAGTTTAGGGTTAGTGTTCAGTTAGGGTTAGTGTTAGGGTTAGGGTTAATGTTAGAGTTAGGGTTAGCATTAGGTTAGGGTTACGGTTAGGGTTGGGATAGGGTTAGGGTTAGAGTTAGCTTTAGGGTTAGGGTTTGGGTTGGCTTAAGGGTAGAATTAGGGTTAAGATTAGGGTGAGGGTTAGGATTGGGTTACGTTTTCGGAGAGGTTTAATGTTAGTGTCAGGGTTGCGGTTAGGCATAGGGTTAAGGTATTTATGGTTAGGATTTCGTTAGGTGTGGGTTAGAGTTAGGGTTAGGGTTTGGTATAGCGTTAGGATTATAGTTAGGGGTTTGGGGTACTTGTTATCTTAGGTTAGGGTTAGTGTTCGGGTTTTGACTTTGTTATATTGTTATGTTAGCTTTAGAGTTTAGGGTTTGGTTGGGATTTCAGTTTAGGAGTTAGGTTATGATTTTTGTTTGTATTAGTTTTAGGGTTAGATATTAGATTTAGATTTAGGGTTTTTATTGTTAGCGTTAGAGTAGTGTTGTATTTGTGGTTGAGGTTGGAGTTTGGCGTGGATTTTTAGTTGAGGGTTAGGTTTAGGTTTGGAGTTAGCATTTGGTTTAGGCTAGCTTTAGGGTTCGTGTTGGGGTTAGGGTTAGGTTAGGGATAGGGTTACATTTAGGATTTGTGTTAGTCTTAGGGCTAGGAATAGGGTGCAATATTAGCGTCAGGGTTAGGATTATAGCTGCCTGTATGGAATTTTAGATAATTGAAACTGCCACTATCGGTAGGAGGTAATTGAAATTAGGAAACCGTTTAGGTGAATATGTTTCTGTCATTGGATGTGGAGTAACATTGTAGCTGTGACAATTCAATTTTATACCACCGTTACTTCTCAAGTTTCATCTTTGTTCCTTAGTCGTATGACCAGGGTCCTGAATCATTCAAAAGCATTGATGAGTTTTCATGAGGGGAGTATGTGTTAATGTTCAATTAAGGAACTTAACTGATTTCGGAACAGAAAGAAAGTTTGTCTGACATTCATTTGAGTTCGTTTCTTTCATTGACACTAACAGAGCAGTGTAGCAGTGACAGTTCACTTTTAGTTCCTGTAATAGCTCTTGTTTCATGTCTGTACTTTGTTCTTTTGCCCCTTGTTACATGAACTCCTTTGCATCTAGTAGTTTTTAGTATGGATGTGAGTGAACGTTTGGTTCAGCGGAAGAGGGCCTTGAAGTATGCCTAAAGTTGATGTGAGTGCATTTTTTTCGTTGTCACCGGAATAAGATTTTTTGCTCTTATTTCTTCTGACCTAATCCTAACCATAACCCTAACCCTAATCTTACCTCTAACATTACACCTAACCCTATTCCTAACCCTAATTCTAAATGTGTAACAGCTCACATTTAACTTCCTTTATTCGTATATTTGAAGGATACTACCTTCTTCGTGAATATGCCAGTATGGGTAGGAGATACTTTAAATTAGGATATCACTGAGATAAATGTGCTTTAGTCATTGGAAGTGTAGTTAAAGTGTAGAGGTGACAGTTCAATTAATTTTTAAAAATATTTTTATTTTAGCACCATGTGGAAAGTTGCAAACATCTCAGGTTTATGTCTCAGTTATACAATATTCAAACACCATCCCTTCCCTAGTGCCCACATTCCACCACCAAAATCCCCAGTATACCCCTCGCCCACGCCCCCCACCCCTAACTGTATAACTGATGAATTTCACTTCATTTTCTCTTTACCTTGATTACGTTCCATATTTAAACACAAAACTCACTATTGTCGGAGTTTCCCCCCAAGAAAGACAGCTGTACTAAGGAAGCATTTGATAATTAGTTTTCCATTAAGAGATTGTATGTTTTCAGTTTTAGAGAAGGTCTCGGCCACGCGGTTTGGATGTGTCCCAGTCCCGCATCTGGGAGCCGTGTTAGTTGCTGCTCAGTGTCGCCGGGGCTCCATCTGGAGAAGGTGTGCTGGCTGTACCTCCTCCATCCGGATCCTCAGTGTTGCTGGTCCCGATTCAGGTCTGGAGCATTGTCCGGGCCGCGTTGCTCACCAGAACGCCTAGCTGCTACTCTGTTGAATGAGGCAAGATGGCCCCGAGGGTGGGTGGAGGGTGTGACTTCTGGTGGCCAGGACCACTTGGAGGCTGGGCTGGCGCCGCCCCACTCCAGTGCCCCGCCCCTGTGGCTCAGATGTGTCCCAGTCCCGCATCTGGGAGTCGTGTTAGTTGCTGCTCAGTGTCGCCGGGGCTCCATCTGGAGTAGGTGAACAGTTAAACGGCTGTTACAACTCTAGTTTAACGGGTGTTCTTATTTCATTTGACCTGGGTTTCCTGAAGCCCTTTACCTTGATGAGTAAGGTTACTCATCAAGGTTTGATGTACCTCTACAGTGGATGAGAGTTTATGTGAGTTTCTTTCATTGGAAATACAGTGTAGCAGTGAGAGCTCACATTTATGCATCTATATGTGTCTCTTTAAAGACTTACCTGCCTGTATAGGTAAGAGCTAAGTGAAATTAGACTATCATTTAGGTGAATGTGTTTCTGTCATTGGAAGTGCAGTTTCAGTGTAGCTGTGACTGTTCTATTTTAAAGACCGTTACAGTTCTAATTTCAAATGTGTTTCTATATGTCTGACCCTGGATTCTTAAGCTCTTTGCATTGATAAGTAAGGTTAAGAGGTCCTGGAATTACCCTAAAGTGGACGTGACATGTGAGTCTTTCACTGGAACATGAGTGGAGCAGTAAAAGCTCACATTCAACTTCTTTATCAGCATATTTGAAGGTTTCTACCTCGTTCGTGAATCAGATGCAGCTGGCGCAGGGAATTCTTGAAATTAGGCTACCATTTAGGTGAATTGCTTAGTTTCCGTGTCACTGTGACAGTTCAGTTTTAATGACCGTGACAGCATTAGTTGTAAATGTGTTGCTATTTCGTCTTACCTGGGCATCCTGAAGCTCCTTGCATTGAACAGAAAGGTTAATAGGGCTTTGAAGTACCCCTAATGTTGATGTGAGTTCATGTGTGTTTCCTTTATTTGAACAAGAGTGTAGCAGTGATATCTACCATTCAAGTTTCTTTGCTGATATAATTTAAGGTTTCTACCTTGTTCATGGATCTGCAGTATCAGTAGGATAATTGAAGCTGTCATTGCAATTGGAGTCAGAGTGTAGCTGTGGAAGTTCGATTTCCACCGCCGTTCCAGGTCAAGTTTCAAGTTTGTTCCTTGTCCGTTTGACCATGGTGTCCAGATGCCCTTTGCATTAATGACCTTTTGGTGTGGCGGGTATTTGTGAATATTCTCTTACGTGACAAGGAACTGCATCAAATGAGTTTGGAAAAAAAGAAAGTTTGTCTGATTTTAGATTTTTCTTTTATTTGCACAAGCTAGATCTGTATAGCATTTACAGGTCACTTTCAGCTCCGGTAATAGCTCTTGTTTCAGATTTTGACCTTATTCTTCTTTCCTGGTTACATGAAGAACTTTAGTTCTACGAGTTTTTCGTAAGGATGTGAGTGAATCTTTGGTTAATGTGAAGTACTCCTAAAGTGGATGTGAATTTATGTGAGGTTCTTTCATTGGAACTACAGGGTAGCACTGAGAGAACACACAGAAGTATCAAAATCTGTATATTTGAAGTTCCAATGAAAGGAACACAAAAACTCACATCCACTTTAAGGGTACTTCAAGGACTCTCTTAATCTTACTCATCAATGCAAAGTGCTTAGAAAACCGGGTCAGATGAAATAGGTGCAAACCTGAAACCAGACGTGTAACTTTCGTTAAAATTGAACTGTCACGACAGCTACACTCCACTACCAATGACAGAAACATACTCACCTAACCGATAGCCTAAATTCCAGTATCTCCTACCCTAACAGGCTGATTCACAAACGAGGTAGAAAAATTCAAAATATCGGTATAGGATGTTAAATGTGAACTGTTACTAACTCACATCCCCTTTAGGGGTACTTCAAGTCCCTCTTAACTTTAGTCATCAAGGCTTCAGGAAACCCTGGTCAGAAGATATAAGTACACACCTGAAACTAGAGCTGTAATGGATTATTATTAAAACAGAACTGTCACAGAGACTCTGTAACTTCAAGCTGACGACAGAAACACATTCACCTAAACGGTAGCTCAATTTCCAGAATATTTTCTACACACACTGGCAGATTCACGAACAAGATAGAAAACTTTAAATGTACCGATAAACGAACTTAAATGTGAGCTCTTACTGCTTACACTCCAACTCAAATAAAAAAAACGCACAAAATCTCACGGCCACTCTAGGGTACTTTAAGGCTCCCTGAAACCCGATCTGACGAAATAGGACCACGCCTGAAATTAGACCTGAAACAGTCGTTAAAAATTGAACTGTCAGTTACACTGTAGCCTAATTTCAAGTATCTCCTATCCATACTTTCAGATTCAGGAACAAGGTAAAATCCTTCAAATATACAGACAAAGATACTTAAATGTGAGCTCTCACTGCTACACTGTAGATCCAATGAACGAAACACACAGACTCACATGAACGTTAAGAATACATTTAGACAGTTACAGAGCGAGATGGGGACTTTAACCCAAGTTTACCTATTGCTAATAGATGAGGAGGATAAAAAATATATACAATGTAGAAAATATATAATTAATAAAATTTTCTATAATATTTCATAAAAAAAGAATACATTAAGGCCTTCTTCCACTTACCCATCTTTGCAAAGGACGTCAGGAAATTCGTGTGAGATGAAATCGGAACACACCTGAAACTAGAACTGTAACGGACGTTAAAACGGAACTGTAACAGCTACACTGTGACTCCACTTCCGATGACAAAAGCACAATCTCCTAAACTGCAGTCTAATTTCAAGTATCTCCTTCCATACTGGCAGATTCAGGAGCCAGGTAGAAACCTTCAAATATACGGATAAAGGAAATTAAATATGAGCCCCCAGGGATACGCTCTACTTCCAATGAAAAAACGCACATAAACTCATGTCCAGTATACGGGAACTTTAAGGCCCTCTTAACTTTAGATATCAATGAAAAAGTCTTCAGGAAATCGGCGTCAGACGTAATAGGAACAAGCCTGAAACTAGAGCTGTAAAAGGTTGTTAAAATTTGACAGTCGCAGCACACTGTAACTCCACTTACATTGTAAGTCATGCATCTACCAAAACGGTAGCCTAATTTCAAGTATCTCCTACCCATACTGGCAGATTCATGAACAACGTAGAATATTTCAAATACTTAAAGATACTTAAATGTGAGTTCTCGCTGCTACACAGAAGTTCCAATGAACACACATAAACTCCATCCACTTTAGGGGTACTTCAAGGCCTTCTTTAACTTATCCATCAATGCAAAGGACTTCAGGATCCCGGATCAGAAGAAATAGGAACGTGACTGAAAGTAGAACTCCAAAGGTCCTGAAAATTGAAGAGTCAAAGCTACTTCATTGGAAGTAAGTCCACTTCCAATTGAAAAAAAGACATTCACCTAAAAGGTAGTCTAATTTCATTCATATACTGCGGGAATCAGAAAGAAGGTAGAAACCTTCAATATACCAATAAAGTGACTGAAATGTGAACTCTCACAGCTACACTGTAGTTCTTTTTTTTTTTTTTTTTGCTTTTTGGGTCACACCCAGCAATGCACAGGGGTCACTCCTGGCTCATGCACTCAGGAATCACCCCTGGCGGTGCTCAGGGGACCATATGGGATGCTGGGATTTGAACCCGGGTCGGCCGCGTGCAAGGCAAACGCCCTACCCGCTGATACACTATAGTTCTAATGAAAGAAACACACATAAACTCACGTCCAATATGCGGGTACTTCAAGGCCCTCGTAACCTTACTCATCAATGTGAAGGGCTTCACGTCCCTGGGTCAGAAGAAATTGGAACAGACTGAAACCAGAGCTCTGTCGCTAAAATTGAACTGTCAAAGCTACACCGTAACACCACTATTAGTGAAGAAACATATTCACCTTAATGGTAATCTAATTTCAAGTATCTCCTAACTATACGGGGAGATAAACGAACTTGGTAGAAATCTTCATATATACAGATAAAGATAATGAGATGCGAGCTCTCACTGTGAGACTCTAGTTCCATTGAAAGAAATTCACATAAATTTATAAAGGGATATAAATAGGACATAAAATTATAAAGGGATATAAATAGGACATAAATACTCTGTGGCAACTGGAGACAGGCATGTGACTCAGTAAATATCTTCAGGAGACCCTGTTTAAGATTTCACTGAGAAACATACAGATAACTTGGGTAAAGATTTTCAAGTGCTGCTGGCAGCCCAGGTGTCTCGTGTTGGGCTCTAATACCAAATAAAGCAGAAGTGGCAGCTGTTCTATTGCAGGGCAGGCAAACTCATAAATCCAGGCCAATTCACACAATACTTTGGTGTGTAGAGGACCTTTAAGGGTGAAGGTTACAGAATTTCTGTGGGCAAGAGACCGACCCCCTTTGAGTCCAGAAAGAGATGTGGTTAAACGTGTTGCAACAATGTTGCAATTTTACCGGAGAGTCAGAGGCACTTTACTCGGACAATAAATATATCTTTTGTGGAGGATCACAGGACTGCCTCCGGAGGCTTTGTGTTATGGCCTGCCCGAGAGCAGCCTGTTCAACCTCCTTTTATTTATAAAATTAACATACAAACTAATCATATTCAGCCACATAGGCAAATATGCAAATCAACCAACAGAAACATAACCGCCATTTAAAGTTACAGAAACCAAAACATAAACCGTTTACATCCAGGCCTAGCTAGGCCTGAGATTACGGGATGTTGTATACCAACAAAACGTGTCAGCCATTCTAGTGGACATTGGCGAACTAACCATTAGTTTAACAGCATCAAAGAAAAAAGGTGACTGATGTGTTTAGTTGGACTGGAAAGAAGTCTTTAGTGGCATCTGTGTTTATCCTGGGCTAACCCTCTCCATAAGTGTTACCAATGACTTCATGAAGACACCTAAGATATGGTCTTTTTCAAGATGGTGAATACAAGTCAGAGAAGGCTAGAGAAAGCATCAGATTACTGAATAAATTTTCAAAATGATCTTGTTGTCCTGAAAAATTAGATCTAAAGTTTGTATACATCAACTTTAAATTAAGCAAAATTAAAGCAGTTGCATGAGGCTAGACCTTAAAATAGTGAATAAAATTTCAACACCACACCTATTACTACTGATGTTGGAATTCTGTATATAAGAAAACTGTATTAATAGTATTGCAAACCAAAAAATAAATAATTTTTTTTCAAAAAGTAAAGAATTTAGTTAAAAAAACAGTACATACTTGGTGTTCCCTTCTCTATCTGAGCTGCCTTTTCCCTCAGCACGTGAGGCCAGCTTCCAAGCCATGGAGCCAACCTCCTGGTACTTATTTCTACCATTCTTGGGTGTTAGTCTCCTACTCTGATATTTTATATTCCACATATGAGTGCAATCTTTTTCTATGTCTGTCTCTCTCTTTCTGACTCATTTTACTTAGCATGATGCATTCCATGTTGATCCACTTATATGCAAAGTTTATGACTTCATCTTTTGTAACAGCTGCATAGTATTCCATTGTATAGATGTACCAAAGTTTCTTGTTTTTTTCCAGATTTTGTCTATTGTAAACAGTACTGCGATGAACATATGTGTCCTTCGGCGTGGGAAGGGAGATGCGTGCTTGAAAGTAGACTAGAGACTGAACAGGATCCCCACTTAATACCCCTATCGCAAACCACAAAACCCAAAAGGAGAGAGAACAAAAGGGAAAGCCATACCACAGAGGCCTGGAGGGGTGGGGGGCATGGGATTGGGGGTGGGGGATACTGGGTTCATTGGTGGTGGAGAATGGACACTGGTGGAGGTTCTCGCACATTGTATGAGGGAAACACAAGCACGAAAATGTGTAAATCTGTAACTGTACCCTCACAGTGATTCACTTATTAAAAAATAAGTTAATTTAAAAAAAGTAGATAAAGAAAATTGGATAGAGGAAAGAAGTGATTCTCCAAAAAAGTCTTTATATATTTGCATACCACTTATTCACAAAGGATTTGGGGAGGTTTCTAGAAGTACATAAAAGTGGAAAAGAATCACAGTAGAGATAATTACAGTGCAGTTAAAAGTAGAACAAACACAGTTAATTAAGATGAATTCCCAGACATGCATAGCACCCAGTTCTCTAGATGTTATGAGAGCTTCCTGGTGACAGAAGCAAAGTGGGAAACTGGATATTTTCCCATATTCTAATATGTATAAAAGGTAGACTATTTATCCAGCAGAATTTATGCTCTTCTTTATAGTCATACCTACAGAACTCTCAGAGTCCTTATTAGAGCATCGTGTATGAGAATAAAGTGCTCAAATGTAGGGCATCAAAGCAAGTTCAGTGAAAACAATTCTACCTTCAACCAGAAAAAATGTCTAAGTACCAAGTATGGATTTAAGTAGATTGTTTTCTGTTTCTGAACTTTCCCTCCTTAGTGCTTCTATGCCAAAAGAGTTTATTTCATAGCCTACATATATTAAATACTTAGTAAGAATGTTTTACAGGGTAGAGCTGAATTTTTGAGGATCCAATAACTTATCACTAGCTAAGTTTTTTTTTAAATTTTTATAATATCACCGTGTGAAAAGATACACAGTTTTCAGGTTTATGTCTCAGTTATACAATATTCAAACACCATCCCTTCACCAGTGCTCATATTCCACCACCAGAATCCCCAGTATACCCCCCGCCCCCCCACCCCCCACTGTATAACTGGTGAATTTCACTTCATTTTCTCTTTACCTTGATTACGTTCCATATTGCAAAACAAAACTCACTATTGTTGTTGGAGTTTTCCCCCAAGAAAGACAGCCTTACTAAGGAAGCATTTGATAATTGGTTTTCCATTAAAAGATTGTATGTTTTCAGTTTTTAGAAAAGGCCGCGTGGCTCGGATGTGTTCCAGTCCCGCAACCCAGAGCCGTGTTAGTTGCTGCTCAGTGTCACCAGGGCTCCATTTGGAGAAGGCGTCCCAGCTGTACCCCCTCTGCCTGGATCCCTGGTGTTGTTGGCCCGGGTTCCGGTCCGGAGCATTTATCCGGCTGCGTTGCTCACCAGACTGCCTGGCCTCTTCTCTGTTCAGTGTGGCAAGATGGCGACTAGCTAAGTTTTTATGTTCTTCTCTAAGAACCAAATTTTGCCCCTATGAGTGCCTGTGTGTCCCTGAGAACACATTTTATTTTTCTTTTTATTTTTTTTTAATTGAATTACTATGAGATAGACACTACAAATCGGGAGAACACATTTTCTAATCAGTTGGGAGCTTCTATATTTCTTCCATCTGTAGCATACTTCTCCATTTTGGGGAATTTCTCCTTCTAGTCTAACTTTTTTTTACATGAAATTGACTCATTTAGGTACAATTAGGAAAATGGTTTTACTTTTTCTGATTCGGACTCCCTTTCCATCTCTCTCTTGCGATTCTTTTTCTCCTTGATGTTATCTCAGGCAGAGCTTGTCATTTAGACACCACTTTGGATTGTGATAGCTTATGTTTTGGCAAATTTAATTCTCTTTCTGGCATTGAAGGTCTTTACAACCCTCTCCCAAATACACCCATTGTTTCAGTATTCGCTTTGGGGTGAGGGGAGAACTGGAGAATAATTACTGGAGAACCACTGAAGAACCTTCATTCTGCAAATGTACTTGTTACACAAGCAGATAGATACCTCTATACCTTGGACACTGAAGCCCACGTCAGTCCACTTCCACAGTAGTCTGGGCAATAATTTGTGTCTATCTTGAGTACCAGAGCCTGAAAATGAAGTCCAGCTGCTCTGGAAGATCCTACCAATGGGATCGTGTGTCAGCCCTAGACTCTGTCCGGCCAGCACAAAGCTGGACTTCAGACGGACTTTCCCAATCTCTCCTTTATCCTTGTCCCTACAACAGAGAGGAAGGGTTGGACTGTACAGCTAACCCACACCTAGAAATGCTGTACCCGTAGAAATATCCCTACCCCAAAGTTTCTTTTTGATACTGCTGTCTTCTTTTGAGGTGCTGGAGGTGTGGCTGGGAGACCTACACACAAACAAACACACACAAACATACACAGAGACACACATATTCTGTGCATGTTCTCATCATTTTGTTTTTAGAAAGTAAGGTCACTGTTCTACTTTTAGGCCATTATACGAAATTCTGAGATTATAAGTAAAGTTCCATTCAAGGAGCTCAAAACAAGTCTAAGTTCTAAGTTAGCTCTCCAGCATTGTATGGGCACCTTATAGGTCTGGAGCTTTGCAAGTTATAGATGTGGAGGACCCCTGAGCACTGCTGAAGTGCTCCGAGTAGGATTATTTCAGGATCTGAGCATTGAGCGTGTTCCTCCCTGATTTCTGAGTATGTCTGGAGGTAGGCTCCCTGAGCAAGATTGCTTGGAAGCTCTCCCTGAAAAAACATAAAGAGGGGAAAAAAAACATTCAATACACTTAATAAGGGGCCAGAGATATAGTACAGTGGGTAAGGCCTTGCACACAGTCAACCCGGGTTGGATCCCCAGCATCCTATCTGGTCTCCTGAGCAACATCAGGAGTGATCCCCAAGTGCAGAGCCAGTACTCTCCAAGCACTGACTGATGGAGGTCTCTGCAGCCACTGAGTATCACTGGCAGTGGCCCAAAATGACCAAAAACCAAGCAACCAAACAAACAACAGTCTCCCCAATAAATATTCACACTTCTGTCTGTGCACCTTTTCAGAGAACTTGCTTACCTAACCCCAGCCCAGAGCTCTCTGAGTGGCTGCAGGGACCTCCATCAGTCAGTACTCGGGGAGTATTCAGACTTTGCCTTTTCCTACTTTCTTGGAATCAGCCCATTCCTTCTTCTCTGCTGCTATCAGAGTTTATTTCCTGAACAGACAACCCTATTTCACTTATGTTAGAAATAAAATGCTAAACAGATTCAGAGACTTTTCTTCAACTACACCCATTGAAGAAGATTATACAACCCCCTAGATATTGCTTGTTGTTGAGGAGATTTGGGAAGAGAACAAAAGAAAGTATAAAACAGATGAAGGAGAATATTGAGCAAGAATTTGGGGAAATGGAAGGCAGGGTTGAGACACAGGCTTGATTTTTAGGGCAAAAGAAAGATCTTGGGGAGGAGAGCCAGGCCCTGCAGCCTTGGAGCTATGGGCTGTGAAGGGGGACAACTTTTTTTTTTTGCTTTTGGGTCACACCCAGCAATGCACAGGGGTTACTCTTGGCTCTGTAC
This sequence comes from Sorex araneus, assembly GCF_027595985.1. Classification (NCBI taxonomy): domain Eukaryota; kingdom Metazoa; phylum Chordata; class Mammalia; order Eulipotyphla; family Soricidae; genus Sorex; species Sorex araneus. The sequence continues at coordinate 2,800,469 of NC_073308.1, read as the reverse complement.
TCAGGAATTACTCCCGTTGGTGCTCTGGACCATATGGGATGCTGGTAATTGAACCCAGGTTGGCTGCATGCAAGGCAAACACCCTGCCTGTTGTGCTATCACTCCACTCCTGCCCCTAGTGATTTATTTTTGAGAAAAAAAATTCACTGAAAAAAATGTATATGCTGCTTTCGGCAGCACTACTGTTCACCAAATCTTGGGAAACTCACCATATGTAGTGCTGGGCACTGAATCCAGGGCAGAATATAGACAAGTGCCCTACTCGCTGACTAGTCTCTTAGGAACTTACTATTTTTGTTTGTTTTGGGTTACACCAGGTGGTGTTCAAGGCTTACACCTTGACCCTGTGTTTGGAGATCACTTCAGAGAATCAGTGATTCTCTGTCTCTGTATTCTCTCTCTCCCTGCTACGCTTTCAAAATCAGGACTCTCCAAAGTTGTAAAGGTAGGAACAAGTTATAATTTTGTTAACTTGCTTTGGATTACATTAGAACTGATTTAAGCTGATGTTTCTGATAGAGTGGAGGAGTCCCCTCCCATCCCCACCAGCTGCAGACACTGTGCCCATTTCTAGGCAAATGTGTTGTCTGGATCTCAGGACTTCCAGGTCCCCATTTTTCTAAAAAAATAATCAGGTAGGCCATATTTATGAGTTCTAAGTGACTGGTTGGTATATAATCACTTTTAAAGTGATACAGAGGCCAGGTAGCAACAATGTTAGTTTAAGATTACTCCAGTGAAAGATAAATCCTATGATAAGATTATGTTTTATAGGAGTTCTACAGCACAAGCCTGTTTTACAACAGTTTTTCCCTCTAACCCATGTTTCACATCTATTTCCATCTAGTTCCATGTTTTCTTTTCCATGTATTTCTGGCCTAGATAACCTATACCGTTACAAAAGTCACTCTCATGAATATTCATGATTACCCTGATCATAGGGAAAGAAAAGTCAGCAAACCATGTACTTGTAATCAGAAGAGACAGGTCTGGCTTTTGGTTGCATTTCAGGGATCAAAGCCAATCACTTGGCCATGGTTATGTGTGTTGAAGTCATGCAGTTAAGACTGCATAAAGGTCAATAGACATGAGTTGTCTATCTTTTAAGGAAGAGAACTAATTGTTTTGGACTCTTTTCAATGGAGGAGGATGATTTTGCCTAAAACATAGCAGCTGCATGCCTCTGTAAGTCTGACAAAAAGATTATCAGTTATGATCTGACATCTGAAGGAAGGAACCTTGTGGGGGAATTGTAATCTGTTCCCAAATAACTGTTTCATGATTGCTAGGTATAGTTTATTTTTTAAAATCTGTTTGCCCTTCAACAAGTATTGGTAAGTAGAAACTTCAATAATGTTACTAGCAGACACATCACTTCATAAATCCCTGAGTCCATATAGCTGGCTAAATTTTCTCCTAATTTATATCTCCAAGGTCTTCCATCTCTCTATCCCCACTTTTATTTATTTATTTTAAATGTGCCACACTCAGTGACGGCAGGGGTCCATGCAGTGCTGAGGATATAACTCAGATCTTCATGGATGTTAGGTATTTGTTAGGCCACGTGACCCATCTCTCTGCTCCTGTGGTAGTTTACCCCAAATTCAAGTTTATTGGCATCTCTGACTCGTTCCTGCAGAGTCATCACAGAGCATGAATCAGGCACAATGGCGTATCCAGGAGGCAAGCTAGCCTTTATAGCCCTGAATAAAGGGTCTCTCAGCTTTTTAAATTGAGTGCAATTTCCATTTTAAAAATGGGTTAGTCTGAAAAATAAAGAAATACTGTTAGTGCAGCTGTGATCATGATGTAGGAGGGGGCATGTGGGGTAGATAAGCAATAGCCTGAGACTAAGGGGATGCTCTGCTCCTTGCAGCAGAGGTACTCTGCAGGGCTGCCTGCCTGTGTTAGAGTCCCCACAGTCTTAGTTTGTTCTTTACCTAACATATTTCAAGATACTTCCCGTACCTCAAGGCTACATTTATAGGGCAAAATCCAACACCTCCACCCTCCCTCCCTCCCTCCCTCCCTCCCTCCCTCCCTCCCTCCCTCCCTCCCTCCCTCCCTCCCTCCCTCCCTCCCTCCCTCCCTCCCTCCATTCTCTCCCTCTCTCCTCCCTCCCTCTCTCCCTCCCTCTCTCCCTCCCTCCCTCCCCCCTCCCTCCCTTCCTCCCTTCCTTCCTTCCTTCCTTCCTTCCTTCCTTCCTTCCTCCCTCCCTCCCTCCCTCCCTCCCTCCCTCCCTCCCTCCCTCCCTCCCTTCCTCCCTCCCTCCCTCCCTCCCTCCCTCCCTCCCTTCCTTCCTTCCTTCCTTCCTTCCTTCCTTCCTTCCTTCCTTCCTTCCTTTCTTCCTTCTTTCCTTTTTTCCTACCTCCCTCCCTCTCTCCCTCCCTCTCTTCCTTCCTTCCTTCCTTCCTTCCTTCCTTCCTTCCTTCCTTCCTTCCTTCCTTCCTTCCTTCCTTCCTTCCTTCCTTCCTTCTTTCCTTTTTTCCTCCCTCCCTCCCTCTCTCCCTCCCTCCCTCCCTCCCTCCCTCCCTCCCTCCCTCCCTCCCTCCCTCCCTCCCTCCCTCCCTTCCTTCCTCCCTTCCTTCCTTCCTTCCTTCCTTCCTTCCTTCCTTCCTTCCTTCCTTCCTTCCTTCCTTCCTTCCTCCCTTCCTTCCTCCCTCCCTTCTTTCCTTCCTTCCTTCCTTCCTTCCTTCCTTCCTTCCTTCCTTCCTTCCTTCCTTCCTTCCTCCCTCCCTCCATTCTCTCCCTCTCTCCTCCCTCCCTCTCTCCCTCCCTCCCTTCCTTCCTTCCTTCTTTCCTTCCTTCCTTCCTCCCTCCCTCCTTTCCTTCCTTCCTTCCTTCCTTCCTTCCTTCCTTCCTTCCTTCCTTCCTTCCTTCCTTCCTTCCTTCCTTCCTTCCTTCCTTCCTCCCTCCCTCCCTCCTTCCCTCCCTTCCTTCCTTCCTTCCTTCCTTCCTTCCTTCCTTCCTTCCTTCCTTCCTTCCTTCCTTCCTTCCTTCTTTCCTTCCTTCCTTCCTCCTTCCATTCCTTCTTTCCATTCCTTCCTTCCTTCCTTCCTTCCTTCCTTCCTTCCTTCCTTCCTTCCTTCCTTCCTTCCTTCCTTCCTTCCTTCCTCCCTCCCTCCCTCCCTCCCTCCCTCCCTCCCTCCCTCCCTCCCTCCCTCCCTCCCTTCCTTCCTTCCTTCCTTCCTTCCTTCCTTCCTTCCTTCCTTCCTTCCTTCCTTCCTTCTTTCCTTCCTTCCTTCCTCCTTCCATTCCTTCTTTCCATTCCTTCCTTCCTTCCTTCCTTCCTTCCTTCCTTCCTTCCTTCCTTCCTTCCTTCCTTCCTTCCTTCCTTCCTTCCTTCCTTCTTTCCTCTCTTTCCTTTTTTTCCCCTTTTGATCACACTGGTGGTGCTCAGGGCTTTCTCCTGACTCTATTCAGGAATCATTTCTGGCAGTGCTTGTGAGGACATTATATGCTGTGGAGACTAAATGTATTGGGGATTGAACCTTGTGCAAGGCAAACACCTTCACTGTTGTACTGCATCTCCATCCCTGTCTTATTTTTCCTTTGCTCTAACTCATTTTTTAAAAATTTAATTTATTTTTTAATTAGTGAGTCACAGTGAGAGTACAGTTACAGATTCACACATTTTTCGTGCTTGTTTTTCCCTCATGCGATGTTCAAGAGCCCATCCCTTCACCAGTGTCCATTCTCCACCACCAATGAACCCAGTAATCCTCCCACCCCCCAGTCCCATCCCCCCATCCCACCACGCCTCTGTGGCAGGGCATTCCAATTTGTTCTCTCTCTCTCCTTTTGGGTGTTTTGGTTTGCAATAGGGGTATTGTGTGGCCATCATGATCAGTCTCTAGTCTACCTTCAGCACACATCTCCCTTCCCGCACGGGATCTCTAATCACATTTTACTTGGTGTTCCCTTCTTTATCTGGGATGACTTCCCCCCAGCGTGTGAGGCCAGCCTCCAAGCTATGGAGCCAATATCCTGTGCTCTACCTCATTTATTCTCTGATGGCCCAAACCCAGTTGGTCAGAGTCACTGTCATTGTCACTTTCATCCTGTTGTTCATCAACTTGCTCAAGCGAGCACCAGTAACATCTCCATTGTGAGACTTCTTGTTATTGTTTTTGGCATATCAAATATACCACCGTAGTCAGAGTAAATATTAAATTCTTTTCTCAAGAAAGGCTCCTTCAGAAGTCCTTTTTTCTGATGAGCTGATTTTTATACCAGAGATTCATTATAGAATGATTTTTTCTTCTTCATCGCTATAAAGGACTTTGATGTAATATTTAATGTCATCTTGCAGCATCCTAGCTCATCAGTGGGTGGGCTTTTACAGGCCACTGGTGTAAAGATGACCATGCCATAGGGCTGAGATATCTCAGTCTAAATGGGATATTTGAACAGGGAACCTAGACAGGAAGAAAGTAGATTTCCCAGATCTGCACTCTGCAGTGACATTTTATAGCTTGTTTGTTCTGGGTTTAGACTATGACATTAATTTCAGCTGAATTCCCCATCCTTTTAAGGCTGTCTGTCAGAAACTGTGGAGGAATGAGAAAAGTTGGAGTTTTTGTTCTCCATCTGACTGATGCGCTCCCGTGCAGGAGTTGTGGCAGAGGTCACTGCCTTACCCCGAAAGGGACTGTTACTGTTATATGTTGCATCATCAGTGACCTATTGAGTTGTGAAGGGTTCAATGACTCTGTAAATGCCAAAGGCATTAGCAAAAATAAATAAATAAATAAATAAATATAAAGTAATACTATGACGCACTGATTGTTTTACTGGAGACATCCCCTATACTTAATACTAACAGTCTTACTAGAAGAAATGACTAAAAGGTAACACTATGAAGGCCCATTCACAAATAAGATATCAAAGGACCACGGAATGGGATTCGGTGCTAAAACGTATCCCCTGTATATTTGGAGAACTAGGTTCAAGTGCTGAGTTGGATTCTTAGCATCACCCGAACTCTAACCATGACTTTTAACTACACTACAAAGTATGAAATGCCCACCAACGATATATCACACCGCTGAAAACAACAATAAAATATTAAAAAAAAATCCAAGAGCCTACATGGTACTTTTGTTTTGGGTGTAGGGGGGAGGGAGAGAGGGGGTATGCTCAGGGTTTCTTTCTGGCTCTGTACTCAGGAATCGCTCCTGGCAGTTCTCGGGGGACCATATGGGATTCCAAGGATTGAACCTGGTTTGGCTCTGTGCAAGGCAAACTGCTTACCCGTTGTACTATCACTCCCACTCCCCCTCCACCTTATGGTGCTTTTCTACTTGCCCCTTCCTTTTGCAAGTCCTAGCCTTCATTTATCCCAGAGTGTTAATCCTGTTCCCATGAAGCCAACTGTGCACAGCTCTGTAACTCCTTCTCAGTAGCCACCAGAAACCTCTCCTGGAGAGAACAGCTGTTCCACTCACACAGAATGGTCAGGGCCATGGCCACAGACGGGCAGGCCCATCCACCCTCCCGGGGTGAAGAGCTCAGGAAAAAGGACATCCTATTGCATGTTTTTTTGCTGTCTTATCAATGGGACAGTTTGTCTATAACCTCTGAGTTATAGACACGGAATTTCAGGACTGGAAAGTGGGCTTTCCTACTGCTTCCCTACTGTTTGCTAGTTTCAAACAATCCACCCCCAACCAAAAAAATAAAGATTAAGGAAGTGGGAGTACATTTTGCATGAAGGCTCTTGATAATTGCCCTTTTCAACCTGACTTTTCCCCAATTTACCTTATTTTGATTTTGAGTAGGTCTATTTTCTACCAAGTTCAGTTTCGTTTTGTTTGTGTTTTACTGGCCTTAGCAGGGTGGTTTGTGAGCTAGTAATTTGCTCTTCTGTCTCTTAGCAACCAGGAGCTTTTCCAGCTCTCTGCTGAAGCAGACCTTGAAGTTGCAAAGTGACGAAACCTGCTGGCGGGCTGGAGCTCTCCCAGAGCCACAAGTCAAACAAGGGTTTCAACCAGGACACTAGCCAGAGTGCTGGAACTTGGACATGCATAAAGGTGAAAATAAAGAAAACGCACCTCAGGCTTTCCAGACAGTTTTCTATCTCCACAGCCCCTGTCCGGCTATATGAACTCTCTTCGGCTTACTTGGTGTCGCCACTAGGTAGCCCCCTTCTTCCTTGTTCTTGGGCTGATGGAAGCTTCTAGAGAAGAAAATCCCTGCTCACATGAGCTTCATTCGCAGAGTCAGGGCTAGAACACAGCTGGCCACATAGTCCTAACCAACTTCACTCCACATACATTGATTTCTTGACTGCTCTGTGCTAGGCACAGTTTAGTTCTGGTTGGAGTGATGACAGGCTAAATCAGTTACTCTAGTACTCTAATGTTCATGTAACATGAGGTGCTTGATACTCAAAATAATCCCAAAGAACTGTGGGAGGAGAAAGCCAACTTTAGTTTGTGAGAGGGCTAAAAGTCTGTGAATGTGACCGATAACACTGTAGGCAGCAGCAGCGTCCAGGCAACGCTGAAAGGGTGGAGCTACCTCTTTTTTATGTTGTGGGTTGCAGGCTTATGGTATTGGTCACTCAGGGTGCAAGGATTAACTTCTATAGGTCAGAGTGAGAGTTTATGTTCTTCATTTTCTTCAGGTTTCCTATGTCTATTTGAAACAATACCCTGGAAATAAGTAGGGTAAAAGGCTCACCTTTTCATTGAGCTCTCAGACTTTGTGGGAGAGAAGTTAGGAATGGAACTGAGGGAAAGCCTGAGAGACAGCACAGGGATGAAGGCTCTTGCCTTGCATACAACTAACCCTAGTTCAGTTTCTGGAACCACATATGGTTCCCATAGCACTACCTGGTTCCCTGAGTACCACCTGGAGTGATCCTGAGCACAGATCCAGGAGTGAGACCTGAGCAGTGCCAGATGTGATCACCGTCACCTGCCACCCCATAAAAATAGAACCCAAACAGAACAACTCCCCCCACAAACCATGCCCACACAGTACCTGAAGGAGGGGGCTCTTCTTTTCCCCCTAGTTTCTGGAGCCGGGGAGTGGGATTTTGAGTGATTGCTGGGGTGAGACATCACTTCCAATGCAATTTTTCATCTCTATATTTGGCAGCTTAGCAGAATAGCTGAATATTTGGGCTTGACTACAAGACTGTCCACATGTGGTCCTTTCAGCCCGGAGGTCACAGGATTATTGTGTTTCCTCCCACGGAGACTCAGGACATAAGAACAAGTGTTATCAGAGGGAAAGATGGAGACATCTGCCTTTAACTCTCAGTCCAGCAACACAGAGCATGACTTCTGGGTCCTCCCTGGATGAAGAGTAACCTATAAACTAGCTATCGTTAGAGACTCTACCTTGGTCTTCATATATGTGCCTCTTAAACCTCTCTTAGAACCTCCTTAGAACCTCCATAGAACTTCTCTGCCTCCCAGATGTTCACATGTTTTATAGCTTAATGTTAAACCAGATCTAGTTATAGCTAGAGAAGGAAAGAGCCTATACCAGGCCTTTGGAAAGTTTTGAAGATTATCAAAAGTATGTTGTTTTACCACGTTATTTTAAAGTTTTATAAGAAACAGACCACTGACTCCCCAAAATTCATAAACCCCTGAGTCCAGTAAGATAGCATTGAGTCAGGACTTCCTTCTCTCCTGACTCATGATCAGTAATCTTATCTTTTGAACCAGTTCTATATGAACCAACGTTTGTTTTTTTTTAATATACCATCTTCTAAGTTTGTAATTTTTGCATATACCTTTGTCTCTTGAGTAATTGACCTTTGAGCAACAAGCCCACAAATTTGGACTTGGTAAGAGGCCTATCTCTTGATGGAAGGAGTGCCAAAATATTTACAGTTATTCTTCATAGTAGTATGCAAGGACTCAGACAATGTGAATTTTATCTAACTCTGGGGCAAGAGTCTCTTGCCCTCGTGCTTGGCTGTCTTCACTGGGTCCCTCCAAGGGGGTGGGTTGAGTTTCCCTACAGAACCCCGGCAGCCGTAGACCTATGGAACCCAGTCACAGCCATGCTCAAGGCTTCTCTCCACACATTCAGACGAGCCACATGCATGAAGGAATGCATGAGGCTCGTCTGGCACACCTGGCAGAGGAACCCAGGTGTGCGGGACATGGGGCTGATATCTCCAACCCTGCTTGGATCGGGACTGGGCCTCTTCCGCCCAAATCCCCCATTTTCCAGTAGCTAGGCAGTCACATCCAGAAACTGTATAATCCCTGGTTCTGTATAATCCCATCAACGGCCAACATCCAGAGACTATAAAATCAATCTCCCGGAAGCGTGTGCCATCTTATAGCCTATGGTATAAAGAGAACCTGGTAAGCTACTGAGTTTCCTGACTGCATGGGAGAGCCTGGCAAGCTTTCCATGGTGTATATATGCCAAAACCAGTAACAATGATGGGTCTCATCCCCCTGATCCTGAAAGAGCCTCCAATGCGGCACCATTGAGAAGGATGAGTAAAGATAGGCTTCTGTCTGATCATGGATTTGAGATGCTTCTGTTCTCTGAGCTCTTCTATACAATGAGACGTTCACCAGGCTGACAAAAAGTTCCTGTTATGAGGAGCATTTGCAGATCAATTTCTCCTCTTACCTATTGATGAGGAGAAAGTTGAATTTTAACTATAGGAATAAATCATCAAGTGAGTCATGTGAATTATCATTAGGTAAATAGGATTTATAGATTCTTTTAACAGGGATTTAATCTTACAGAACTATGACTTAGTTCCCTTATTTTATTTTATTTACTTATTTTCTTAATTTTTATTTTATTTTATTAGTGAATCACCGTGAGACAAAGTTAGTCTTACAGGTTTTCATGCTTACGTTTCAATCATACAATGATCAAGTGCCCATCCCTCCACCAGTGCCCATTTTCCACCACCATTGGTCCCAGCATCCCTCCCACCAACCCCACCCTGTCTCCTTCACCCCACGCCACCTCTGTGGCAGGGCATTCTCATTTGCTCATCCTCTCTTTTTGGGTGTTGTGGTTTGCTACAGAGGTATTAAATAGACATCTTTTTCGGTCTATAGTCTACTTTTGTCCTGTATCTCCCATCCCTAGTGGGCCCGCCTAGCACCCTTTACTTGGTGATCTCTTCCCTATCAGAGCTGCTTCTTCACGTGGCATGTGAGGTCAGCTTCCACGCTGTGGAGTACTCCTCTTGATACTTATCTCTACTGTTCTTGGGTGTTAGTCTCCCATTCTGTTACTTTATATTCCACAATGAGTGCAATCTTTCTGTCTGTCCCTCTCTTTCTGACTCATTTCACTTAACATGATATTTTCCATGTAGATCCACCTATATGCAAATTTCATGACTTCATCTTTTTTTAAAAAAAATTAATTTTTTTATTAATGAGTCACCGTGAGGGTACAGTTACAGAATTTTGTGCCTGTGTTACAGTTATACAATACTCGAATACCCATCTCTTCACCAGTGCCCCAGTGCCCCTCCCAACCACCCGTTCTATCTCCCCCCCCACCACACCCACCATGACAGGGAATTTATTATTGTTCTCTCTCTCCTTTTGGATGTTATGGTTTGCAATGGAGATACTGGGTGGCTATCATGTTCAGTCTATAGTCATCTTTCAACCCGACTCTTCCATTCTGAGTGGATCTCCACTACACTTTAGTTGGTGTTCCCTTCTCTATCTGAGCTGCCCTTTCACCCAGCATGTGAGGGCAGCTTCAAAGCCATGGAGCAGGCCTCCTGGTACTTAGTGCTACTATTCTTGGGTGTTAGTCTCCCATTCTGTTGTTTTATATTCCTCAGATGAGCGCAATCTTTCTGTGTCTGTCTCTTTCGTTTTGACTCATTTCACTTAGCATGATACTTTCTATGTTGATCCACTTTAAGAAGTCATCTGTTCTCAGGCATTCGGGTTTTGTCCAAGTTCTGGCTATTTTAAACAGTGCTGCGATGAACATACAGGAGCAGATGTCATTTCGACTATACTTTTTTGCCACTCCAGGATATATTCGCGGAAGTGGTATGGCTGGGTCAAATGGGAGCTAAATTTCTAGTTTTTTGAGAAGTGACCATATTGTTTTCCAAAAGGACTGAACCAGTCGGCATTCCCACCAGAAGTGTAGGAGGGTTCCTTTCTCCCCGCATCCATGCTAGGAGCGGTTGTCTTTTCGCCTGGATGTGAGCCAATTTCTGTGGTGTGAGGTGGTATCTCATGGAAGTTTTGATCTGCATGTCCCTGATGATTAGTGATGAAGAGCATTTTTTCATGTGCCTCTTAGCCATTCATATTTTCTCCTTCAGAAAGTATCTGTTCATTTCTTTGCCCCATTTTTTGATGAGGTTGGATGTTTTCTTCTTGTAGAGGTAAACCAGTACCTTGTATACCCTTGATATCAACCCCTTATCAGATGGGTATTGGGTGAATATCCTTTCCCATTTTGTAGATTGCCTTTGTATTCTGGTCACTGTATCTTTGGCGGTGCAGAATCTTCTTAGTGAAACGTAGTCCCATTTGTATATCTCTGTTTCCACTTGGTTGCTCAGTTGCGTGTCATCTTTGAAGACACCATTAGCGTCAATATCGTGGAGGGTTTTGCCGACCTTGTCTTCCATGTATCTTATGGCTTGTTTTTGAGGCTGAGGTCTTTAATTCATTTTGATCTGACTTTTGTGCATGGTGTTAGGTCGAGGTATAAGCCCATTTTTTTTTGCACGTAGTTGTCCAGTTCTGCCAGCACCATTTGTTGAAGAGGCTTTCCTTGCTCCACTTCACATTTCTTGCTCCCTTATCAAAGATGAGATGATCACATATTTGGGGTTGGATGTACGGGTATTCCACCCTGTTCCATTGATCGGCGGCTCTGCCTTTTTTCCAGTACCATGCTGTTTTGTTATCGCTTTGTAGTAAAGTTTGAAGTTGGGCAGGGTGATGCCTCCCATCATTTTTTCCCCAAGAATTGCTTTAGCTATTTGTGAGCGTTTATTGTTCCAAATGAATTTCAGGAGTGTTTGATCAATTTCTTTGAAGAATTTCATGGGTATACTTATAGGGATCGTAGTGGATCTATATAGTGCTTTGGGGAGTACTGCCATTTTGACAATGTTAAATCTTCCTATTCATGAGCAGAGAATATGCTTTCATTTCCTCGTGTCCTCTTTTATTTCGTTGACTAGCGTTTTGTAGTTTTCCTTGTGAGATCATTCACCTCCTTAGTTAGGCTGATTCCGAGGTACTTGATCTTCTGGGACACAATTGTGAATGGGATTTTTTTTAATGTCACTTTCCTCTGATTCGCTATTTGCGTATAGAAAGGCCAAGGATTTTAATACGATGGATTATGTTGATTGATTTCTGCATGGTAAACCATCCCTGCATCCCTGGGGATGAAACCTACTTGGTCGTATTATATGATCTTTTTGATGAGTTGTTGGATTCTATTTGCTAATCTTTTGTTGAGAATCTTCGCATCTATGTTCATCAGTGATATTGGCCTGTAGTTTTCTATGTTAGTTGTATCTTTGTTTGCTTTTCGTATTAGGAAGATATGAGCCTAATAGAAACTGGTAGAGTCCCTGTTTTTTCAATTTCCTTGAAAGGCTTGAAGAGAACTGGCAACTGGTCCTCTAAATATTTGGAAGAATTCGCTAGTGAATCCATCCGGCCTGGGAAGACATTTGATAACAGTTTCAATTTCCTTGATATTAATGGGTCTATTCAGGTATTCCAAGTCTTCTTGATTCAGTCTTGGGAGATTATAGGAATCAAGGAATTTGTCCATTTTTTTTAGTTTCTCTTGTTTCGTGGCATAAAGGTTTTCAAAGTATTCTCTGATGATATTTTGAATTTCATTGTTTTCTGTTGTGATATCTCCCTTTTTAGTTCCGATTCGGTTTATTAGGGTTCTCTCTCTTTCTTTCTTTGTGATTCTTGCCAGCGGTTTATCAATCTTGTTTATTTTCTCAAAGAAACAGCTTTGTTTCATTGATCTTTCGGATTGTTTTTTGGGTTTCCATATCGTTGATTTCTGCTCTAAGTTTTATTATTTTTTTCCATCGATCTGGCTTCGGTTACTTTTGCTGCTCCTTTTCTAAGATCTTGAGTTGTGAAGTCAAGCTCTTTTTGCAGGCCCTTTCTTCCCTCTTGAGTAATGCTTTCAGAGCTGTAAATTTTCCCCTTGACCGAGTCCCAGAGGTTCTGGTAGCTTGTGTCCTAATTCTCATTTGTTTTGAGGTACTTTTGATCTCTTCCTTGTTTCCTTTGACCCACTCATTGTTCAACTCTGAGTTGCTTAATTTCCAGGTGTTCAATTTGGTACTCTTTGTCTGTGTGTACTTAGCTTCTATTTTCAGTGCATTATGGACTGAAAAGATGGTTGATACAATTTCTATCTTGCTGATTCTGTTGAGGTATGTTTTGTGACCCAGCATGTGGTAAATTTTGGAGAATGTTCCGTGTGCACTGGAGATAAATGTATAATCCTTCTTTTTGGGTGTAAAGCCCTGTATTGGTCTATTAGTCCTCTCTCTTCTATTTCTTCCTTCAGGGCCATTGCTTCCTTGTTGAGTTTTGTTCTTGTCAATCTATCCAGAGGTGATAAGGCTGTGTTGAAGTCTCCAACTACTATTATGGTGCTAGTGATGTCCTCTTTAAAGTCTATTAGGAGTTGTTTTAAGTATTCAGCTGTTCACTCATTAGGTGCGTATATGTTTAGGAGTGTGTCTTTTTCCTGTTGTACATATCCCTTAATGAATAAAAAATAAACTTCACTGTCCCTTCTAATCTCTTTCAGCCTGAAATCTATGTTGTTCCATACTTTTATGGCCAGCCCAGCTTTTTTTTTTTTTGGCTTTTTTGCATTGTATTTTTTTTTAATTTTATTTTTTAATTTAATTACCTTGTGGAAAGTTACAAAAGTTTCAGGTTTAAGTCTCAGTTATACAATGCTCAAACACCCATCCCTTCACCAGTGCACATATTCCACCACCAAGAATCACGGTATACCTCTCCCCTTCCCCCCACCTCCCCAGCCCCCCACCGCACATGTGTAACTGGTAAATTTCAATTTACTTTCACTTTACTTTGATTACATTCAATATTTCAACAAAAAATTCACTATCATTGATTTGGAGTTCCTGCCCCCTAAAGTCGACCTGCTGAAAAGAAAGCATTTGGTAATTTGTATTCCATTGCTGAAAATGAAGAGATTTGAGTTCAGGAGGCTTCACTAGCAGCCGCACAGTTTTGGATTTCTGTATTTCAGTATTTTACTAACTAAGTCCAGAGAAATATCTGCCAGAAATTGCAACATTGTGAGCTTGTATCTCTCAGCTACTTTATATTCCACATATGAGTGCAATCTTTCTATGTCTGTCTCTTTCTTTCTGACTCATTTCACTCAGCATGATACTTTCCATGTTGATCCACTTATATGCAAATTTCATGACTTCATATTTTCTGAACTACGTAGTATTCGATTGTGTAAATATACCAGAGTTTCTTTAGCCAATCACCTGTTTTCGGGCACTCTGGTTTTTTTTCCATATTGTCAGCCCAGCTTTTTTGAGGGAGTTGTTTGCTTGTAGGATTGTTCTCCATCCTTTGATTTTGATAACTTCAGGTGTGTTTTTTGTAGGCAGCAGAAAGTTGGGTTTAGTTTCCGAATTCATTTTGCTACTCTGTGTCTCTTGATTGGTGCATTTAGACCATTGACATTGAGAGAGAATATTGTCATGGGATTATGTGTCATCTTTCTGTAGAGTTTGTTGCTCTTGTTAGGGTATTTCTTTGTCTTATAGCAGCCCTTTTAGTCCTTCTAAGTTTGGTTTGGAGTCTATGACGTTCTTGAGTTGTTTATCTGTGAAATAGTGTATGGTTCCTTCAAGTTTAAGAGAGTTTAGCTGATAGAGTAATCTTGGTGAGACGTTCATTTTGTTGAGATTTTTCACTGTATCCCATCATTGTCTTTGGGCTTGGAGGGTTTTCTCTAATTGGTCTGCTTTAAATCTAAGGGGTGCTCCTTTGTATGTGATTTCCTTCTTTGACCTTGCTGCTTGCAGTAATGTGTCTCTATCTGCAGCATCCATCATTGTCACTATGATATGCCTTGGAGTTTTTTGTTGGAGTTCCTTTTAGCTGGCACCCTTTGAGCTCCTTGGATCTGGATGTCTGCATTCTTCAGCTCTGGGAATTTCTTAGCAATGATGTCTTTAACTGTGTTTTCTTCATTGGGATTAGATGCCTGTGCTTCTGGTACTCCAATGATTCTTATGTTGTTCCTGTTGAGGTCATCCCCTAGGACTCTGATTCACCCTAGAGCCATTTTGAGGTCTTTTGCCATTACTTGTTGTTGTCTGTACACTTTGTGCAGCTCGTCTTCTAGCTCACTGATTCTGTCTTCGGCTGTAGTCATTCTACTGTTGAGGCCTACTACTGAGTTTCTTATTTCATCTACCAATTCCTTTAATTGTGAGACTTCTGTTCATAGCTTTGAAATTTCTGTTCTCATTTTTTCCTGTATTTTCTTGGTGGTTCATTCCAAGGCTGTTTCTATATCCTCCCTTAGTTTATTGGTTGTCTGTTCCATGGTTGTGTTCATATCCTCCCTTAGTTTATTGGTTGTCCGTTCCATGGTTGCTCTGAGTTCATCAATCATCTTCACGATTTTTTCTCTGAATTCTTTATCTGAGAGGAGGTTGTATTTGGGGGTGTCCTTTCTTTAGACTTCTGGTATCTCTTCATTTTCTCCTTGTGGTGGGTTTTCTCAATGGTTCTTCATGTTTTTATGGGATGATAGAGGTGATACCTTACAAATCTCTATCTCTATTCCCTCTTGCTACAAGAGGGGATTCTAGGTGAGCTAAATTGATGATGGTATCCCTTTCCCCATTCTACAATAGTTCCTTACACGAATGCACTCTTTATAGTTTATGTAGGACTTCTAGTCAAGGCTTGAGGCTATGATCTCTTTATGAGGGCTTTTGTGTACCTTCTTGTGCTCCTGACAATTTTTGTGAAGTTAGGATAGGTTAATGGGTTATTAGCATATAGTGACTGAGATGACCAGGTTGTCCTTTGAATAAACAGGTCATACAGATTGTGACCTAAGTTGCTCAGTATAGGAAAGGGGGAAAAATAACTGCAGCCGCTCCGTAAGAAGACCACGTTCCCTTTTCAGGCCTCACCCCTGATGTAGAGGATACTCCCCCATCAGTCAAATAGCAGGACCCCAGGGTTACCTGGGTCCAAGTTACCTTTGGGAGGGGAGTGGTTGGTTAAAAGGGTGTGTGTAGAGGCAGGCGGCAGGAACGGGGTGGGGGGTCCCCAAGCTCTGGCAGTCCGCCAGGCCTGGCGGAACTGGCATGAGAGTTCTTTCAGAGGGGTGCAAAATGGAGAGGGTGATCTAGGGTCCAAGTTCAACTTCAGTTTTTTAAACAGCTGCTTAGTATTCCATTGTGTAGATATATCAAAGTTTCTTAAGCTTGTCATCTGTTCTCGGGCACTTGGGTGTTTTCCAGATTCTGGATTTCCCTTATTTTATAGACAAGAAAATACCAAACCTCAAGGTCTTGTACTCAGATGCTAAAGGTTCAGGAGTTTGTTCTTGACAGATTATAACTGAAAAAATACGACTTGAATTCTTGAACCAGCCATCTTTGTACTTTTCACTCAACTTTAGAAACTGTGAATGCAATTCTAATCAAATAGCTGCCTTCTGGAAGACATTTCTTTAAAATTTTTTTTATTGGATCACAGTGAAATATACAGTTATAAAGTTTTGCTCATGATTGAGTTTCAGTTATACAATGTTCCAACACCTGTCCCTTCACTAGTATACATTTCCTGCCACCAAGATCCCTAGCTTACCTCCTAGTCCCAACCTCCTCTCTCTGCCGCTGCAGCCTGCTTCAAAGGCAGATTCTCTCTCTCTCTCTCTCTCTCTATCTCTCTCTCTCTCTGTCTCCCTCCCTCTCTCATTTTTCTTTCAGAAACTGTGATTTGTAATACTGTTACTGAAAGGGTACCTTGCATATCACTTTTCTTCCTTCAGCACTCAGTTCTTGTCCAGAGTGATCACTTCCAACTCATATTGTCACAGTGATCCCTTCTCTGTCCTAACTGCCCTCTTGCTTTGCTTCGTGCAAACTTCCTACCATAATGCACCAGTCCTCCTGGCTCTTGTTTTTACTGTCATTGGGTATTTTTCACATAAGATGCTTGTTTTATATTTTTTATTTTATTTTTGAAAGTAGCCCGTGAAACGATATTGAAGATAAAGGTATCTTCAAAGATGACACACAACTGAGAGCCATGTGGGGACGCTCCTTTCCGGCCCTGCGCGAGATTGACCCCGGAGGCAACTGAATCACTTTGGACACGAGCGGCGCCCCCAAAATGCCTCCAAACTGTGTGCCCGGAGCTTCTGGCCCAGGCGCTGCCAGCGAGTGATGCAATTACCAAAAGAATTTTCCCTGGACTTCATATAGAAATCCAAAACAGCGCGGCTGCTATATAGGGTTAAAGTTTGTAGCGACGTGTAATTTCTGGCTGTACTTTCCCTGGACTTTATACAGAAATTCAAAGCCGCGGGGCTGCTGCCATGGCCGCGCAACCTATTGTCATTTAATCATCACCAATATGAAATGGTTCCTTCTTAGCGGGTCGGACTTTGATGGGAAATCCTAACAAGAATAGTAAGTATTTTGCTGAAATATTGAAGGCTACCAAAGTGGTAGCCATCTCTATAGACTGAACTAAGCCATATCCCCACGCCGGCTGAGAAGAAATATCCTTCTTTCTCGGGAAGAAACGCGGCGTGGCGTTAACCATAGTATGATGTCCATTAAGCTGACACGGACCTGGTGGCGTGGGAATGGGATACAAGGGAATAAATTATTATGTACTTGGAACAGCGGGACGCTGGTGGAATCTCGAGCTGGGGCCGATACCAGCATATTACCTTTGATTCCAGAAACTGCTTGCAGACATTCTACCAGGCTATCAACTAAGCCAGAGCCCCACGCCGGCTGATGACGGGAAATAACCATCTTTTTTGGTTTGTTTTCCCTTTGTCAGGCAGCGTGGTGATTACTAAACAGGCGTGATCTCGGTGGCGCGGGACGAGGGGGGAAAAAATAGAAAAGTTATGTAACAAACAGCGGGACTTAATATCTCTAGATTCTCAGCAATGGAGAGCCATCAAATGCTTCCTTGACAGTGGGACTGTCTTTTCTTTTTTGGGGGAAACCTTAGCAACAATAGTGAGTTATATGTTGAAACATGGACTGTAACCAAGATAAAGCGTAAACGAAGTGAAACTTATCACTTACAAGGGCGGGGACTGGGGGGGCGGGAGGGGGCGGGAGGTTTAATGGGGTGGTTGGTGATGGAATATGGGCACGGGTGAAGGGAAGGGTGTTTGAGTATTGTATAACTGACATAATCCTGAGAACTATGTAACCCTCCACATGGTGATTCAATAAAATTTAAATTAAAAAAAAAAAGAAATGTGGAGAAAAAGCAAGTATGAGAGAGACAGAAAAAGAGAGAGAAAACATGAGCTAACACAAGAGAAATCCCGAGCTTCTCTAGATTAGGGAACTACAGAACACATAATAAATTGACACGCAGAAACTTGAAAAAAAAAAAAAGATGACACACAACTGACCAACCAATTGGAAACAGAGATAAACAAATGGGACTACATTAAACTGAAAAGCTTCTGCACCGCAAAAGATACAGTGACCAGAATACAAAGACAATCTACAGAATGGGAAAGGATATTTACCCAATACCCATCAGATAAGGGGTTCATATCAAGGATATGTAAAGCACTGGTTGAACTGTACAAGAAGAAAACATCCAACCATCAGAAAATGGGGCGAAGAAATGAACAGAAACTTTCCCAAGGAAGAGATACGAATGGCAAAAGGCACATGAAAAAGTGATCTACATCACTAATCATAAGGGAGATGCAGATCAAAACAACCATGAGATACCACCTCACACCACAGAGACTGGCACACATCCAAAAGAACAAAAGCAACCGCTGTTGGAGAGGATGTGGGGAGAAAGGGACCCTTCTACACTGCTGGTGGGAATGCCAACTGGTTTAGCCCTTTTGGAAAACAATATGGATGATTCTAAAAAAATTAGAAATTGAGCTCCCATTTGACCCAACCATACCACATATCCCAGAGAAGCAAAAAAGTATAGTCTAAATGACATCTGCACTTATATGTTCATCGCAGCACTATTTACAATAGCCAGAATCTGGAAAAAACCCGAGTGCCCTAAAACAGATGACAGGTTAAAGAAACTTTGGTACATCTATTCAATGGAATACTATGCAGCTGTTAGAAAAAATGACGTCATGATCTTTGCATATAAGTGGATCAGCATGGAAAGTATCATGCTAAGTGAAATGAGTCAGAAAGAGAGACAGAGAAAGACTGCACTCATCTGTGGAATATAGAATAACAGAGTAGGAGACTAACACCCAGAAATAGTAGAAATAAGTACCAGGAGATTGACTTCATGGCTTGGAAGCTGGCCTCACATTCTGGGGAGAGGGCAACTCAGATAGAAAAGGGAACACCACGTAAAATGAGGTTGGAGGCCACGCGGGGGGAAGGGTGATGCGTGCTGAATATAGACTAGAGACTAAACTCAATGGCCACTCAACACCTTTATTGCAAACCACAACACCTAATTAGAGAGAGAGAGCAAAAGTGGAAGGGTGGGGTGGGGGAGATGGGATTGGGGGGGTGGGAGGGATGCTGGGTTTATTTGTGGTGCAGAATTGGCAACGGTGAAGAGATGGGTTCTCATACTTTGTATGAGGAAAACATGAGCACGAAAATGTATAAATCTGTAACTTTACCCTCACGGTGACTCACTAATTAAAAAATAAATTAATTAAAATATATATAATAAAAAAGAAAAAATTAATTAAAAAATTTCAACAAAAAATAGCCCGTGGAAGATATTTCTTACATGAAGGAAAGGATATTTGGAAGTAGAAGTCTGGCAATTTTCTGTTATGCCTAAACTGAGAAGTTGTTTATTGGGCTAGAAGGTGGTTGACCTGCTTTCTGGCCCCTCTGCGGGCCTTGGCCTAGGACGCCAATAAGGAATGACAATGGAGTTGGGAAGCAAGGTAAGAAGAGGTGAGTTTGCTTCTAGTTTGGATTCTAATTTTTTTCAGCCCAACCATATTCAGGAATGATTCTTGTGCATATGTTATAGCATGATTGAGTTAAATAATAAATAACAAGAGACTTACAGGCGTTTAGAAAGTAAAGAGTAGGTGGATAGAGTCTGATTTCAGCTTAAATTGGAAAGGGCATTGAGCTGCTGAGAAGGGCGTAGTAGTCCCATAGTAATAGGAAAAACAAAAAACTAGCCAAAAGGAACCAGTGTCTCATTTACAGTTCTGGGAGTCTGTGGAAATGCAAATAGGATGTTGGGTACTCTAAAGGATGGAAGTTATGTTTCACACTGAGGAATAATCAGAAGTAAAGAGGTTATAATGCATTAAATCTTTGTGATAAATAGTCTTTTGCAGTTCAATTAATCATAAACATGGTCTTAGAATGAGTCAGCAGGGCAGGATGAATTTTGTCACAGTTTGGAGTTTGGAGGAAACAAGAATCATCTGGTCGGGGTTGGCAGAGTTCTGGGAAGATGAAGGAAAGGAAACAGTAAGAAGCCAGCTGGGCTTTTGGGAAGGAGTCAAGCTCCTCTTCCTCACTTGCTCCATTCTCAACCCATCTGAGTACTATCCATTCCCTTCCTAATCCACTTGCTGTCCTCCTTGCCAGGACTCATGCTAGACTTCAGTCCATCCTAGTTCAGACCCATCACAACCTTTCATCCCCATTCTCAATCATCCCAACCACATCTGCATTTTCATCCTTCTCACTTCATTTACAAATTCATTTATCTGGTACTCAGATTTATAACAGCTTTAATAGGATTCAAATATCAAGACCCTAAACATTAGAGATCCAAGAATTTGATGGTCTAAATGCAAGACATTGCAGACTTTGACTTCTCAGGAATGCACTGGAAATTA
Organism: Sorex araneus; assembly: GCF_027595985.1. Lineage (NCBI taxonomy): Eukaryota > Metazoa > Chordata > Mammalia > Eulipotyphla > Soricidae > Sorex > Sorex araneus. The sequence continues at coordinate 2,780,399 of NC_073308.1, read as the reverse complement.
TATTTGTACAGCCTATAGGAGCTGAAGATTCCACGTCCACTCAGCTCTCACAGAGCTGCCCCATGAGCCTGAAGTATTGCTGAAACCCATTCTCAACCCACCTTTGAGGTCTCTGTGAAAGAGTTATGAGTTTACACATATTTCCTACCACAATATATGTCTTCTTTTAGAGTTGTATGCTGCCCATTTGCCCTTTAACTGATTTAATAAGTAATGTGGATCCCAGTGACCTGCAGGCTATTTCCCTATTCTGATAGTTAAGGTAGCAGCAAAATTAAACCCTTGGGGGTTTTGTTTACAGCAGAACTGGCTCTTTGTCTTAGTCAGAAAAGAGCAGTCATAAAGTTCAAACACACTTAGGGGGGAATCATCATGCTAGTGTCAGAGCTAGCCACGTCTAAACGGGAGGCAGAGACAACATCATATGATCCCTGATTTCATATGCTTTGATTCTTGTAACAAGCTATTTCTGGGAGGACTATAGAAAAAGACAAAAAAGATAGTAAAAAGATAGGAGAAGTTCATGGCACCTGGGTGTTTAAATAAAGTTTGGGCTCCCTGCAGCTGGGAGAGTAACACCAAAGTCATGGAATCCCTCGTGGACTCGAAGGAAAATGGGGCTTCTCTGGGAGATTGAAATGGAAGCATACCTTCTAGGCCGAGAGAGTAATATGAGTACAAAGCAGGTAAAAGTATTTGTTTGGAGAAAATTAGGGTGTAAGACTACGAAGATGGTAGATTGAAGAGGGAGAGTACAGAAAAGTTAACTGAAGGCAGGTGGCAGAAGATCTTAAACGACAGAAGGGTAAGAACAGGTATGGAATTAAATGATCTGAAGAAAAATGATTCAGATAAGAATAAGAGGTGAGATCAAGATCCTGGGGGTGCTCCATGAGCTATAGAGACTTGGTAATGGCTGGGATACCCCAATCCAGCTCAAACTCTACTGATGTCTGTAAGAGTACTAAAGTGAGCACAAACATGTCTGGGGGGAGCTCAAGCTGAAAGACTCCACATGCAAGTGCTTGGAAAGGCATTAGTCTCTATTCACTCCATGCTTGCCTACCCACCATTCGTGGGGAGTGTTCTATACTGTAAGGCTATCTGCCTCCTTCAGCTGAGCAGCTCTATAGCTAATCACTGAGTTCACTGACTAGGTCAAGATAACCTCAGTAAAGCTGCTAAGTGTCCCTCAGGAAAAAAGGACAGGAAGAAGGGAATAGAATTGTTTGCTGCTTATTGGCTTTTGATTGTTTGGTTTTAGGTCCTTTCCTATAATGTAACTCGTATGTTGGACCATATAGGTCCTTTCCTATAATGTAACTCATATGTTGGTTTGTAGTATTGCCCCTGTGAAACTTGAAGGCCAGGGAATCCAGGCAAACATACTTCTTATGACCTGAATAACAGTATTTTACCTCTGATAAGGACATTGTAGAACCCTTGCAAGTTGTTGGCTTAGATAGAGATTAAAATACAAGATGCTTTATACTACCTAACAAGGGATGGATTTGAAGGGCAGTTCATGAAATAGAAGGCTTTAAAGTTAGGACGATTTTATCTACAATAAGAGAATATGCAATTTACAGTAATTTAAACAAGGATATTATTTTATGATCTTGCTTTGGAGATAAGAAAATATCAGAACAGATTAATTTGGCAGCTATACAACATGGGGTTCTGGATTAACTCTCTTGTTATTTTCTCCACTTTGTCTCATGCCTACAGGTTTTCTGCCACAACTCCAAGAATCACAGCTTTACACACCAATACTGTATGAATTCATATGGAGCATATATGTTGAAAGAGAAACTTTCTCTTGGTGTACCTTCCTCTTTCAGTTTCATAGAAAACACTTTTCCCCCAGATGTCCTCCTAGCACGTCCCTGTGTTCCTCCCTCCCTCCCTCCCTCCCTCCCTCCCTCCCTCCCTTCCTCCCTCCCTCCCTCCCTCCCTCCCTCCCTCCCTCCCTCCCTCCCTCCCTCCCTCCCTTCCTTCCTTCCTTCCTTCCTTCCTTCCTTCCTTCCTTCCTTCCTTCCTTCCTTCCTTCCTTCCTTCCTTCCTTCCTTCCTTCCTTCCTTCCTTCCTTCCTTCCTTCCTTCCGCTTAATGCTTGTGCATCACTCTTTGTAATGCTTAGAGGATCAGGCAGGGATTAAACCTGAGAGTCCCACATACAAAGCATGTGATCCAGTCCACTGGGGCCTTTTCCTGTTCCACATATCTAATTTAATCAATCAATTAACTTGAAGTGTTTTATTCTTGTTTCATTGGCTGGAGAACTCGGTCACGGTATTATTGTTATCATCATCATCATCATTATTATTGTTACACACAGATATGTTCAAGACATTTCTGGTTTTGTACTCAGGGATAACTCCTCGTGGAGCCTGTGGTGGGAATCTGTGCTTCTTTGTAGGTGTAGAAAGGTTTAAAACCACGGGTCTATCACTTTGGTTATAAATGCCAGTTTGTGGACCAGTACATAGAATAGGGCAGATCTGTAGATTGATGATTCAAATGGCATTTAATCTGTTTGAATGTTTGTTGAAAACTTTGGAGTCTGGGCCTTTTCTGCCCCCTACCCCCACCCGCACACATCCTCTGGTTTTCTAATTTAATTGCTTGGCGTGGTTACTAGGCATTGGTACTTTAAAAATGCTCTCTGTGTCATTTGAATCTGCAATCTGAATGGGGACTTCTGGTCTGGAGGAGGAAGTTCAAGCTTCTGAGCAAGAAATTCCCTGAACACACACAGGAGATCAGGCTTCTGCCACTTCATGCCTGCTATTTCTCTGCTCCTTTTTTCTGCCTTCTGCCACTTGGGTGTCTTTACCTCAGGCTCCCTGGGTGGAAGTGAAGGTGCCTTCTCCTGGCTGGTCCTGTCTTCCCAGGCAAAGTGGCCGCCTTTTCTTGGGTGCCCTGACCTGGTCCTGTACTTTTATTACGGTGCCACCACAGAAGCTGCTGAAGATTCCTGTCTAGAAGGGACTTAGGCTTCATGCTGGTTGCTTCAGTTCTGAAAGTTACTCCCTCAACTATCAAAGGGGATAATAAATAATACCCACAATGTGAGTGTATTATGAGGATTAAACGAAGTACTTTGTGTATAGCATAAACTTATGTGGAGCAAACAGCCTAGACTAGAGTGAATCCTCAATGGGTAGAAATTATAATTTGATCTCTACCTTTAGATGCCACACCAACAGAAACACAGCAAAGGCCACAAAAGTGAGTCACAAGTGATTTTGTTAAACCCACATTTAAACGACAATAATGAATGAAATTAATTTAAGAATAAATGATTTATTTCAGTACTGATATTATTTTTATGTCCCATCAATATATACAATTATAAACTATATATTCTTTTACATGAAGTTATTTAAAATATTATAGTGATTAACATTTCATTTTATTTTTATTTTAATTTCGTTTTATGAAAGCACTGTGATTGACAGTTATTCATAGTTGAGTTTTTGACATACAATGTTCCAGCGCTGATTCTGTCACCAGTGTCAGCTTCCCTCCACCAATCTTCCTAGATTCTCTCCCCTCCCCCCCTTCCCCCAGCTCCAACCTACCATCTCAGCAGCAACCTTTTGAAGTTGGTGTTTAAAGTTTGGGTATCATGATTTCAGTGTCGTTGACTCTGATGTGGATATTCAGCTCTATCATTCCTTAACACCACTGGCCCCTCTACCTGAATTGCTTCTAATCTTTCTCTTTTAACCTCCTCCACTTGATTGCTCTTCTTCCCCTCCCTATACCCTGGGGCAAGGGTTATCTAAGCATCTTCCCTTTAAGTCATTTCATATCCTCATTCAGTTATTCCAAATACCACATACCAGTGTTTATCCTTCTTCTGGCTGTCTCTGTACGGTACAGGTCTCAAGAGTCCTAGTCTGCAGCTTATGTTTAACAGAACCAACATTCCTGCATGTGTTCAAGTACCCCATTATGCCTTCCTTCTCCTTAAGAGGGCGCAGGGGGCTGGAGCGATAGCACAGCGGGTAGGGCGTTTGCCTTGCACTTGGCCAACGAGGGTTCTAATCCCAGCATCCCATATGGTCCCCTGAGCACCTCCAGGGATAATTCCTGAGTGAAGAGCCAGGAATAACCCTTGTGCATTGCCAGGTGTGACCCAAAAACCAAAAAAAAAAAAAAAAAAAGAGGGCGGAGAATGGCCTGGCAATCCTCATTAGCATTTTCAAAGGCCAATTGTTTAGTCAACAGCTCATGAGTTTCCTTACCCTCAATCTGCATTTCTATGGCTTCCATCAATCTTCCTACAAAGTCTGCAGAAGCTTCTGAGGCTCTCTGAACAATCTTTGTAAAGCTTTGTAAAGCTTCCTTTAAATTCTGCATCTGCATCAACCTTCTCTCAAGCAAGCAGGGCTGCATCACGGACATGAGCAAGAACAGTACGAGGCAAGGTGACTTGCCTTTTAGGATGGCGCCATTCTCCTTCACCAATTAACATCTTATGAGTCAACTTAATCCCTGAAAAATTTCGTCCAGCATGGTCTAGGCCTACAAATTTTGCCTTGGCCTCATTGTTGAGCCATATTCTCCACTGCAAGTACTGAGAAGGGCTTAAGCACGTCTAAGCAACCATGTGAAAATCTTGAGGTGCCCAGTAGGCTTTCTTACTCCAGTCTGTAAGATATTCTCTACAGTACGGAGATGTAGGCCCGTACGAGACACAGACATGTTTGAACGACTGAGAGAATCCATCCTTAACCTGCGATAATATGGAGACCGCCACCTCTGCACCTTGACTGGGCGATTGGGAGTATGTCCCAAGCCGTCTGGAGGTTGCTTGGCTGAGTCACTCACTCTCGGACTCAGAATCTGAGAAGGCAGCAGCAGACTCATAATCTGCATCACTTTCATCTAATATACTGGACGTGGAGCTATATTCATCAGTCTGAGAAATATGACTATTTTTTCAGTCTGAAAAATACTATGAAACCCCCTTCGAGACTTAGGTACAGGAGGAGCCGAGGCCATATTATCTATCTCTAATATTCTCCTCCACATTAGTTGCCCTTTTCAAAAACAGAAGAATAGAATTAACACTCTCCCACGTAGTTCAGAATTCCTGGTGGATATTTTTCTTAACTTGATTCCAAATCTTGGATTCTAGAATTCCTTCATCTGGGAACCATGGGTTAACCTCATACGCTACTTTAAAGCACGACCGGAGTTGGTCTCTGGAAATGCAGAGTTCCGGGTCTCCGATTCTGTGGGAGAGACACTGAATCAAATCCATAGATGACTTGCCCTGTTCAGTCTGGCTCGAGAAAATACGAAAGATCTTGGGAAGGCTCAGAATCTGCACCATCTTAGTGGGGGATTCTAATCTCCAGCACACTAAAAAGTACTGTTCTCCTACTCACTTGCTAGAGTGGGGGTGCACCGAACGCTGTTCTTACCTTCAGTTGGTAGTTCAGGCCCGCTCCAGGGATGCCAGCTGTAAAAAACTAATACAAGCCGACGGGCGTGTGCACTCGTGGGCTCTCCGGGTGGCTCTGTCTCACCGCCCGCATTCAGTGCTCTGGAACCGCTGTGTATGGGCTGGAATAGGGCGGCCGTTGTCCAAGGACAGGCGAAGGAAGAACGAAGACCAAGCTTGTTGCTGATTAGTTACTGTTTATTCAATCTTCCATCTTTCTCATCTTCTGCGCTCCCAGCTCGGTCCTCTCTCTGGATCTACTGCTGCCTCTCTCCCATCTCTCCTCCCCTTTTCCTCTCTCCCCTTGCCCCTAGGTTACACACTGCAGGATAGCAAAACCAACATAAGAAAGCCCTTCCTGAGGGCTGTCAGGTTCAAAGGGAACACAACCTAGGGGCATTCCAAAGTCCTTCCTGACTGCCAGCAGGCAAGTTACCTCTTAAGGGTTTTTTTTTCCTCTCCTTATTCCAAACACTCATTAACATCTTAATATTAGTTATTTTTGTATGGACATAGCAAGAGATACATTGAGGCTTGCAAGGCAGCTCTCCTGGCAACATCATGCCACAGACTCAGACTACAGCACTCAGGCCAGATTAATCATTCCTCACCCTAGCACGGTCCAAATCTAGTTATCACTGTTTGGTTCATGACAACATTTGTCCGTGATCAAGCTCTTAACTTACAGTTAAGCACTAGGCACTTTGGCCAGGCCTATCTCGATGCCAGGGTAGCACACAACTCACCGCTTGCCCTGGGTCCGTCTCGTCCGTTGTCAGGACCCTGCTTTTGGGGGTGCTAGGAATTAATGGCAGCTGAGGCTTAGGTCGAGAGAACAGATGCCCAGGAGGAAAATATCATGTAGAGTCAAATGACTCCCAGGTTATAAAAGCATAGCACTTTCTTTCTGTGTCCATACGAAAAGGATATTGCTCAGAATAAACTATGCGAAGGACTCAAGGAGAAGAGAAAAACAATATTTACAAGTCAACAGGATACTAAGAAAGAAACAACCCAATAAACCTAAACTACCTGAGGCTATGTTATCCTTCAGACTAAGAAATATGAATTCTGTCTCACTATTACCCTGAAGCTTATGGAGAAAGTTACCATGTTAGAAAATTTTAGGTGAAGGGTAAAAAATATTCAGGGTAAAAAGTAGTGCCTCTCCGCAAAAGACACAGGGACCAAAATACAAAGGCAATCTACAGAATAGGAAAGGATATTCACCCAATACCCATCCGATAAAGGATTGATATCAAGGGTATACAAAGCACTGATGGAATTCTACAAGAAGAAAACATCCAACCCCATCAGAAAATGGGCCGAAGAAAAGAAGAGAGGATGTGGAGAGAAAGGGACCCTTCTACACTGCTGGTGGGAATGCCGACTGGTCCAGCCCCTTTGGAAAACAATATGGACGATTCTCAAAAAATTAGAAATTGAGCTTCGATTTGATCCAGCAATACCACTTCTGGGAATATATCCTGGAGAAAAAAAAAGTATAGTGGAAAAAACATGTGCACTTACATGTTCATTGCAGCATGTTTACAATAGCCAGAATCTGCAAAATCCCGAGTGCCCGAGAACAGATGACTGGTTAAAGAAACATTGGTACATCTATACAATGGAATACTATGCAGCTGTTAGAAAAGATGAAGTCATGAACTGTGCATATAAGTGGATCAACATCAAAAGTATCATGCTATGGAAAGTATCATGCTAAGTGAAATGAGTCAGAAAGAGAGAGACAGACATAGAAAGATTGCGCTCATCTGTGGAATATAGAATAATAGTATAGGAGTCTAACACCTAAGAATAGTAGAAATAAGTACCAGGAGGCTGTCTCCATGGCTTGGACACTGGTCCCTCATTCTGGGTAACTTAGAGAAGGGAAGTCGTCCAAGTAAAATGTGGTCGGAGGTCATGTGGGGGAAGGGTGACGCGTGCTGAATTTAGAGACTGAACACAATGGCCACTCAACACCTTTATTGAACCACAACACCTAATCAGAGAGAGAGAACAAAAGGGAATATCCTGCCATAGTGGGGTGGGGGGATATGGGACTGGGGAGGGTGGGAGGGAAGCTGGGTTTACTGGTGGTGGAGAATGGGCACTGGTGAACGGATAGGTTCTCGAACTTTGTATGGGGGAAACATGAGCACAAAAATGTATAAATGTGTAACTGTACCCCCACGGTGATTCACTAATAAAAGATTAAAAAAAAACCAATGCGGGGGAGGTTCGGGGGGGTCGGGATGGGAGGTATACTGTGGTTTTTTTTTTTTTTTTTTTGGTGGTGGTGGGATATGGGCACTGGTGAAGGAATGGTTGTTTCAGCATTGTATAACTGAGACTTAAGCCTGAAAGCATTGTAATTTTCCACATGGTGATTCAATAAAATAAAAATAAATAAATTTTAAAAAAAGAAAGTATCATGCTAAGTGAAATGAGCCAGAATAAGAGGGAGATGCCTGCCTGTCTCTAGGGTTCTCATCAGGAGAAGAGCGAGCCCTGAGCATCAGCAGATCACTTTAATAAGGATCCTGAGCAGACGGTATCTCATGCGGAGAGCAGCCTCTGGGTCTGAAGATAGACCTATGTTTCATGTATGAGGTTGTAAGCTGTAAGATTGAGTTTCCCTGTAACTGTACCACATGTCTGAATGCCATCCTATTGCTTCTGCTATTGGGATCCCAAGTGCTACAACAAAGTGTGCAATCTTCAGTGCACCACAACTGAATGTGTATGAGCACCACAACTATAGCTCACCTCGTGGAAAGCATTGAAAATGAAGCTTGGTGAACAGTTCAGCCAACAAAATGTGGCTGAATACAACTAAATTATATTATACCAGTAGGCAATGGTATAATATAATGAAGCATGTTCAAGCACCAAGTGTGTGTGATCATTGAAGAAATAAAACAACAATAAATTTTATTAAATGAAAGATCAGAAAAATAACTTGGAGTCCTTTGGCTGAATCCTTGCCTCTCTCCAGTCCCTGCCCTGTGACTCTTATGATCCTTAATTATCTCCTTCCTTTCCCAAGTTTTCTTCTTTGGAAGGATAAAGTGATGTCATGAGGAGTTTGTGGGTGGTTGCAGTACAGAGGTGTGGAGCTGTACTGCCAAAACATATACAGTATTATAAACTGATAAGTGTATACAATTGAGTTTTTCTTTTTTAATCAGTTATCCAGCTGCTTCTATTTCTGAGTCTTCAGAGATCACATTCACAGAACAAGGACAATTATTGGCAGTTTTACTTTTGTAATCAAGTCTAATCCTGCACAGCGCCTTGGCAATACAGTCTGACTTAAGTTAATCCTTAATTCAGATTCTTTTTTTCTTTTTTGCTTTTTGGGTCACACCCGGCAACGCACAGGGGTTACTCCTGGCTCATGTACTCAGGAATTACTCCTGGCGGTGCTCGGGGGACCATATGGGATCCTGGGAACCAAACCCGGGTCGGCCGCGTGCAAGGCAAACGCCCTACCCACGGTGCTATTGCTCCAGCCCCTTAATTCAGATTCTCATCTTCTTGTCACAATGAGTGAACTCCCCATTTTTACCTCTTGAATATTTCTGTTTTCAGAAGATTTATTTTAATGAAGACAGAACATCTAGTGTGGCTTGTTAGCCAAAAGGTGATGTTAACATTGGTTGCCTTGTAACGGGTCTTAATTTTTTGGAGAGAGAGAGAGACAGAGCCAGACAAAGAGAGACACAAACAAACACAGAGACACAGAGACAGAGAGGGAGGGAGGGACAGAGGGAGAGAGGAAAGAGGGATGGAAGGAAGGAGGGATGAAGGAAGGGAGGGAGCAGGGAGGGAGAGAGGAAAGAGGGATGGGATGGAAGGAAGGAGGGATGAAGGAAGGGAGGGACGGGGGAGGGAGAGAGGAAAGAAGGGAGGGAGGGATAGAGGGGGAGGGAGGGAGGGAGAGAGTGAGCGAGTGAGTGCACAGAGTGAGCAGGGTTCTCTGGACTTCCTGAGTGCCACTGAGTAGGTACACCTCACGGGTGGCTCACATAAGTCAGGAGGAGAGAAAGACGATCTCTTCTCCCGACCTGCTTCTGCCACCTGGAACCCAGGGTTACTGGGTTTTTGTCTAGCCTAGCAGAAAAGAATTTCAGGAGTAGACAAGCAGTGACGTAAAACAGATTTATTTGGAGAGATTTTAGAGGTGTGGAAGGAGTCTCTGTATGTTGGCTGTTTGTGTGATTGCACGGCGCCAGGGGCAGTCCCTGGTTGTGACTACCTAGCTACTGGAAAATGGAAAATCTGGGCAGAAGAGGCCCAGTCCCTATCCAAGCAGGCCCACCCGAGGGGCCTCGGAAAAGACAGCCAGGTGCTCAGGGTGCTCGGGCAAGAGACTAAAGTTATTCGGATTAAAGAAAAGATCTGAGGATACTATGCAGCTGTTAGAAAAAAAGGAGATCATGAATTTTTCATATAAGTGGATCGGCATGGAAAGTGTCATGCTGAGTGAAATGAGTCAGAAAGAGAGAGACAGACATGAAAAGATTGCACTCGTCTGTGGAATATAGAATAACAGAGTAGGAGATTAACACGCAATAATAGTAGAAATAAGTACCAGGAGGTTGACTCCATGGTTTGGAGGCTGGCCTCACATTCTGGGGAAAGGGCAACTCAGAGAAGGGATCACCAACTTTAATGCAGTCAAAGGCCATGTGGGGGAAGGGAATTGCGGGCTGAATGAGGGTTAGAGACTGAGCACAGTGGCCACTCAACACCTTTATTGCGAACCACAGCACCTAATTAGAGAGAACAGAAGAGAATACACTGCCACAGTGGCAGGGTGGGGTGGGGAGAGATGGGATTGGGGAGGGTAGGAGGGATACTGGGTTTACTGGTGGAGAATGGGCACTGGTGAAGGGATGGGTCTCGAAATTTGTATGAGGGAAACATGAGCACAAAAATGTATAAATCTGTAACTGTACCCTCATGGTGATTCACTAATTAAAAATAAATAAATTAAAATTTAAAAAAAATTTAAAAAAAAGAAAAGGTCCGAGGATTTGAGAAACTTCTTGGGGTGGGGTTCAACCTCCTCAGGGTCCACTGCTGAAGATCTTATCAGGTCTGTTTTACATGCCTACCATCTTAGAATTTTTTCTCCCAGAAGTTTTGTTGACCTAAGTTTCATTGCCAAGGGCCTTTTTTTGTGAACCTGTTTACATCACATCTAGTAGTATTCTTCAGGTTCTTGATTATCTTTTGCTCTGTTGTTTTCTTCATTGCCATTAAAGTCTTAAGTATCTAATAGGTTTCTTTATTTGTAGTTAATTTTGTATTATAATGTTAACAGTAGCAAATACTTTTTCTTTTGGCAGTGATTAAAAGCTCACAGATCTTGTTGTATTTTCTTATTTTGTCTTCATAGTGATTCTGTGAAGCTTATTTAGGAATAAGCCTCAGGAACATTCCTTGTTCTGTAAATGTGACCTCTGAAGACTCAGAAATAGGAGCTGGATAACTGATTAAGAAAGAAAAACTCAATTGCATAAACTTATCAGTTTACAACGTTGTGTATGTTTTGGCAGTACAGCTTCGCACCTCTATGTGTTCAAGTCCCACTGCAACTACCCACAAACTCCTCGTGACATCACACTATCAAAAGGCCTTTCTCCCTGGATTCCCTCAATCTAGAGTCTTAGAATTTTTCCCCTTTCCTCCTGTAACTATATATTTACAGCATGGAAAAGTTTTCTCTTAGTGTTTATATTTCAAATGTTCACCAAAGGACATCATCTGAACTGACATTTAAACAAACAAACAGGGGCTGGAGTGATAGCACAGCGGGTAGGGCGCTTGCCTTGCACTCAGCCGACCCGGGTTGGATTTCCAGCATCCCGTATGGTCCCCTGAGCAGCACCAGGGGTAATTCCTGAGTGCAGAGTCAGGAGTGACCCCTGTGCATCGCCGGTTATGAACCAAAAAGCAAAACAAACAAACAAACCAAAATAGTGGATGAGCCTTAAGAGCCACTTGGGCTTTTGAACTCCACTGCGGAGCTGGAGATTGTGCTCAGTTAACCCTTCTGGTTGCCCCTTGGTGGCCTGGCCTGCCTAAAGAATTCCAGGCAGTGCGGCTGTGCTCCTGGGTGGGGCTCCACTCCCGGAAATCAGGCTGTTTCCAAAGCAGACTCTGTCCATGTCCCTGCCTCTGCAGCAGCCCACTGTATTGTGAAGCTAGCAACACCTCCAACCCAGGAGCAAAATTTCCAGAACACTACACAAGAATATAGTCATTATCAGAGGTGGAGACATTTAGAAGTTGTTCTTAATCCGAGTGAAGGTGGTACTTCGGAAATTCATCCTCATTCCTCAGAAACACAACATCTAATTCTCCAGGTTCCTTCTGGCTGATAATGAGCTAGCCCACCTTCCCTCTCCTGCAAGTTGGAATAATATGTAAGCATCTCTTAAAAAATAATGAAGATAAAAGTTGGGAGGAGCAGAATCTGCCCAGCCTGAGCCAGGCTGTCTTCACTGGGGCACCTGTGAGAGGGATGGGTTGAGTTTCCATCCCCGCCCCAAGCAGAGCCCCGGCAGCTGAAAACCTCCGGAACACAGCTGTAGTCATTCTCAAGGCACATGCTCTGTGAGCCTCACCCATAAAGGAACTGACAGAAGAACCCAGGTATGTTGAAACCTTGGCTGAGATCTCCAAGCCTGCTTGGATTGGGACTGGGCCTCCTCCACCCAAGTCCCCAGTTTTCCAGTAGCTTGGCATTCACACCCAAAAAGCAACCTCCCCAACCTCACCCCAAAGAGCTATGTAATCACATCTACAGCCAAGATCCAGAGACTATAAAATAAAGCTCCCAGAAGAGAATGACGCAGTATTTCCTGGAATGTGGACATGCTACCTCTTATACTCTATCCCACTGATGTACCTAAAGTAGCACATGTGTGTTTGGTTTTAGCATTCTTGCTTGTATTCTTGTATATATGGGTTTAAATGGCCCTAGAATGAAATACAACAAACTTCACACACTTCCCTCTTATTCTAGTGGGATGATGCTCACTGGTTGGTTGGGTATTTGAATACTATCGGTAGTGAACTACTGTGAACTACTTTATGAATATAAAATGTGTAAAAATCGTAATAATAAATAAATTTTAAAAAGTTGGGAGGGGTCTGCGCAGATCCTCAAAAACAAACTAGCAGAATGATTTTTTTTTGTAAAATTCACATATGTTCAGGTTATAAGAAGATATGGGACAAGGACAACAACCTATGTGTTTTGGGGCTTTCTTGCATATCAGGCTACCAGGTTCATCCTCAAGAGATGGTTGCTGAAATGGATTAAAAATTTGAATCCCACATTCTTGTGCTACAAGAAACACATTTGAATAGTCAGAGGAAACACAGACTCAAGTCAAAGGCTGGACAATAATTCTTCAAACAAACTGGTCCTTTAAAAACATCTGGGTGGCCATATCTGACAAAATTGATTTCAGACTGAAATAACGTTAGAATAGTGGGCGAAGGTCATTTCTTAATAGTCAAGGGATATGTACATCAGGGAGAAAATTGCACTCCTAGAAGGCAAATGGAATAGAGAAGGGATCACTAAGAAAATGATGCCTGGAGGAATAAGTCCAGATGGGAGATGTGTGTCGAAAGTAGATAATGGATCAAACACGATGACCTCTCAGTCTCTGTGTTGCAAGACATGATGCCCAAAAGTAGAGAGACAGTACGGGAAATATTGTCTGCCATGGAGGCAGGGAAAGGTGGGAGAAAGGCGGGTATACCGGGGATATTGGTGGTAGGGAATGTGCACTGGTGGAAAGATGGGTGTTTGATAATTGTGATTGTAACTCAAACATGAAAGCTTGTAACTATCTCACGGTGATTCAATAACATTTTATAAAAAAGAAAAAAAAGGGCTGGAGTGATAGCACATCGGGTAGGGCGTTTGCCTTGCACGCGGCCAACCCGGGTTCGATTCCCAGCATCTCATATGGTCCCCCGAGCACTATCAGGAGTCATTCCTGAGTGCATGAGCCAGGAGTAACCCCTGTGCATCGCCGGGTGTGACCCAAAAACCAAAAAAGAAAAAGAGAAAAAAGAAGAAATTGCACTACTAAACATAATCTACCCAATGTGGGACCGGTAAGATACTTAAAATAACTATTAGATTTCAAGGAGGACACTGGTAGCAAAGCAATAGTAGTTTGAAACTTCAACACAGCTTTGTCATCGCTGATAGATTAATGAGACTAAAACTCAGCAAGAAAATAATGGCTTTGAAGGATAAAATGGAAGGCATATTCTTAAAAAGCTGAATACACATCCTTTACAGTGCACATGGGACATTCTCCAAGAGACACCACATGTTGGGCAACAAAACATAAAATTAAGTGAATAAGAATTATCTTTTAGATAATTTATCAATTATCAATTATCTTTTTAGACCATGATGCACTGAAAATACAAGTTAATCACACACAGAAACAGAGAATAAAATCAAACACCTAAAAATTGAATATCTTGCTACTGAACAACCAGTGGGTTAGAAAGGAAATCAATGAGGAAATCAAAAGATTTCTGTAAACAAAATGAGAATTAGGACAAGAGCTACCAGAACTTGGGGATACAGCAAATGTAGTGTAAAGAGGAAAGTTTATAGCTATGCAACCACTTAGCAGGAATGAAGAAAGGGCCCACATATGTAACAGAACTTCACAGGCTTGGGAAATGAACCAAAAAAGGATCCCAAAGCAGGCAGGGAGAAATAATAAAACAGAGCAGATGTTTCTTTAACCAGTCATCTTTCTCGGGCACTTGGATTTTTCCAGATTCTTGCTATTGTAAACAGTGTTGTAATGCACATTATAAGTGCAGATGTCATTTCTACTAAACTTTTTTGCGTCTCTGGGATATATTCCCAGAAATGGTACTGCTGGGTCAAATGGGAGCTCAATTTCTAATTTTTTGAGAAGCGTCCATACTGTTTTCCAAAGGGGCTGAATCATTCACATTCCCACCAGCAGTGAAGGAGAGTGTCTTTCTCCCCACATCCATTCCAATGCAGGTTGCTTTTGTTCTTTTGGACGTGGGCCTGTATTTTTGGTCTGAGCTGATACCTCATTGTTGTTTTGATCTGCATCTCCCTGATGATTAGAGATGAGGAGCATTTTTCCATGTGCCTTTTGGCCATTCGGATTTCTTCTTTGAGAAAGTTTCCGTTCATTTCATTGCCCCATTTTCTGATGGGATTGGATGTTTTGTTTTTGTGGAGTTCACCCAGTGCCTAGTAAATTCTTGATATCAACCCCTTATCAGATGGATATTGGGTGAATTTCCCATCCTATAGATTGTTTTGTATTCTGGTCACAGTATCTTCAGAAGTGCAGAAGCTTCTCAGTTTGAGGTAGTCCCATTTGTTTATCTCTGTGTTCACTTGCTTGACCAGTGGTGTATCATCTTAGAAGATATCTTTAGTTTCAATGTCGTGGAGGGTTTTGCTAACCTTGTCTTCAATGTATCGATGGATTCTGGTCTGATGTTGAGGTCTTCAATTCATTTTGCTCTGACTTTTGTGCATGGTGTTAGGCAGAGGTCTGAGCCCATTCTTTTGCGTGTTGCTGTCCAGTTTTGCCAGCACCATTTTTTTTTTCTTTTTGGGTCACACCTGGCGATGCACAGGGGTCACTCCTGGCTCTGCACTCAGGAATTACCCCTGGCGGTACTCAGGGGGGGATGCTGGGAATCGAACCCGGGTCGGCCGCGTGCAAGGCAAGCGCCCTACCCGCTGTACTATCACTCCAGCCCCCCAGCACCATTTGTTAATGAAGCTTTCTTTGCTCATTTTCACTTTTCTAGCTCCCTTATCAAAGATTAGATGATCATATATTTGAGGGTGTGTGTAAGGATATTCCACCCGCACGGCCGCTTATGCGACCTTTCTTGATATAAAGGTGAGCAATGGAAAATAGATGATCTAGCATCTGCCCCTAGAAGGCAGGCTTGAATGGTGGTGTTGAATATCCAAACAAAAGATAATGCCAAAACTATAGAGAGAGTCCCAGAGGCACACAAACCAAGTTTGGAAACCAGCGACTTCTTGCAGACTGTGAACAGTTTTTGTCTCTCGGCCTTTCCTTTTGGCGGTGGGGGCATAGCGACCACTATCTTTCCGAGCCCATTGGATGGAGGTATGAGTTTGCAGTAAGGGGGCATGCAGGAAATCTTAAGATGGGGGGTGGTTCCAACGCTGCTCCTAACTCACAGAAGAGACTAGGAGTGGTTGCCCACAAATAGCTCCTTTGCATCTGAATGGCCATGATTTCAGAGGCACACAAACCAATTTCGGAACCCAGAGGCTTCCTGCAGAAATGCTGCTAGACTGTGAACTAAGCTATGGCCTCATGCCGCCCTGGGAGGGGAAAGGTTCTTGTCCCTTGGTCTTTCCTTCAGGCGGCAGCGGCAGGTTTAAGCAAAGAACATTCCCATATATGAAAAGGCTATATGGGAAATAGAAAAGCTAGTAATTCACTACAAATACAAAATCCAGAATTACCAGAAAGGTCTGTCTTATAAAGTAACCAAGATTGACTTGGGGAACTGTGAAGAGGTGTAAAACACAAAGGAAAGGTTAAAGATAAACTCAGGGGATTAGGGATGCTTGCAAGAGCACTACAAGGTTCTCTGGGAGGAGGAAAAGGGGTGATTCACTGATGAAGACTAAAACACTTACGGTTAATATCGAACACCAGGCCAAACAATCCTGTTCCACTGGCCTTTGTTCTCTTCTCCCCTTTTCCCACCCAAGACAAATTAGAAGCCTTTTGATCTCTCCCAGGGTGTGGCTCTACTCCAGCCTTATCAGAGGTTCATAGAGTTCCGTTCAGGAATGCTCCCTTCTCCTGATGTAGGCAGGTGGATTAGGGAAGGCTCCTCCCTAACAGCATGGCAATGAAATTTCTGGGAGTAATGGAGCCACCAGTCTGACCCACCTTGTGGATACAGAGAGTAAGACCTGATAAGATCTTCTCCAGCAGTTGACCGTGAGGAGACTGGAGCCCTCCCTACAGAAAGGGTCTGAAGGAAATTACTGGAGAACCCTCAATTCCTTGCTTTTATCTGATTAAACCTCAGCTTGTCCAGACCAGAGAAGGCTGGACCCACCACCCGAGAGAAGATCCAGCAGGAACAAAGGCCAAGAAAAGGAATTTCAAAGAAGACCACTCCAAACTCTACCCACTTAGCAACAACACTAACAACAGACTCCTATCTATCTAGAAAGCCCCACGAGGAGAGGCTTGAAAAAATCCTATAAAAGCCACCTTAAGCAAAGGGTTAATGCGCAATGCTGCCCGAGCTAGTGTGCTTCTTGTTCTCACGTGGCTGAACACATGTGCACCCACATCTCCCCTCGAGAAGTGTGTCCTTTCAAGCTTCCATATCTAATGCTGTGGTGTGTGTCGGGGCTCTCTCGACTTTGGAGAAGCTCACAGTCTCCCTTGAGCACGTTACTATCTTTTGCTTCCCCCTCCTCCTTACTTTCAGAAACCTCCATCTAAAATCTTTTTACTTCACTGCTCATCTACTCCTAAAATTCTTTCCTGTGAGGCAAGTCAAAAACCTGGTAACCCTGGGTAAGATCTAGGACTGACTTTTCTTTCCTGCAAAGAGCAATTCTTCATCCCAACCTGGGTCTGTGGCTCCTGGAGAATGGTGGGGATCAAATCCCTTGCTGAGAACACCAAGATATCAGGTGTGAATTGGCAGCCACCTGGTGGGGCTGGGGGGCTTTGGCCTGTGCCGAGCAGGGGCTCATCACATACTTTATCAGTCCTACTCTTTTCAGCTAGTCTCCGGGTGGCAGAGGCAGATCCCCACTTCACTTAAGCCACCTGTTGGGGCCCACAGACTTCACTCCTATTTCCTTCACTTTATTCTTCTCTGTCCCTTGTCTGCACCAGGCACCATTCCCAAATCTATCAATCTTGTGCATGAAAATCCATCACTCTGGATCGTTGTAGTCTTGGTCTGAACTGGAGGCTCTGAAAGTCTCAGATGAGAGAACTATAGCTGATTCTGGAGATTTCCTGGAAAGGAACAACCTCCCTTCTTATGCATGAGAAGACGGAGGTTAAGAAGGTTTAAGGGGCTTTCTCCAAGGAAATCAACTGCAGTGAGGTCTGTTTATTTCTTTTTTCTCTTTGATTTTGGGTCACACCTAGTAATACTTCGGATATCCACTTGGCTCTGTGCACAGGGACAATTCCTGGTGAGCTTGGGGACCATATGCAGTGCTAGAGATCAAATAGATTGGTCTCATGCAAGTCAAGCACCTTACCTCTAGCATTATCTCTTAAGTATTGGGATCTGTATATATATTTATATACAGACACTCTCCCTACCTACTGCTACTATCACTCTGACTCCTTATAATCATCCAAGTTTCCAAGGAAAACATGGTAGGAAGAGTTATTAAGAAAATATTCTTTTGTTACAAAAGATTTTTAGGAAGTTACTGATTATCAGTTGGTTTCGTGAATTCATCTTAAAAATTAGTGTAAGGGGCCGGAGAGGTAATATAGCAAGGAGTGAACTTGCATGGGTTCAAGCCCTGGCATACCTAAGCATTGCCACGTGTAATTACTGGGTACAAAGCCAGGAGTAACCCCTGATCATCACTGGTTTGACCCCATCACAAAACAGAGTAGGATCCTGAGTCTTTTGTCACACTTTGTTTTCTTATAGTACCTAGCAATCTGCCAAGTTTGAAAAACATGCTCAATAAAGAGCTATTGGATTAAACTGTATCCACACCACCTGCATATCTTCTCATTGAAATTTCTCTCTAATGGACTGTGGTGAGGTGCTTTGATTTAAAGATGTGTATTAAAAATGGAGCCTGATGAGTAATCATGGCTAAATATAATAGAGGTATATATTACTAGTATCTAGCCATGGGTTTTAATTAATATTCCTGTAATACCAATTAGCATCATGGATACTTATTGCAGGGGGAAGGCTAGGGCCCTCTAGAAAATAAAGATGAGTACACTCACATAATCTTTGGCTCTGAGAGGAGGAGGAGGAGGAGGAGGAGGAGAAGGAGGAGAAGAAGAAGAAGAAGCAGAAGAAGAAGAAGAAGAAGAAGAAGAAGAAGAAGAAGAAGAAGAAGAAGAAGAAGAAGAAGAAGAAGAAGAAGAAGAAGAAGAAGAAGAAGAAGAAGAAGAAGGAGGAGGAGGAGGAGGAGGAGGAGGAGGAGGAGGAGGAGGAGAAGGAGGAGGAGGAGGAGGAGGAGGAGAAGGAGGAGGAGAAGGAGGAGGAGGAGGAGGAGGAGGAGGAGGAGAAGAAACATTTCTCTTTAAACAATCGCCTTGGTCCAATATCTTATCCGCTAGGTACTTTTTGTCTACAATTCACTTTTTATGCAAACTCTAGTTTTGAATGCACAATTGGTACCACAATATTATCTCTATAGAAGTTGTTCTTCTTTCTTAAAAAACATTGATTGAAATACTGTAATTTACAATACTGTTTATGGTGATTTCAGGTATACAGTATATCTATCACCAGATTTCCCCCCACCTAAACTCAGTTTTGTGGATCAGTTCTACAGTTGTGATGCTTATGGCCCTATGTTGCTAATGGGAGAGATCTTTCTGTATCTATTCCTTTCCTTCTGACTAAAGAAGTTGTTCTATTTTCTTCTTTTTTTAGCCATATGTATTATAATTTCCAACCACCTGTTACTAACTACCTATCCACTTTTTAATCTAATTATCCACCTATCCATCCATCCACATACTCATCCATCCATCTTTCCATTCATCCTTTCATCCACACGTCAACATACCAACCAAATATCCATCCAGATTTGACTACCTTTTTTCTGTTAAGTATTGTTTAACAATAATATGTCAAGCTATCTGACTCGGATTTATATCATCCCTACCACTTTCTCCTTCACTCTATTGTGTCACTGCAACCTTTGCATTATTTACTTAAGCAAGCCATGCTTGGTTCTGGTTCCAGGACCTTTCCACTGAGGATCTCTTTGACTGAAAACTCCTACCAGTTTCTTACATTGTTTATTTTTCTCTTTCCTTCCGGATTTGTTGTTATTATTGTTAAAATGTCAGCTGTAGTATCATCTCTGTCCTTTAAGTTACTCCATTAATATGATTTTGGAGCCTGCTCCGCGGCCCTGAGCACCCCGGGCTTCCCTCCCCTCCGGACTGCCAGCCGAGTGGCCGGCACGCCGACCCCAAGCGCTGCCGCCATCCTGTCTTCCGGCAAAGGAGACAGGGATACTCATCTTCAAGGGCCCTCTTTCATATCACCACAAACAACATGAAGAAACAGCGAAAATCCCCATTGCAACCAGAGGACGATCAAAGGAGTCCGGAAACCTCAATGGGCGCTTCCTAGAAACTTGACCTCTCTGAGAAAGAATTCAGAGTTGAAATCCTCAACATGTTCAATGAACTCAATGCAAAGATGGACAACTTCAAGGAAGACCTGGCAGAAACAATACAAAAGACAGCCGACAAAATACGGGAAGAAATTAGAGCAGAAATAAAAAACCTTCAAAAAGAAATGAAGAATTCCATACATGAAATCAAAAACTCTCTGGCTTCCCTCAACAATAGGAAGACTGCAGCCGAAGACAGAATCAGTATGCTTGAAGATGAGCTGCAAGAGGCCTACAGGCAACATCAAACCATGGCAGGAGACCTCAAAATAGCTCTAGCCAGAATCAGAGTCCTAGGGGATGAATTCAAGAGGAACAACATTAGAATCACTGGACTACCAGAACCACAGGGAACCAACCCCAACAAAAAAGACAGAGTCAAACAAATCATTGCGGAAAACTTCCCACAGCTGGACAATGCGGGCATTCAGATTCAAGGCGCCCAAAGAGTGCCAGCTAAAAGAGATCCTAACAGAAAAACCCCAAGACATATCATAGTTACAATGATGGACATCTTCCAGAGAGACACAATACTCCAAGCAGCAAGGTCCAAGAAGGAAATCGCATACAAAGGAGCACCCCTTAGGCTCACAGCAGATCTATCAGAGGAAACCCCCCAAGCTCGAAGGCAATGGTGGAATATAGTGAAAAAACTTAATGAAATCAACGCTTCACCAAGAATACTTTATACGGCTAAACTCTCATTCAAACTAGAAGGAATCATACACTACTTTGGGGATAAACGACAGCTCAGGAACTTAGACTCAAAACCAAACCTAAAAGAAGCACTAAAGGGGCTATTGTAAGACAAGAACAACCCCTACAAGCACAACAAACCCTTGTACAAAGACGGCACAAAATCCATCATAACAATAATCTCCCTTAATGTCAATGGTCTGAATTCACCAATTAAGAGACACAGACTGGCAAAATGGATTCAGAGACTCAACCCAACATTCTGTTGCCTGCAAGAAACACATTTGAATAGCCAGAACAAACACAGACTCAAAGTCAAAGGATGGAAAACAATCCTGCAAGCAAACAACACCCTCAAGAAAGACGGGGTGGCTTTACCAGTATCGGACAACATAGACTTCAGGTTGAAAAAGATTAGAAGGGATAGAGTGAAGGCCACTTTTTATTAATCAAGGGATGTGTACATCAGGAAGAAATCACACTCCTAAATGTCTACGCACCCAATGAGGGACCAGCTAAATACCTACAACAGCTGCTAAGAGACCTCGAGAAGGACATCTCGAGCAACACAATAGTAGTTGGAGACTTCAACACTGCACTGTCTCCTCTGGACAGATCTAGAAGATTAAAACTCACCAATGAAATACTGGCTTTGAAGGAAGAAATAGAAGAGAGAGGGCTAATAGATCTATACACGGCTTTATATCCCCAAAAAAGGAATACACATTCTTTTCCAGTGCACATGGAATATTTTCCAGAATAGACCATGCGCTGGGCCACACAACATACCTCAACAGAATCAACAAGATAGATATTGTACCAGCTATCTTTTCAGACCATGATGCACTGAAGATAAAACTTAATTGTGGACAGATGCAGAAAACCAAATCAAACACCGGGAAATTAAATAGCTCGATATTGAACAATGAGTGGGTCAGGAAGGAAATCAAGGAAGAAATCAAAAGGTACCTAGAAACAAATGAGAATGAAGACACGAGCTACCAGAACCTGTGGGATGCAGCTAAAGCCGTTTTAAGGGGAAAATTTATAGCTCTGCAAGCATATCTCAGGAAGGAAGAAAGGGCCCACATAAATAACTTGACTTCACAGCTCAAGACCTTAGAAAAGGACCAACAAAAGGAGCCAAAACCAGGCAGAAGGAAAGAGATAATAAAACTTAGAGCAGAAATTAACGACATGGAAACCCAAAAGACAATCCGGAAGATCAATGAAACCAAGAGCTGGTTCTTCGAGAAAATAAACAAGATTGATAAACCACTAGCAAGACTCACAAAGAAAGAGAGAGAGAACCCTTATAAGCCGAATCAGAAATGAAAAGGGGGACATCACAACAGAAACCAATGAAATTCAAAAGATCATCAGAGACTACTTTGAAAATCTCTATGCCACGAAACAAGAGAACCTAGAAGAAATGGATAAATTCCTCGACTCCGATAATCTCCCAAGGCTGAACCAAGAAGACCTGGAGTACCTGAATAGTCCAATTAACATCAAGGAAATTGAAATGGTAATCAAAAGTCTTCCCCAAAACAAAAGCCCAGGTCCAGACGGATTCAATAGTGAGTTCTTCCAAACATTTAAAGAGGACCTTTTGCCAGTCCTTCTCAAGCTCTTCCAGGAAATTGAAGAAACAGAAACCCTCCCAAACAGTTTCTTTGAGGCTCATATCTCCCTAATACCAAAAGCAAACAAAGACATCACAAAAAAAGAAAACTACAGGCCAATATCCCTGATGAACACAGATGCAAAAATTCTCAACAAAATATTAGCAAATAGAATTCAACAACTCATCAAAAAGATCATACACCACGACCAAGTGGGATTCATCCCGGGGATGCAAGAATGGTTTAACATCCGGAAATCAATCAACATAATTCACCATATCAACAAAAGAAAAGATAAAAATCATATAATCATATCAATAGATGCAGAGAAAGCATTTGACAAGATCCAGCATCCGTTTATGATGAAAACACTTGCCAAAATGGGTATAGAAGGGACCTACCTCAAAGCCATTTATCACAAGCCTATGGCAAGCATTGTCCTCAATGGGGAAAAACTAAGAGCCTTCCCTCTGAGGACAGGGACGAGACAAGGATGCCCACTCTCTCCACTTCTGTTCAATATAGTACTGGAAGTACTTGCAATAGCGATTAGGGAAGAAAAAGACATTTAGGGCATTCAGGTAGGAAAGGAAGAAATCAAGCTCTCACTATTCGCAGATGATATGATACTATACTTAGAGAACCCTAAAACCTCTACCAAGAAACTCCTAGAAACAATAGACTCGTACAGTAAAGTTGCAGGCTATAGAATCAATACCCAAAAGTCCATGGCATTCCTATATGCAAATAATGAGAGAGAAGAAAGTGACCTGAGAAAAGCAATCCCGTTCACAATTGCGCCTCAAAAAATCAAATACCTCGGAATCAGCTTAACAAAGGAGGTAAAGGACTTGTATAATGAAAACTATAAAATACTACTTCAGGAAATAAAAGAGGACACGAGGTAATGGAAAGACATCCCCTGCTCATGGATTGGAAGAATTAATATTGTCAAAATGGCAATTCTCCCCAAAGCATTGTACAAATTCAATGCGATCCCTATAGGGATACTCTTGACATTCTTCAAAGAAATGGAGCAAGCGCTCCTGAAATTCATATGGAACAATAAGTCCCCACGAATAGCTAAAGCAATTCTTGGGAAAAAGAAAATGGGAGGAATCAACCTCCCCAACTTCCAACTCTACTACAAAGCGGTTGTCATTAAAACAGCATGGTACTGGAACAAAGGCAGAGCGGCAGACCAATGGAACAGGGTTGAATACTCTGACATACACCCCCAAATATATCATCATCTAATCTTTGATAAGGGAGCAAAAAAGGCGAAGTGGAGCAAGGAAAGCATGTTTAACAAATTGTGCTGGCAAAACTGGACCGCTACATGCAAAAAAAATGGGCTTAGACCTCCATCTATCACCATATACAAAAATCAGATCAAACTGGATTAAAGACCTCAACATCAGACCAGAATCCCTAAGGTACATTGAAGATAAGGTCGGCAAAACCCTCCACGACATTGAAGCCAAAGGTATCTTCAAAGCTGACACGCCACTGGCTAAGCTAGTGAAAACAAAGATAAATGAATGGGACTATCTCAAACTAAGAAGCTTCTGCAACTGAAAAGAAACAGTGACCAAAATACAAAGACAGTCTACAGAATGGGAAAGGATATTTATGCAGTACCCATTCGATAAAGGGTTGATAACAAGGATATACAATGCACTGGTTGAACTCCACAAGAAGAAAACTGCCAACCCGATCAAAAAATGGGCTGATGAAATGAACAGAAACTTTTCCAAAGAAGAAATCCGAATGGCTAAGAGGCACATGAGAAAATGTTCAACATAACTAATCATCAGGGAGATGCAGATCAAAACAACAATGAGATATCATCTCACACCACAGAGACTGGCCCACATCCCAAAAAACAAAAGCAACCGGTGTTGGCGTGGATGTGGGGAGAAAGGGACTCTCCTTCACTGCTGGTGGGAATGCCGATTGGTTCAGCCCTTTTGGAAAACAATATGGACGATTCTCAAAAAGTTAGAAATTGAGCTCCCATTTGACCCAGCAATACCACTCCTGGGAATATATCCCGGAGAGGCAAAAAGGTGTAGTAGAGATGACATCTGCATTTCCATGTTCATTGCCGCTCTGTTCACAATAGCCACAATATGGAAAAAACCAGAGTGCCCGAAAACAGATGATTGGCTAAAGAAACTCTGGTATATTTACACAATGGAATACTACGTAGCTGTCAGGAAACATGAAGTCATGAAATTTGCATATAAGTGGATCAACATGGAAAGTATCATGTTGAGTGAAATGAGTCAGAAAGAAAGAGACAGACATAGAAAGATTGCACTCATATGTGGAATATAATGTAACTGAGAAGTACAAGTTGGCAACGATGCAACCTCTGGCAGATATCTCTCTGGACTTAGTTACTAAAATACTAAATTACAGAAATCCAAAACTGAGAGGCCGCTAAGTGTGGTCACTCGACCTCATACCTCTTCATCCTCAGCAATGGAAAGCAAATTATCTAATGCTTCCTTTTCAGCAGGTCTGACTTTAGGGGAGAGACTCTCCAAACAATAATAGTGAGTTTTTTGAAATATTGTATGCAATCAAAGTGAAAGTAAAGTGAAACTTATTAGTTACACAGGCGGGGGGGGGTTAGGGTGGGGGGGCTAGGGGCGTGGGGGGGGTTGGGGTGTGAGGGGGCGGGGTGGAGCTATACTGGGATTCTTGGTGGTGGAATATGAGCACTGGTGAAGGGATGGGTATTCGAGCATTGTATAACTGAGATTTAAACCTGAAAACTTTGTAACTTTCCACATGGTGACTCAATAAAAAATTTTAAAATAATATGATTTTGTTCTTTGGTCACTTATAATTACTTGAAGCTATGGTTTACTTGTTTATCATTTATTTCTTAACACTTAAAGATTTCTCAAGGACAATGATTTCCCTCTATCTTTGCGACTTTATCTATAGCATTTGATAGAGGGCCCAGATCACATTAGATTTTCAGAAAAATAATGGGTGAATGAAACAATGATGGGTTTCATTCCCCTTCCCTTGAAAGAGCCTCCTCAGGGCCAGGACAAATGGAGGTGTTTCTGAGACCGCTCGAGAAAATCGATGATCAATGGGATGATGATGATACTTAGATATCTTTTCTGTATCTCCAGATGTATTTAAAAGTTTTCAATGCAAAATTAAGAACTCAGAGCCAGTGAAATAGCTCAAAGAGCTGAGCACATGCTTCAGATGCAGGAAGCCCAGGTTTGATCCTGGCACCACCTGGTTTCCTGACCACTGCCAAGAGCAACTCCCCAAGTGTCAAATTGGGAGGAGCCCCTGACCATTAGTAGGCAAAGCCCCCAAGTAAACAAAAATTAAAATTAAAATCACAGTCATTTTACTGGTTTTGGCATTATGAATACGCCATGGGGAGCTTGGTTGCCTGTGACAAATTAATAAGTGGATTCTGATATTGGGTGGTCGTCATTTAGAGGAAGAGTGGTTCTGAATGGAGGGCTGGGAGCATTCAGACAGTGAGGTGCAGTCCTCACATCCATGTGGACCTTTCTCCCCAAGATATACATCTGTGATAGACAGCGGCTCTGCCCACTGATAGATTTCATGACCACATTCAGGTCCCTAGTTCTCTCTGTTTCTCCTGTTCTGTGGGAGCTTGCTCAACTGGGAGCAGGGTCACACCAAGGGGTCAGAAATGCAAGACCTCGATGAGCATAAATCCACACTCAGCTTCCCAGTCAAGGCCAGAACAATATCAAGACAGTGTCTTTTAGTTGGGGAGTGGGCAAGTGTGTCCATCTCAGGGACCCCTTCATTAGTACAACCCGATATTGACTTTTTTCTCTTCCCTGTCTTACCACCTCGTTTAGGGGTCTTGGGCTCACCTGTCAAATAAACCACCTGTACCAACACTCTGACCTCAGGTCTGCTTTTAGGACGGCCCCAGCCAGGACACGCAGAGTTGTAGGAGGCATTCCGGAAACTAGAACTTGCTTGTGATTGTCCTGAGTCCTGGGGTGTCCAGCTACCTTATGGACCCTACCAGCTGCCTGCCACAGAGAGAGGGGCCAACATCCCTGGCACAATTGGAAAGGGGCAGAAAAATGTTTGGCCTTCGTTTAGACTCTCTCATCCTTGTCACCATCACTCTGTGTGCTGGAGGAGTGGGGGTGGGGATCAGGGAAAGTCCCTCCTGAGACGTGTCCCAGCCTGTGAGACTGGTGGGCTGTCGAATTGTCAATGTTTCTTTTGCCTGAGGCCTCCTTATGCTCTGCTTCCTCTCTTACACCCATACCAGTCTCTGCATTTCACTCCCTGTGGCCTGCATGCTGGGTCGTGGAGTGGGATTCACTGGTAAGAACTGCCAGCGTTGGAGCATCCTGGGAAGGCAGGGTGCAGCTTAATTCCTGCAGCATTCGCTCAAGTCACAGAGCAAACTGTTTTTCTCTAGGCCTGAGGTGTCATTATTGTTAATAATGATGACATCAATCTACCTCATCAGGACCTATGAGTGCCTAAGTAAGAAAAATGTTTTTGTAGCTATGAGTAAATATGAAGTGTGCCTACTCAATCAGAATGCTATCCCCAGCCAGGCAAGCCTGTTCCCTTCCCCTCCCCTGCCTGCTCGTTTGCAATCTGGCCTGTCTTCAAATGACACTTTTTATTTTTTATTGATGTTTCAGCACTTTGACAAATACATTTTTCCATGAAGAGAAACATAATTAACTTAAGTCATTTGTATTAATCACATGGGGGGAAAATCATGCAAAACAGGGGTAATTTTGTATTGAACAAGGCAGTTTATCTAATGAATATAGATGATACTGATTTATGTGTTTACTCAAAAAGCAACAGTGGGGGTGGGGGAGTAACACCAAACCGCACCCCATCTTCCCAAAAAACTGAACAAGAAAGTCCCGTAAGGTCTGTTTAAAATGTGCCTTCCTGGCTTAGTGGCATACTCCCCTTGGATGGAAAAAAATAAAAATTTGTAAATGTTTACAGAACTCAAATAGCAGGAGGAATTCTCTCAGAGTGTGGGTGTCCACTGCACAGATATCAGGGTGGCTGGGATGACTTATTCCTGCAGTCCTGGGGCCATGCAGATGGAAGGTAGGGGCTGCTGCTCACAGCCCCCCTGGGACAGGTTGTGGGGTCTTGCACTGCAGGGCAGGACCTGAGCAGAACCATGACCACCTCAGATCCATTTCCTCAACAGTGTTAAGTGATGGGAGACTTCAAGGGCTAGAATGTGGCTGCCTTGAGTACAGCCACCCAGTATTGAATCGGCATCAATACGTGTCCCCACACTCAGGAGGAAAGTAGGTATAGATGGCTCAGATAAAAGGAACGGGGAGTGTGAATCCATGAAGTGTGCAGGAAAGTCATGGAATATTCACACTTGGAAGTCCATGTGCTAACCCCACACCCACAGAGAACACTGTGGCTGGGACATTTACTGGGCACTCACTGTGAACTGGGCCTGGCTTTAAGTGCTTCTTGGGTTTTAATTCTAGCAGCTCTGGAGAGAGCAGATGCCCTATTTCCCAGAGGAGGAAACAGGCTCTGAGGAAGGACTCTGCTGCTTCACAGTACCTTGAGTGATTAGGTCGGTCAGACCCTGCCACTCAATACATGGTTTCTTTGGGTCCTTCTTCTGAGGAGAGGGAAGCTGGTGAACCCACGTCCTTGGGTTACTGTGGGGGGAGCTTTCGAGCAAGACTTGGGAAGTTTGTTAGGATGCTGCTATGTCTCTCTTCCTTTGTTTTATATAGTCTGTTCCTTTTGCCACCACTAGCTCTACACAAAATCTCAGAGCACAGTGAGCCCACCAGTCACAAAGGTGCCAGCTTCATGAACTAAAAGTGGAAATCTGGGAGGAAGCTGGGTTGGGGTTAGAGGTATGAAAAGGCAGGCCTGGGGAGGAAGGGTGAGAGAGGGGGAAGAGGAGAGAAGACAGAAGAGGGGAGAGGAGAGAGGGCAGAGGGGAGGAGAGACAGGGGAGAGGGGTGAGGAGAGAGGGATAGTTCAGCCTTGAAACTGTAGTCATAGAACTCACGAGACAGTGTAGCAGCGCTATTACTCTTTCTGTAGGTGGAGAGATTGAGACCTAGAGGCCTAGGACCTGTCCCTGCACAGGTTAGAAGTGAGTTTGATAGTGAGCCTCCTGGTCCTTGATTTTTATCCTGGATCCCTAATTTTCTGTAATCTAGATTTCCAAAGAGTGGTTCCCAACACCAGTGGAGTCTAGAGCTGGGCTGGATTAAAATCCTATCTCTGCTACTTACTTTGGGACCTTGGCGAGGACCTTGTCCCCACCCCAACCTCTCTTTTCTTGGTTTCCTGTATCTCCACTGGTGCCTACCTAAGAGGCTAAAAGGCAGTAGTGGGCTGCAGGAATGGTGCAATGACATAGGTCTCCTATCTTGCAACATTGCAAGTGTTTGGGTCATGAGTTCAAATCCTCAAAGTCACTCAGATTTAGATCAATGCAGCATAAATATACCAGAATTACTGTAATTATTACAAAAATGACTAAAAATTCATGTTTATCCACCTTCTCTTCTGTGAACCCATGCAAGTCACAGAAGTGGCTATCAGTTAAGAGCTGGCTGGATGGTAAGCAGGAGCAGGGACAACTTTGCAGTGGGAATGGAGGTAGGGTCTCAGCAGCTAGTGATTTCCTGGACAGAGCACCTGTGCACATTCTTCTCCTGCAACCAGGCAGCCATTTGTCTTCTTCTTGGTCAGCAGCTCTCTGTACAGGACAAGGTGGGTGCCAAGGCCCCATCGATCCTCTGTGCTTCACTGGTGCCACGGAAGAGCACATCTATCACTGTCTGCATTGACATGGATGGCTGGTGTGTCATCTTGACAAATGTCTGTGTCCAAAAGTTCCACGCAGCAGTGGGTTCTTACAGACACGGAAAACTCAAAAACAGAAACCGCTGTACTCCATACTCTGCTGAACATAAGTGAACAGGGCAGCAGAGAATCGGAAGGGTGCATTGTGGGGAGGTTCTGCTGGCCACATCCAAACCTCTACCTCAAACTGTAAATGGAACTTTAGGGAAATCATTTTCCTCCTTGTACCTGGGTTTACCTGCC
This sequence comes from Sorex araneus, assembly GCF_027595985.1. NCBI lineage: Eukaryota > Metazoa > Chordata > Mammalia > Eulipotyphla > Soricidae > Sorex > Sorex araneus. The sequence continues at coordinate 2,751,035 of NC_073308.1, read as the reverse complement.
CAGGCAGTTTGAGAGATCAGTGCCACTTAATCATGCAATGTAAGCAGCCAATGTGGGTGAAACATCTGCAGGAGAAAATGCACCTGTCTTGTGGCTGCAAACACTAGCTTTTCAACTTTCCCACATAAACCCATTCTACGGAGGAGGAAGCTTCTGTTTCCTTCTCTCCTGCCACCGCACCAAATCCTGACTGCTTACCATTGGTTCAGCCCCTAGACCACTAGGATGCGAGACAGAGGGATGTTTGGCATGAGCCTACTCTCTCCTTATTTTTGTTTTTTAAGCCCCATACAGCAGTGCTCAGGGCTTAGTTGGTTGTGCTCAGGGATCACTCCTGGAGCATGGGTGACCATATTCAGTGCCACAGATGGAACCCAGGTCAGCTGCCTGTGGGTGAAACACCTTCACTACTGTACCATCTCTCTGACCTCTCCTTCCTTTTTCTTGTTTCCAGATCTCACACATCTTGTTTCCATGTGTGAGACCCATGCAGAACAGTGCTCTACCACTGGGTCACACTCTGATTCTGATTTCTTTTTTTTTAACATGTCAATATTTTATTATTTTTATTCTTTTAATTAATTTATTTTTTAATTAGTGAATCACCGTGAGGGTACAGTTACAGATTTATACATTTTTGTGCTCATGTTTCCCTCATACAAAGTTCGAGAGCCCATCCCTTCACCAGTGCCCATTCTCTACCACAAATAAACCCAGCATCCCTCCCACCCCCCCAGTCCCATCTCCCCCCCCACACTGCCACTGTGGCAGGGTATTCCCTAATAAAAAATTTTAATTTTTTGTTAATGAATCACTGTGGGGGTACAAGATACAGCTTTACATATTCTCGTGTTTGTGTTTCAGTCATATACAGCTTGAGTATCTATCCATCCACCAATACCCATTCTCCACTGATGACCCTATCATCCCTCCCCCACACCACACCAATCCCCTCCCACCCCACCTTATTGGCAGAGCATTCCCCTGTGCTCCTTCTCTCCCTTTGGGCATTGTGGTTAGTAATGGAGGTCTTGGGTGGCCAATGTGTTCAGTCTATAGTCTGCTCCGTGCACGCCTCTCCCATTCTGAACACATTTTTGTTTGGTATTCCTTTCTCTATCTGAGCTGCCCTTTCCCCCAGCATGTGAGGCTGGTCTCCAAGTTATGGAGCAAATCTGGTACTAATTTCTGTTATTCTTGGGTGTTAGGCCTCAATTCTGTTGTTTTGTATTCCACAGATGTGTGCAATTCTTGCAATTCTTCTATGTCTGTAGGATGACATTACTTTGTCCTTTCCCTCCTTGCCACAAGTAGCTTGTCCTGGTTTTCCCCAGAGTTTAGGCTTACCCCAGTCTCACCCATCAAGGTGTTCCCGACTCTCTCCCATCCCTTTGTTTAGCTATAATCACTTCTCCATGCTCTCTTCCCCAAAAGAGTTAATCTGAGGCTTTCCCTTAATCTGACTCTGCTAATTTGCAAGGTCAGAACTTCCTAGGATACTGAATTTAAAAGACTGATCTGGCCTGAGCACTGTAGTCTGAGATTGAGATGGCCTCAGGAGAGCAATTCTATAAGCTTTACTGCATCTCTTATTGTGTCCATACAAAATAATTAATATTATGAATTCTTATATGTTTGCTGGCTGAGGAGAAGAGAAACACATTCATGGGACTCCGCCCTTGGGTGGATCCTCCTGTTGAAAGAGAATTAAGTCCTAGGAGAAGCATCCCCTAAGGGAAAGGAACCTTACCCTATTGATGGTGACCACACCTATGGGTATGCCCCAACCCCCTCATGCTGTGGAGATTTAACTAGGCTGGAAGAGTGGGTTGGGGGGCCAGATCCACGGGGCCAGATCCAGAGATCCTGAGAGAGACTGAGAGCGGTAGAGAAGCGGAGAGAGAGAATGAAATAAACTGATCGAGCAACCAGTCTGGCCTTCTTCCTTCCGTCGCCTGCCCTTGACCGACAGCACACACAGGGGTTCCGGGGCACCGAATGTGGGCTGTGAGACAGAACCACCCAGAGAGCCCGCGAGTGCACGTGCCCCTCGGCGAGCTTTAGTTTTTTACATCTGTCTCTCTCTTTCTGACTCATTTCACTTAGCATGATACTTTCTATGATGATCCACTTGTATGCAAAGTTCATGACTTCATCTTTTCTGACAGCTGTATAGTATTCCATTGTGTAGATGTCATCTTTCTTTAGGCAGTCATCTGTTCTTGGGCATTCGGGTTTTTTCCAGATTTTGGCTATCATAAATAGTGCTGCGATGAACATACATGTGCAGATGTTATTTTGGCTATATCTTTTTGCCTCTCCGGAGTATATTCCCAGAAGTGGTATTGCTGGGTCAAATGGGAGCTCGATTTCTAATTTTTTGAGGAGCGACCACACTGTTTTCCAAAAGGGTTGAGCCAGTCAGCATTCCCACCTGCAGTGTAGATCCCCACATCCTCTCCAACAGCAGTTGCTTTTGTTCTTTTGGATGTGTGCCACTCTCTGTGGTGTTAGGTGGTATCTCATAGTTGCATCTATGATCTGCATCTCCCTGATTAGTGCTGATGAGCATTTTTTCATGTGCCTTTTGGCCATTCATATTTCTTCCTTGAGAAAGTTTCTGTTCATTTCTTCGCCCCATTTTCTGATGGGGCTGGATGTTTTCTTCTTATAGAGTTCAACCAGTGCCTTATATGCCCTTGATATCAACCCCTTATCAGATGGGTATTGGGTGAATATCCTTTCCCATTATGTAGATTGCCTTTGTATTCGGGGCACTGTGTCTTTTGCAGTGCAGAAGTATCTTAGTTTAATATAGTCCCATTTGTTTATTTATGTTTTTACTTGATTGCTTAATTCCGTGTCATCTTTGAAGATCTTTGGCTTCAATATTGTGGAGGGTTTTTCCAACCTTGTCTTCAATGTACCTTATGGATTGGGGTCTGATGTTGAGGTCTTTAATCCATATTGATCTGACTTTTATGCATGGTGTCAGGTCGAGGTCTAAGCCCATTCTTTTACATCTGGTTTACCAGTTATGCCAGGACCATTTGTTAAAGAGGCTTTCCTTGCTCCACTTTACATTTCTTGCTCCTTTATCAAAGATTAGGTGTTCATACAATTGGGGTGGTGTGTAGGGATGTTCCACCCTGTTCCATTGGTCTGTGGCTCTGTTCTTGTTCCAGTACCATGCTGTTTTAATTGTTACTGCTTTGTAGTAGAGTTTAACGTTGGGGAGGGTGATGCCTACCATCGTCTTTTTCCCAAGAATTTCTTAAGCTATTCGTGGGCGTTTGTTGTTCCATATAAATTTCAGGATTGCTTGGTCTATTTCTTTGAAGAATTTCATGGGTATCTCTTTTGGGGATCGCATTGAATCTGTATAGTGCTTTAGGGAGTATTGCCATTTTGACAATGTTAAGTCTTCCTATCCATGAGCAGAAAATATTTTTCCATTTCCTCGGGTCTTCTTTTACTTCATGGAGTAGGGTTTTGTAGATTTATTTGTAGAGATCCTTAACCTCTTTAGGTTGATTCCGAGGTACTTGATTTTCTGGGGCACATTGTGAATGGCATTTTTTTTTTATGTCATTTTCCTCTATCTCGCTGTTTGCTTATAGGAGGGCCATGATTTTTGGGTATTGATTCTATAGCCTGCAACTTTACTGACAAGTCTATTGTCACTAAGAGTTTCTTAATGGAGGTTTTAGGATTCTCTAGGTATAGAATCATGTCATCTGCAAATAGTGAGAGCTTGATTTCTTCCTTTCCTATCTGGATGCCCTTAATGTCTTTTTCCTGCCTAAGTTCTATTGCAAGTGCTTCCAGTACAATGTTGAATAGAAGTGGTGAGAGTGGGCATCCTTGTCTTGTCCCTGATTCAAGAGGGAAGGCCCTTAGTGTTTCTCCATTGAGGATAATGCTTGCCATGGGTTTGGTATAGATAGCTTTGACTATCTTGAGGAAAGTTCCTCTAAAACCCATTTTGGTGAGAATTTTCATCGTAAATGGATGTTGGATTTTTGTCAATTGCTTTCTCTGCGTCTATTGAAATGATCATATGGTTTTTATTTTTACTTTTGTGATGCGATAGATTATGTTGATTGAGTTGCGTATGTTAAACCATCCTTGCATTCCAAGATGTCTGACTTAGTCATGATGTATAATCTTTTTGATGAGTTGTTGGATTCCATTTGCTAGTATTTTGTTGAGGATCTTTGCATCCGTGTTCATCAGGGATATTGGTCTGAAGTTTTCCTTGTTAGCAGTGTTTTTATTTACTTTTGGTATTAGGGAGATATGTGCTTCATAGAAACTGTTTGGGAGAGTACTTGTTTTTTCAATTTCCTGGAAAAGCTTGAGGAGAACTGGTAACAGGTCTTCTTCAAATGTTTGGAAGAATTCGCTGGTGAAGCCATCTGGGCCTGGGCTTTTGTTTTTGGGGAGACTTTTGATTACAGTTTCAATTTCCTTGATATTAATGGGTCTGTTCAGATATTCCAAGTCTTCTTTGTTCAGTCTTGGGAGATTGTAGGAATCCAGGAATTTATCCATTTCTTCTAGGTTCTCTTGTTTTATGGCATACAGACTTTCAAAGTATTCTTTGATGATGTTTTGAATTTTATTAGTTTTTGTTGTGATGTACCCCTTTTTGTTTCTGATTCGGTTTATTAGGGTTCTCTTTCTTTGTGAGCCTTGCTAGTGGTTTATTGATCTTATTTATTTTCTCAAAGAACCAGCTCTTTGGGGCTGGAGAGATAGCACAGCGGGTAGGGCGTTTGCCTTGCACGTGGCCAACCCGGGTTCGGTTCCCAGCATCCCATATGGTCCCCTGAGCACCGCCAGGGGTAATTCCTGAGTGCAGAGCAAGGAGTGGCCCCTGTGCATTGCCGGGTGTGACCCAAAAAAAAAAAAAAAAAAAAAGAACCAGCTCTTTGTTTCATTGATCTTTCAATTGTTTTGGGGGTTTCCATGTCATTAATTTCTGCTCTAAGTTTTATTATTTCTTTCCTTCGCTCCAGTTTGGGTTCCTTCTGCTTGTCCTTTTCTATAATCTTGCGCTGCGAAATTAAGCCATCTTTCTTCCCTCCTGAGAAATGCTTGTAGGGCTATAAATTTTTCCCTTAACACAGCTTTAGCTGCGTCCCAAAGGTGCTGGTAGTTTGTGTCCTCATTCTCACTTGTTTCGAGGTATCTTTTGATTTCTTCCTTGATTTCCTTTGTGACTCACTCATTGTTCAGCAATGAGTTGTTTAATTTCCAGGTGTTTGATTTTGTTCTCTGCGTTTGTGTGTGGTTAACCTCTATTTTCAGTGCATCATGGTCTGAGAAGATAGTTAATACAATTTCTATCTTCCCAATTCTATTGAGGTATGATTTGTTACCCAGAACGTGGTCTATTTTGAAGAATGTTCCGTGTGCACTGGAAAAAAAAGTGTATTCCTTTTTGGGGGGTGTACGGCCCTGTATAGGTCTATTAGCCCTTTCTCCTCAATTTCTTCCTTTGGAGCCTTTTTTTCTTTGCTGAGTTTTGTTCTTGTTGATCTATCCAGAGGTGATAAGGCAGTGTTGAAGTCTCCAACTACAATCATGGTGCTAATGATGTTCCCAATAAATTCTGCTAGGAGTTGTTTTAAGTATTTAGCTGGTCGCTCATTAGGTGCATATACGTTTAGGAGTGTGATTTCTTCCTGTTGTACATATCCCTTGATGACTAGAAAATGATCATAGCTGTTTCTTCTAACCTTTTTCAGTCTGAAATCTATGTTGTTGGATACTAGTATGGCCACCCCAGCTTTTTTTTTTTAAATTAATTTATTCTTTTATGGAATCACCATGTGGAAGGTTACAAAGCTTTCAGGTTTAAGTCTCAGTTATACAATGCTTGAACACCCATCCAAGAATCACTGTATACCTCCCCCTGTCCCCCCATTTCCCCAGCCGGCACCCCAGCTTTTTTTGAGGGAGTTGTTTGCTTGCAGGATTGTTTTCATCCTTTGACTTTGAATGTGTATTTGCTCTGACTGTTCAGGTGTGTTTCTTGTAGGCAGCAGAACGTTGGCTTCTGTTTCTGTTTCTGAATCCATTTTCCCTCTCTGTGTCTTTTAATTGGTGTGTTTAGGCCATTGACATTGAGAGAGATTATTGTCATGTGATTTTGTGTCATCTTTCTGTAGGGTTTGTTGTTCTCATAGGGTTTTTCCTTGTCTTATAGTAGCCCCTTTAGTCCTTTTTTTAAATTTGGTTTTGAGTCTATGAAGTTTCTGAGCTGTTACTTATCCATGAAGTAATGTATGGTTCCTTCAAGTTTAAGTGAGAGCTTAGCAGGATAAAATATTCTTGGTGAGGCATTCATTTCATTGAGTTTTTTCATTATATCCCACCATTGTCTTCGTGCTTGGAGGGTTTCTTCTGATAGGCCTGCTGTAAATCTAAGGGTTGTTCCTTTGTATGTGATTTTGTTCTTTGACCTTGCTGCTTGCAGTATTGTGTGGATAGAGATCCATGGATCCATGGATGGCCTGATAGAGATAGAGATACATGGCATCCATCATTGTGACTATGATATAGATTTTTAATTGGGGTCTCTTCTAGCTGGCACCCTTCGTACTCCTTGGATCTGAATGCCTGCATTCTCTAGCTCTGGGAATTTCTTAGCAATGATGTCTTTGTGGTTTTTTCATTGGGATTCGTTCCCTGTGCTTCTGGTGATTCCCTGTGCTTCCTATGATTCTTATGTAGTTCCTCTTGAGGTCATCCCCTAGGACTCTTATTTGCCCTAGAGCCACTTTGAGGTCTTTTGCCATTATTTGTTGTTGCCTATATGCTTTCTATAGCTCATCCTCAAGCTCACTGATTCTGTCTTCGGCTTAGGTCTTTCTACTTTTGAGGGTTCCTATTGAGTTTTTTATTTCATCTCCCGATTCTTTTGGGTTGCTTCTGTTCGTAGCTTTGAGATTTCTGCTCTCATTTCTTCCCATATTATCATGGTGGTCCATTCCAATGCTGTGTTCATATCCTCCCTGAATTTATTGGATGTCTGTTCTATAATTGCTTTGAGATCATCAATCATCGTCACGATTTCCTCTCTGAATTCTCTATCTGAGAGAAGGCTATATTTGTGGACAGTTCCTGTTGAGGCTTCTGTGAGTTTTTCTTCATTCTCTCCTGGTGGTGGGTATTTTCGCTGTTTCTTCATGTTGCTATAGATCTTACCCTCAGGTGCTCTTCCTGGTTTATGTAGGGACCCTATTGGAGACTTGAGGCTGTAATCTCTTTATAAAAGATTTTTTGTGCAACCTCTTGTGTTCACTGACAGTTTTTATGAAGTTGGGATGGGAAAGGGTAGTTGACGATTGGCATATAAAAAAGCCACGATAAGAAAGCCACCATAAGAAAGCCACGATGTTCTTAAAAGGATTAGGTTACTTAAATTGTGACATAAATGAGCAATGCATTGAGAGGGGAGAAACAACTGCAGCCTAGCGGCCACAGCTTTGGAGGGAGGCCACGCTCCCTTTTGGGCAACGCCTCCTTATGTAAGAACACGCACCCACAATCTGGGCAGGACGTGTGAATTAGGGCAGCGCTGAGGTTGACTGGCAGCGGCGGCAAAGGGGAGGTGGGGGTCCAGAAGAGTCCAAACCAGCGGGACGCTGACTTGGGGGTCAGTTTCTTGCAGGGCCTCTGACTCTGATTTCTTCTTTTTAAAAGTTTATTTTATTTTTATAAAGTTGTTCACTATAATTTATTACATTTAATATTCCAACACCAATTTCACCACCATTACACCTACCTACCACGATATTTCGAATATTTCCCAAACCCTGCCCCCAAAGCAGGCCCTAAATAATTTATTTTGTATTGCTTACTATGAATAATTCACAAAGAATTATCCAAGGAAGTTTATTTAGAGGAAAGTGTGTGTAGATTGTTGTATTTTGCCCAGGAACCAGTAGTAAGCCTTTGTATAAGAGATTACCAACATAGAAAATGACATGCAGCCACATTCGCGGCCAAGAATTCTGAAAAACTGATTTATTTATTTTTTGGTTGTTGAGCCACACTTTGCAGTACTAAGAGCTTTTTTGTAGCTCTGTGCTTAGGGATCATTTCTGGCAGTATTTGGGGTACCATATGGAGTCCTGGGGATCAAACCCAGGTTAGCTGCATATAAGACAAACTTACTTGTTTATTTTTCTCTCTTTTTTTCCCCCAATTGCTCCACCTCTGTAATGCTCAGAGAAACTGGGGGATGTTTCTGACATTTGTCATTCTGACAAATACTCCCACAGACAGTGCTCAGAGGCCATCCAAGGTGCACGTGAATGGGGTTTGAGGGGCCAGAGAGTGCTGGGAATTGAACTAAGGACCTCACATATGCTAGACATGTGCTATTCTCCTTGAGATGTCCCTCAGCCCTTGCCTGCTTCTGATCTCGATAAAGAGCCTGAGGCCTTGTGAGAAAAACCACCATTCTACAAGATCACAGGCCCTTATAATGATCAACTCCATCTGTCTTCTGGATCTTTGCCACATGAAGTTTCATTCAGGACCCTAGGCACAAGCTGAGGCTTGTTAGTTCTTGAATGAGTAATCAAGAACTCATTGTGGGGTGGAGACAAGCAAGATGTGTGGAATGTTGAAGTATGGAGGGCCAAAGCTCACTCAGGCCATTTGGCACTGATCAGCTTTTGCAGCCTCCTTTTATTGGGTTAACGATCAAAACCTCTAATATACTCCACAATACATAAGATCAAAATACATAAAATCAAAACACCTTAAAGTACGTATTATCTTGTAGCCTAGTGATGTCCAACATTCATAATGAAGCAAATCAGACCACCTTATAAATCTTTACATCCCACTTCCCATAAATTCCACATCAAAATCTATGCAAGTTTACACAATAGTCCAGTAAAGTATTTGTTTAACTTTCATCCAAGCATAGCACAACTAATTTATAACAAAGAGCGGCTGCATTGGGACATGCTGACCCCAGTGCAGTTCACTCAGAGTTCCTAGCTGTTTGCAGTTATTACAGGACCTTGTTTGCAAGGCAGCATTCCTGGAACGTCCTCATGTCGCTGGTCAGGCTCCAATAAGGTTCATCTCCTATCCAGACACAAGCTGTGAGACACCTTTGTCCACCTAGGCAGCCGGGTCCAGCTCATGCCTCCACTTAATTAATTAATTAATTAATTAATTAAAGACCTTTATTTTTTTTTATTTTATTGAATCACCGTGAGATAATTACAAGCTTTCATGTTTGGGTTACAATCTTGTCATTGGCCACCGTCCAGATCACAGGGCTCTTTCTGCTGGAAAGGAGCATAACATGAAGCCTGCCATACCCATGCAACCAGACTCTGTGCCAGGCTGTTTCACTCAGGGCGCCCCAGAGAGGGGTGGGTGAGAGCCCTCCCTGCCCCAAGGGATCCAGCCCTGGCAGCCCTGGCAGCTGAAAACCTCCAGAACTCAACCGCTACTACACTCCAGGCCACTCCCCGCATGCTCCGGCCGAGCCTCACGCATGAGTGAACATATTGTAAGACACTCCCTGCCCATTCTCCATAAGTACCACATCACATTTATTTTAATTTTTTAATTTTTTTTACAAAATAAACACATATTTATTTATTTATCTATTTTTAATTTTTATTTATTTATTTTTATTTTTATTTGTATTTATTTTTTAAAATTTTTTATTGAGTCACCATGTGGAAAGTTACAAAGTTTTCAGGTTTAAGTCTCAGTTATACAATGCTCGAACACCCATCCCTTCACCAGTGCTCATATTCCACCACCAAGGATCCCAGTATAGCTCCACCCCGCCCCCCCACACCCCTAACCCCCCCACGCCCCTAGCCCCCCCACCCTAAGCCCCCCCGCCTGTGTAACTAATAAATTTCACTTAACTTTCACTTTGATTGCATACAGTATTTCAACAAAACCCACTATTATTGTTTGGAGAGTCTCTCCCCTAAAGTCAGACCTGCTGAAAAGGAAGCATTAGATAATTTGTTTTCCATTGCTGAGGATGAAGAGGTATGAGGTCGAGTGACCACACTTAGCGGCCTCTCAGTTTTGGGTTTCTGTAATTTAGTATTTTAGTAACTAAGTCCAGAGAGATATCTGCCAGAAGTTGCATCGTTGCCAACTTGTACTTCTCAGTTGTAACTTTCTATGTCTGTCTCTTTCTTTCTGACTCATTTCACTCAACATGATACTTTCCATGTTGATCCATTTATATGCAAATTTCATGACTTCATGTTTTCTGACGGCTACATAGTATTCCATTGTGTAGATGTACCAGAGTTTCTTTAACCAGTCATCTGTTTTGGGGCACTCTGATTTTTTCCAGATTCTGGCTATTGTAAACAGTGCTGCAATGAACATAGAAATACATATACCATCTCTACTATACTGTTTTTCCTCTCCGGGATATATTCCCAGGAGTGGTTTTGCTGGGTCAAATGGAAGCTCAATTTCTAATTTTTTGAGAATCGTCCATATTGTTTTCCAAAAGGGCTGAACCAGTCGGCATTCCCACCAGCAGTGAAGAAGAGTCCCTTTCTCCCCGCATTCACGCCAATACCGGTTGCTTTTGTTTTTTGGGATGTGGGCCAGTCTCTGTGGTGTGAGATGATATCTCATGGTTGTTTTGATCTGCATTTCCCTGATGATTAGTGATGTGGAACATTTTCTCATGTGCCTCTGAGCCATTCAGATTTCTTCTGAAAGTTTCTGTTCATTTCATCACCCCATTTTTTTTATTAGTTTATTTTTAATTAGAGAGTCATCGTGAGGGTACAGTTACAGATCCATACATCTTTGTGCTCATGTTTCCCCCATACAAAGTTCGATAACACATCCCTTCACCAGTGCCCATTCTCCACCACCAGTAAACCCAACATCCCTCCCCACCTCCCCAGTCCCGTCTCTCCCACCCCACTCTGCCACTATGGCAGGGAATTCCCTTTTGTTCTCTCTCTCTGATTAGGTGTTGTGGTTTGCAATAAAGGTGTTGAGTGGCCATTGTGTTCAGTCTGTAGTCTGTATTCGGCCCGCATCACCCTTCCCCCACATGACCTCCGACCACATTTTACTTGGTGGTCCCTTCCCTGAGTTACCCAGAATGAGAGACCAGCCTCCAAGCCATGGAGACAATCTCCTGGTACTTATTTCTACTATTCTTGGGCGTTAGTCTTATAGTCTATTATTCTATATTCCACAGATGAGTGCAATCTTTCTATGTCTGTCTCTCTCTTTCTGACTCATTTCACTTAGCATGATACTTTCCATGTTGATCCACTTATATGCAAACGTCATGACCTCATTTTTTCTAACAGCTGCATAGTAATTGTATAGATGTACCAGAGTTTCTTCAACCAGTCATCTGTTCTAGGGCACTCGGGTTTTTTCCAGATTCTGGCTATTGTAAACAGTGCTGCGGTCATCACCCCATTTTTTGATCGGGTTGGCAGTTTTCTTCTTGTGGAGATCAACCAGTGCATTGTATATCCTTGTTATCAACCCTTTATCGAATGGGTACTGCATAAATATCCTTTCCCATTCTGTAGATTGTCTTTGTACTTTGGTCACTGTTTCTCTAGAGGTGCAGAAGCTTCTTAGTTTGAGATAGTCCCATTCATTTATCTCTGTTTTCACTTGCTTGGCCAGTGGCGTGTCAGCTTTGAAGATACCTTTGGCTTCAATGTCGTGGAGGGTTTTGCCGACCTTGTCTTCAATGTACCTTAGGGATATCTGGTTTGATGTTGAGGTCCTTAATCCATTTTAATCTGACTTTTGTACATGGTGATAGGTGGAGGTCTAAGCCCATTTTATTGCATGTAGCTGTCCAGTTTTGCCAGCACAATTTGTTAAACATGCTTTCCTTGCTCCACTTCGCCTTTTTTGCTCCCTTATCAAAGATTAGATGGTCATATATTTGGGGGGATGTGTCAGAGTATCCAACCCTGTTTCATTGGTCTGCTGCTCTGCCTTTGTTCCAGTACCAAGCTGTTTTAATGACTACCGCTTTGTAGTAGAGTGGGAAGTTGGGGAGGTTGATTCCTCCCATTTTCTTTTTCCCAATAATTGCTTTAGCTATTCGTGGGGGCTTATTGTTCCATATGAATTTCAGGAGAACCTGCTCCATTTCTTTGAAGAATGTCAAGGGTATCCCTATAGGGATCGCATTGAATTTGTACAATGCTTTGGGGAGAATTGCCATTTCGACAATATTAATTCTTCCAGTCCATGAGCAGGGGATATTTTTCCATTTCCTCGTGTCTTCTTTTATTTCCTGAAGTAGGGTTTTGTAGTTTTCATTATACAAGTCCTTTACCTCCTTAGTTAAGCTGATTCCGAGGTATTTGATTTTTTGAGGCACAATTGTGAACGGGATAGCTTTTATCATGTCGCTTTCTTCTCTCTCACTATTTGCATATAAGAAAGCCATGGATTTTGGGGTATTGATTTTATAGCCTGCAACTTTACTATACGAGTCTATTGTTTCTAGGAGTTTCTTGGTAGACGTTTTAGGGTTTTCTAAGTATAATATCATATCATCAGCGAATAGTGAGAGCTTGATTTCTTCCTTTCCTACCTGAATGCCCTTAATACCTTTTTCTTGCCTAATCGCTATTGCAAGTACTTCCAGTACTATATTGAACAGAAGAGGAGAGAGTGGGCATCCTTGTCTCGTCCCTGTTCTCAGAGGGAAGGGTCTTAGTTTTTCCCCATTGAGGATGATGCTTCCCGTAGGCTTGTGGTAGATGGCTTTGACTATATTGAGGAAGGTCCCTTCTATACCCATTTTGGCGAGTATTTTCATCATAAATGGATGCTGGATCTTGTCAAATGCTTTCTCTGCATCTATTGATATGATTATATGATTTTTATCTTTTCTTTTGTTGATATGATGGATTATGTTGATTGATTTCCGAATGTTAAACCATCCTTGCATCCCCAGGATGAATCCCACTTGGTCGTGGTGTATGATCTTTTTGATGAGTTGTTGAATTCTGTTTGCTGAGATTTTGTTGAGAATCTTCGCATCTGTGTTCATCAGGGATATTGGCCTGTAGTTTTCTTTTTTTGTGGTGTCCTTGTTTGCTTTTGGTATTAGGGAGATGTGAGCCTCATAGAAACTGTTTGGGAGGGTTTCTGTTTCTTCAATTTCCTGGAAGAGCTTGAGAAGAACTGGCAATAGGTCCTCTTTAAATGTTTGAAAGAATTTGCTAGTGAATCCGTCTGGGCCTGGGCTTTTGTTTTTGGGAAGACTTTTGATTACTGTTTCAATTTCCGTGATGTTAATAGGACTATTCAGGAACTCCAGGTCTTCTTGGTTCAGCCTTGGGAGATTATAGGAATCCAGGAATTTAACCATTTCTTCTAGGTTCTTTTGTTTCGTGGCATACAGATTTTCAAAGGTCTCTGATGACCTTTTGAATTTCATTGGTTTCTGTTGCGATGTCCCTCTTTTCATTTCTGATTCGACTTATAAGTGTTCTCTCTCTTTCTTTGTGAGTCTTGCTAGTGGTTTATCAATCTTATTTATTTTCTCAAAAAACCAGCTCTTGGTTTCATTGATCTTTTGAATTGTCTTTTGGGTTTCCATGTCGTTAATTTCTGCTCTAAGTTTTATTATCTCTTTCCTTCTGCCTGTTTTGGGCTTCTTTTGTTGGTCCTTTTCTAAGGTCTTGAGCTGTGAAGTCAAGTTATTTATGCGGGCCCTTTCTTCCTTCCTGAGATATGCTTGCAGAGCTATAAATTTTCCCCTTAAAACGGCTTTAGCTGCGTCCCACAGGTACTGGTAGCTCGTGTCTTCATTCTCATGTGTTTCCAGGTACCTTTTGATTTCCTCCTTGATTTCCTTCCTGACCCACTCATTGTTCAACATCGAGCTATTTAATTTCCAGGTGTTTGATTTATTTTTCTGCATCTGACCATGATTAACTTCTATTTTCAGTGCATCATGGTCTGAAAAAATAGCTGGTACAACGTCTATTACATTTAATGAGATTAAGATAGAAGGCAACAAATCATAGAGGGAAATAGATATATGCATATATACATATTTTCATATTTATATGAAAGCTCACATCACTCAACCTTTAACATGTTATGTGATATCCTAAAGAATGTCTTAATGGCCCCTGCCAAAATAGAACAATCTACACACTGTTTCCTATATGAATAATTTTTTTGTAAGCATTTTTGGTGGCTCTTCATAACAGACAATACAAAATATATTATTTTGGATGTGCTTTGGTTCAGGGATCAGGGCTTGAGATGGAAATATCCCAAATTTAGTGGTGGGAAGGTGTAATGGTGGTGGGATTGGTGTTTGAATATTAAATGTAATCAAATATTGTGAACTACCTTATAAAATAAAAAATTAAAAAACTAAAATTACTATGGTATAGATTTTCCATGACTTTTGTTAAGCTGATTCATAGATACTTGATGTTTTTGAATACTATTTAGATCCTTTATCACCTTTATCACCTTCCCTTCTGATTCAGTCTTTGTATATACAAATATAAAAAACAATGCTTCTGAATTTCTAAAATTGACCTTATAGACTTTATCTGCACAATGGAAGATTGAGTTGTATTCCATTGTGTACATGTTTGTTTCTTTTTTAGGTTAGAAAACTTAAATTTTTCATTTATATAATAATAAAATAAAAACCATAATTTTTATTTATTTTAATGTACACAAACCCACAACTGTTGTTATAATTTTAGATTTGAAATTGATTAGATAACAAAGCTCCACTATTAAAACCAATAAGTATAAAACATCAAGTTTTATATCAAGATTGATATTCCTGATTAGGGGGTTGTTAAGTCCTTGGTCTAAGAATTTATTAAACTGTTTGTTGCTTGCTCAGCCTTCTGTGATAATGTCTTTGTTGAATTTACAAACCAGGTAAACTTTTATTATCCCATTTAACTTGGTGTGCTCTTACAGGAATTTCAGTATTGAGGAATTAAGAGGTGTTGTGCAACCATCTACACAGTTAGTGGTCCAGAAACTTCAGAATCTATGGTCTGGGCCAATAACCTGACATGGCAGCAGATATGGGAGGTGGGCATGTTTGTAGGGGCTTCCAGAAGTATGGGGGTTACTGCCCACCTCGACTCAGATAATACACCAACGTTCTCAGCTTGGGCACCAAGGTACCTGAAAATATTCTGAGTTTGGCATCTCAGCAGAGAATATTCATGAAGCTGTGAAGCTGAGCCTTTGGCAAGGCTGTGGTCCAGTGTGGGTGAGGCTGCTGGTGTTTCACTGGGGATGTACTCAGTCGGCCTCCTGTGAGTTCCTCAGAGTTTTCAGCCACGGGAACCAGTGTTTCCATGAATCTTAGCTGCTTGGCATACATCTCCTGGGAGATTTAGTCAGGAATTGGTAGAGTAGGGCTGGTGAGTGAGTTAACATGGCCGCAGCTGTGAGAGGTGGACCTATTTTTAATTATTATTTTTTATTGAGTTGCAAAGTTACAAATATATTTGTGATCAAGTTTTATATGCCTAACATGGTCCAACACCAAACCATTCACTTGTGTCCAATAACCTCCACCAAAGCCCCCAGTTTCTCTTCTACCCTCTCCCCTGTCTCTGTGCCAGGCACAATCCCCCCTCTGCAGTTGTCTTAGTGTTCTCTTCTTCTTTTTTCTGCCCCTAGCTCCTCCTCAGTGGCAAGTTTCACAGTCTCTTTTGGAACCCTGAACCCTGTAGCTTGATCTCACCAATGCCTGGTCACATGATGCCAATTTGCTGTGATATGTACACTGTTGGAAAACAATTAATGAAGGTTTTCCTAATGATACATTCTCTCCATCTTCAAAGTAGACTTCAGCCCTGTCCCCCCTCCAGATCCAGATTACCAACCCATATCGGGGGAGGTCTGAAGGTTGCAGCTTTCACTACATGTCTTACAATGGGAGTTAGTGAACAGAGAGGGAACTTCCCTTTAATCTCGCAGCAGGATCTCTATATTTACTCTCTTAATTCATCATTTTTGGCAGTGGTCACATTTGCAGTGTTCAGAAGTTATTCCTGATTGCTCAGGGACCACTCCTGATGGAGTTCAAAGGACCATCTGCTGTGCTGAGGATTGAATCAGGGTTAACTGTATGCAAAGCAAATGCCTAAATTTCTTTCTTTCTTTTCTTTTTTTAAGTAGAATGGATTTTATCTGAAGGTCTTTGAAGGTGTGGAGGAGAAGAGATGGGGGGGGGGAAGAGATAGAGAGAGAGAGAGTAACTTGTTCAAGAGAGAACAACATACCCTGGCATCAGACATGAAAGCACAAAAGTACACATCTCAAAAGGAGAGCTGCGGGCAACACATGTGCTCGGGCACCACATGTGTTCGGCCGTGTGGGCACAAGCAGCACATGGGTTCAGGCAGCATAAGCGCCAATGCCTTAGTTTCTATACTATCTCTTTAGCCCAAGTAGTCATTTCTTATAGACAGATTGTCTAATTATAGAAATTTGTTTTAGAGATTGTAGAGGGGCTCAGGCACTTGTTTTTCATTCAGCATTCAACTGACCTTGGATTAATCCCTGGCTTTGCCTGTGGTCCCCTGAGCACTGCCAGAAATGATCCCTGAGCAAAGCTAGGTGTAAGCTCTGAGCACCACCCAGTGTGATTAAAATAAAAGGAAATTTAAACTTAAATTTAAAATTTAAATTAAATTTAAACTTAAATTTAAAATTTAAATTAAATTTAAATTAAATTTAAAATAAAAGGAAAATAAATTTGGTGTTTCAATACTTTGTCCTTAAAGAACTAGAAAATGTGTTTCTCTAGTTCTCAGTGTCTTGTGGAGTCATTGAGCTGAGATTTTTAAATAAAGACACTGGGGAAAAATAAACAAAAACTAAAAGTGGAAAAAAGGTATAAAAATAAATATTACTGCGTCCTGCTCAAATTTCAGAATGATCTTGCTCTTTAATAAACAAACAGGTGTTGTTTTTCAGGTCAACTAAATCATGTTGCAGTAATTAAAGGTATCAGACCACTGGGGAAAACTTTTAAAATGCCAATTCCCAGTCACCACAAAACCATAAGGCCTTGAACGATCTCCAGATATTGGTGCCTGAAAATATTGATCTAACTCAATTGCCAGCTGTACATCAGAGTTTAGGTTTAACTACTGTAAAATAGTTCTACAAATGTTGTCTACCAAGAGTATCTAGCCTGCATGGCAGAGCCTGGCAAGCTATCCGTGGCATATTCAATATGCCAAAAACAGTGAAAAAAGTCACAATGGAAATGCTACTTGTGCCCGCTCAAGCAAATTGATGAGCAATGGGATGACAGTGATACAGTGATAATGCACACACACACACATACATATATATATATATATATATATATATATATATATATATATATATGTTATGTATTTGTTTCCCAGTAATGTGTCCATTATGAGACTGTTACTGTTTTTGGCATATTGAATATGCCACGGATAGCTTGCCAGGCTCTGCCATAGAGGTGAGATACTCTTGGTAGCCTGCTGGGCTCTCTGAGAGTGGCGGAAGAATCAAACCCGGATTGGCAGCATGCAAGGCAAACACCCTACATGCTGTGCTATCGCTCCAGTCCTAGAACCCTCAAACAAGCCCTCAGATATATAAATATTAATAAATAAAAGTAGAAATCATGTCTTTACCACACTTGGGTCTTCAATTGAGTCGAGATGGAACTCAGGATGCAGCTAGATTAGGTACTCCAGGTCTGCCTCCAGGGCACATTCACAAGAACCTAGAAGCTTAAGGGGAGAAGGAAGTTGGAGTAGCAAGAGGTGCAGGGCTGTCATGACTAAGGGGGAAGAGCTTGACACTTCAAGTACAGGAGTGGAATTAATGAATTGCCAGAGGAGCCTTTGTAGAGGGGGTAACTCTGATGACATGAACTGAACTCTGAAGAAATGAACTGAAGATTTTAGGAAGTGTGTTGAGTGCTTTAAAGTGTTATATTACAATAGAAAACCCAATAATTTTCTTTTTCATGTTTGGTCCCTCCTTGGACATAGTCTCTGCCTTCCGCGTATAGCTACTTGCTCCTTGCTCCTCCCTTCCCAGTCTTTTTCAGATGCCACGTAGGTGGGTAACAATTTGGGTCTCTCCAAGACTAGGCAAAATCCAAGCCCTTTAATCTTTTTCAGTCTTTAATCCTTCAGCCTGCTGAAGTGCTTCCTTCCCTCTCTGTCCGCTGACCTCAGCTTCTCTACCCCTTCCATCATTTCTGACATTTGAGACAGCCTCAGAAATCAAAACATATTCAGAAAATGTGCCGTTTATGGTGTTCAAGAAAGCCAAACTGATCCCCAAATGATTGATTCAGTGGTTGCAGCTGGGCATGGATGTAGACAGACAGCTAATGAGGTAATTTTTCTAAATTCGAAGTGTAAACAAGATAGTAGCTCTCCCTCTTCTGCTAGTCCCTCTGGGTTTGTCTCCTCCAACTTTTTTCAGAGATGTACATGTGTTTTGCATCTTTACCCTGTGGTGGGATAAATTGCATCCCCTCCAAGATTTTATATTGGAGCCCTAACATCCAATATAGAATATTTAGATCAATTTTAGAATATAGATACATCCAATTTAGAATTTTTAAATTTAAATTTTTAAAATTTTAAATTTGATTTTTAGGCTTAGAGTCTGTAGAGAGATAATCAAATTTAAATGAGATTTTTAATGGGCCCTCATCTGTAGGATATCATTGGTTTGTCCTTTCTCCCTTGCGACAGAGTTTGGGCTTATCTGGTAATAATCTCTAAACTATTCTAGACTACATTGGTATGTCCTACTCCACTTGCCACTAGGAGCTTAGGTATATCAGTCACACCCATCAAAGTGCTTCCGAGTCACTTCCATTCCTTTGTTTGTCTGTAACCACTTCTACCAGTTTATCAGCTTTCCCCCTAATCAGACTGTTAATTTGTAAGATCAGACCTTGCTGGGACAGTGAACTTGTAAGTTAATCTTGTCTTTCTCCTCTCTTATGTCTTTTGAATAGTTTACCTTTGTAAATGTCCTTTTTTGGACAAAGAAAGACAATTGTTAATATGCTTTGGTAACATGGGATTTAATTGGCTTCAAATATTATTCACTCCCAGGCATCTGCTTTCTCGACTTAAGCCTCAGCTGCCCTTACTTCCTACCACCCCCAGAAGCAGGGTCCCGATGAGGGATGGGATGGACCCAGGGCAAGCGGTGAGTTATGTGCTACGCTGGCATCGAGATGGGCCTGGCCAAAGCGCCTAATGCTTAACTATATGTTAAGAGCTTGGTCATGGACATGTCATGTCATGATCCAAAAGCAATGACGAGATTAGGACCCTGCTAGGGATAGGAAAGACTAATCTGGCCTGAGCACTGTAGTCTGAGATGACCCCAGGAGAGCAATTCTATAAGCTTAAATGCATATAAATGCATATTAATCCATACAAAATGATTAATATTATGAATGCTTATATGTTAGTTAGACAAGGAGAGGAGAAACACACCCATGGGATTCAGCTCTCAGGCGGGTGTCCTGCTAAAAGAGCATCTGTCCTAGTAGAAGCATCCCCTGAGGGAAAGAACTTTACCCCATTGATTGTGACCACACCTATGTGTAAGCCCTGACCCCTCATGCTGGAGGATTTAACTAGGCTGAAGGAGTGGGCTGGGGGAGAGTGTGGGTCAGTCCCAGGGCCAGTCCCAGGGCCAGGCTCCATTGCCAGATCTGGAGAAGCGAGATTGAGATCCAGATCCAGAGGAGAAGGAGAATGAAGTAGGATGGGGGAGGAAAACGCAGGAGGAGAATTAGAGGAGAATGGAGATGGGAATGAAATAAACTGCAACTGAGACCAACCAGCCTGGCTCCGTTCCTTCCTTCACCTGCCTCATCATTGCCATCAATCTCCCCAGGTGGGGGATGCAGCTGGAGACTACCGAACGTGAGGTGGGAGAGACAGCGGTGTGGTCCCCTCTCCTACCTCCCTTTTTTCTTTTTTGTCGTTTTACACACTCATCCAATGTGATTGTTGTTCTCATATGAAGGGGACACTGTAGATGGACCCCACAAGGGGAAGCAGATGTAGAGGCACAAGGAGGATATGGCAGAAGAAATGGACTCCGTTGACACACCACTTGTACTTCCAACCAAGTACATGAGATAATGTGTGCCCAATGTTCAAGCTACACTGCCTGTGTAACTGTGGAATCTGTAGTATGTGTTGTATTTGTGGTATATGGTGGCCCTAGCAAACTCATACATACTTCCAATATTTTGCTTTGTGTCTCTCATTTGGTCATTCTTCTTCCTGAGGTGGTGGTAGAGATGGTTTGTGCTTTGGTGGTGCTTGTCCAATCATGACAGGGGCCCTTGTGAGGTCCTTACATGATCATAGGTGGCATAAAATTTACAAGTGTTATTTGCCTTGGGTTAGGTGCCCTAGATAGATAAGTCCTTCTGTGGACAGAGGCAGAGTGTAGCATAACATAGCCTCAGGTAGTTTAGGGTGAGGAATGATTAATCTGGCCTGAGTGCTGTAGTCTGGGTCTGTGGCAAGATGTTGCCAGGAGAGCTGCCTTGCAAGCCCCAATGTATCTCTTGCTATGTCCATACAAAAATAACTAATATTAAGATGTTAATGAGTGTTTGGAATAAGGAGAGGAAAAAAAACCCTTAAGAGGTAACTTGCCTGCTGGCAGTCAGGAAGGACTTTGGAATGCCCTTAGGTTGTGTTCCCTTTGAACCTGACAGCCCTCAGGAAGGGCTTTCTTACGTTGGTTTTGCTATCCTGCAGTGTGTAACCTAGGGGCAAGGGGAGAGAGGAAAAGGGGAGGAGAGATGGGAGAGAGGCATCAGTAGATCCAGAGAGAGGACGGAGCTAGGAGTGCAGGAGATGAGAAAGATGGAAGATTGAATAAACGGTAACTAATCAGCAACAAGCTTGGTCCTCGTTCTTCCTTCGCTTGTCCTTAACCACCGAACGTCCTGATCCAGTCCATACACAGCGGTTCCAGAGCACCGAATGCGGGCGGTGAGACAGAACCACCCGGAGAGCCTGCGAGTGCACACGCCCGTTTGGCATGTCTTAGATTTTTACAGCAGAGTACTCCAGTGGAGGAATATATCTCAGGGTTTCTCATCAAGAGGAAAATGGATTTGAGGGTGAGCTCAAGTTAGTGCAGCTTCAGGAAACCAATTTTATTCAATATCATTGATCTTCCTTTTCAAAGTTCCATAACAATGCCATAAAGTATCCTCTGAAGCAGAGGCCAGGGGACACATCTCAAGTACAGACCCTGACCAGTGATTCTTTGAGTATGATCCCAGTTGAGGTCTTTTTCCCTCAGTCCCAGGCAGGCTCTATTAATGGACTCTCCCTCACCTGCAAACATTTAAACCTGCATCTTCTTTCTGTGTGTCAGAGGGAGGCCATGGGCCTGAGTCTCAGGTCCTATATGGGTTGTCCCAGATGAATAAAGGGTCTATGTCAGACAAATCCACTAAAACATTTCCTTGTCTGCTGGGTGGGATTGGAAACAAGGTAAGTTTTAGATATGGAATGATTTTCTGGACAGGGCTCTGGAATAGACAAACTTCATGTAGCAACTTGCAGGCCTTTCTTGCAAGAATTTTACATGAGAAGATTTGAACTACAGGTCATTTTTTGTTGTGTTGTCCAGAACAGGGTTGTTCAGCAGGATTTTCACACACAGAGACCTATGCTTGAAGCTCAGAGGTCAGCACCTAGTAAGACTACAATGTAAGTGCTTTTGTGTTCAAACAATTCATCACTGGCTCTTATCTGTGGGTTCATAGCTTATTCAGTGTTTAGACAGGATGCAGAGGCTGAGTGGAGGCTGTTGATAAGAACCCCACCTCCCCACCCTGGGAGGATTCATAGCAACCTATCCTCTATTCACATCTGTAGAAGTACCAGGGGAGTTTAAGAATGTAGGGGAAGAATGATATCTTCTCCCTTAAATAACTGGTATATGATAGCTATACTGGAGGAATTAACTCTTTCAATGGGTATTCTTACTGGGACTAAAGTTGATGTACACCTGGATGAGGGGTACTGGGGACAATGGGGCCTCAGAAAGGAACAGGAGCAGGCCTTGGGGTGGGGGCATAGTGAGTGATCTGTACAACTGGAGCCATCTCTCTTTGGAGTAAGGGACAGAGTCCTTACTCTACTGAGTTCAGGTGTCTCACTGAAAACCAAGAAGTTTGAATAAGGGGAACTTAGAGCCATTAAAACTCTGACATTTTTTGGGAAGTCTGAAATTACTAAACCACTGAAGGTAGCCTTGGCCTCAGAGCTGCACTGATGGGCTACTCAGGGCAGGGGGAGGACGGATTCCTGCCTCATAGGGGAACTGGGGCACCCCTTAACACCTCTGCCTGGGTCCAGGAGTGGTGAAGCTAGAGATCTTCCGTTCTCCAGGACTGTTCCCAACATGGAGTCAGCAAATGTCATGGCCTTGGTAACCTTGCCCAGGTTCTGTGTGGGTGAAGGGAGAGAAAATGACACAGAGTTCCCCCATCCCATTAAGGGGGAAATTTGGGTACAGGTTACAGTCACACACATTTCAAGGATTACAGGAAATTTAATGGGACAGAAGGACAAGTAAAGTTTCCAGACTGGCGGAAGAGATCAATCTGAGGATATGCAATTTTTAAAAAATTTTATTATTTATTTATTTATTTAAATTTATTTATATTTTAATTAGTGAGTCACAGTGAGGGTACAGTTGCAGATTCACACATTTTCGTGCCTTTTTTTCCCTCATGCAATGTTTGAGAGCCCATCCCTCCACCAGTGTCCATTCTCCACCACCAATGAACCCAGTAACCCTCCGACCCCCCCAATGCCATCCGCCCTACTCCACCTCCCCTCTGTGGCGGGGCATTCCAATTTGATATCGCTCTTTCCTTTTGGGTGTTGTGGTTTGCAATAGGGGTATTGAGTGGTCATCCTGTTCAGTCTCTAGTTTACCTTCAGCACTTATCTCCCTTCCCACATGGGATCTCCAATCACATATTACTTGGTGTTCCCTTCTCTATCTGGGATGACTTTCCCCCAGCGTGTGAGGCCAGCTTCCAAGCTATGGAGCCAATCTCCTGGTATTATATACTACTATTCTTGGGTGTAAGTCTCCTACTCTGTTATTTTATATTCCACAGATGAGTGCAATCTTTCTATGTCTGTCCCTCTCTTTCTGGCTCATTTCACGTAGCATGATGCTTTCCATGTTGATCCACTTACATGCAAAGTTCATGACTTCATCCTTTCTAACAGCTGCATAGTATTCCATTGTATAGATGTACCAAAGTTTCTTTAACCATCATCTGTTCTTGGGCACTCGGGTTTTTTCCAGATTCTGGCTATTGTAAACAGTGCTGCGATGAACATATATATGCAATTTTTCAGAAGAAGAAATAGTTCTGAAGATTCCTAGATTTCACCACAAAATGCATATCCATCTGGAGATACGATTATAGAGAGTCGCTACATGCGCCCTGGTTCCTGACTTACACAGAAAAAAAATGAGTATCTTCCCTGTGTCTCACATCCATACCCTGACTCCACGTTTAGCACCGGGTTCCAGAACACAGCAGGTAAATAAAGAGCTGACAGTCAAACCCCATACCACAGGCCCTTAGGGGATGAATGGGTCACTAACTTCCTGGAGGAAGAAACTTTTCCTTCCTTTTGTTTGTTTTTTTGTTTTTAGACCATACCTGACTATGCTCAGTACTTACTTCTGCCTCTTTGCTCAGATATTATTCCTGGCAGTGCTCAGAAAACCATATGTGGTACATCAACCCAGATCACCTACATGCAAGGCAAATACCTAAATTCTTAGACAATTTCTCTGGCTCAGAAAGACTTTGCTGTCTATGTGACAGGAGAACAAAATCAAGTAAAAGTGAATTGGAAAGTCCAGAGAGAGAGAGAGAGAGAGAGAGAGAGAGAGAGAGAGAGAGAGTACAGTGGTGAATGTACTCTATGATGACCCTGGTTTTAATCTTTTGCATCACATATGTACATATGTTCCCTGAGCACTGCTAGGGCTCACTCTGAGCGCTGCAGTCTGGAATAGCTCAGGAGCACTAATAGGTGTGCCTCCCTCCTGCCCTACCAAGAAAATGAGCTCCATCAGTCTAGGCTCTCTCATCGGGGCAGTCAGCCCTTTCAAAACATCAGCCTCATGAGGGACACTGAAACATACACTGGCCAGCCAAGTTGCCCAGTTCTTTTTTTTTTTTTTTTTTTTTGCTTTTTGGGTCACACCCAGCGATGCTCAGGGGTTACTCCTGGCTTTGCACTCAGGAATTACTCCTGGCAGTGCTTGGGGGACCATATGGGATGCCGGGGATCGAACCCGGGTCGGCCGCGTGCAAGGCAAATGCCCTACCCGCTGTGCTATCGCTCCGGCCCCCCAAGTTGCCCAGTTCTAAGAAGAGTGGTCTTGGGTTCAAGACTCCACTTATACTGGCTCTAGTCTGGGCACATTACAGGGCAACAGTGGAGTGGTAGGGGATGACCAAGGAAAACTGCTTTTTTATTTGTTTAGGCTGGATCGCAAGGATCACCTAATCACTCATTACACAGCAAGAGTTGATTACTGGGTTCTGAGTGACTGTCCCTTCTTCCAAGGACCACAGCAATGACTTGCTGAGGAGACTAGGGCCTTTGAAGTGGGGAGGGGAGAGGTTGGAGATCTAGAAGCCAGAATTCATCAAGCTTGCTGGAGGGAAGAGGAGGTAAATGAGCTGGGGGATTTGGTAGATGCTTCATAGGAAGATGAGGGACTGAGATGCTGGAAAGAAGGGGGCAGGAACTGGTAGGACAACTTTCATTCACAAATAGCTCCAAACAAAGTTAAGTTTGAGGAGGATTTCTTGGTCAGTGAGAACCAGAATGAAGCACTTGAAAGCTAGGGTGCAAGTTTCTTGTTTCTCTAGTGATTCTTGGGAGAGAGACCTTGATCACAGGTTACTGGTGGAATGTGATGAGCATCGGAAATTCCGAATATTTATGGAAAGGGGAAATGGCTGAAGGTGAAGGAGCTTATACCTATATGGAACATATCCTAGATGCAAGGCAGGGAGCAGGCAGCAATCAGTGCTGGGCCAGGCTGGCCTGACTCAGCAGTACCCAATCACCAGCCTCATTAAAATACTCACACTCAAGAGTTATGCCATGATTGTGAGATTTTCCACTAATTAATCCTCACCAGAGGGAGAAATCCAATTGCTTAACCAACCTCTTTTGGAGTTGGGGGGCCCAAGGTAGTAGGAGAATCACAGGTCTGACTTTCTAAATGATGGCAGTGCTGCAAACAGGCAGATGTGGTGTCACTAGTTGCGCTGAATAAGGAGCAGGGGTCCCAAGCAGGCAGGTTAGAAATCAGAACTTTATTTCTGAGACTGCTTTATAACCACCTGAAAGGATATTCTTTGTTTTATGCTTCCCTGAAGCAGAATCTATCAGTGACAACTTTCTCTGGCTGCAAATCAAAACAGTGTTGTTCCTACTGGCGTGAGCAAGCAGAGGTGGAGTTGGACAAGCATCTGTCTTTTTCAGCCACACTTTGATGTAACCATGTCTGCATCAACCACCTGTTTTTATGTCAATTTTGGTCATAGATTTGAGATACAAGAAGTCCAGTAAATGGAATACTATGCAGCTGCTAGAAAAAAATGAAATAATGAAATTTGCATATAAGTAGATCAACATGGAGAGTATCATGCTAAGTGAAATAAGTCAGAAAAAGATGGACTGACATAGAGGACTGCACTCATTTGTGGAATATACAGTAACATAATAGGAAAATAACACCTAAGGGCAGTTGAAATAAGGGTCAGGGGGACTACTCCATGGCTTGAAAGCTGATCTCATGTGCTGGGAGAAAAGATAGTTGGAATGGAGAGAGGAGCACTAAGTAAATGATGGTTGGAGGGATCGCTCGGGATAATAGATAGATGCATACTAAAGGTAGACTGTGGACCGAGCATGATGGCTGCTTGATAACTGTATTGCAAACCATAACACCCGAAAGGACAGAGAGAGTAAGAGGAAATGTGCCTGCCACAGAGACTGGGTGTGGGAAGGGGTGAGGGTGGGGGAGGGATACTGGGAACATTGGTGGAGAATGGGCACTGGTGGAGGGATGAGTATTTGAAAATTGTTGGACTGAAACTCAATCATGAGAGTTTGTAAGTCTGTAAAAAAAAAAAAAAAGAAAAGAATTCCAGTAAAGCATATCCCACCCATGTCCATAGTTGCTTTTCAGCTCACTAGTGGCAGGTGAACCTGGTCTGAACCCTTTCAGCCCAGTCCAGAATATCTCTTCTTCAGATCACTCCAAGTCCAATCTCACTTGGCATTTTACCAATGGCTTCTTCTTTGCTTATGATATCCAGCTTTTTGCTTCAGGCTTGAGCCTATTCTTTGAAAGGAAGGACAGTGCCTTGATGGGGGTTACCAGGACAGTGCTAGGAGGGGTACAGATACCACCACCAACTGCATCTATTTTCCTGACACTTTCTCCTACACCCCTACACTTTCCTGCTGCCAGCCTACATTATTTCTTTGCTCGCAGTTGTGGCTGGGAAGGCCAGAGTTAACTCAGTCAAGAGCCGACAGCAACCAAGCTAGAGCTGGCTCCTCTGATGGGGCATGTTTCACACCAGGGCCTTCAACTTTTATGCTTTATTTTTGTGAGGACCATTCCCAGCAGTACTCAGGGTTTACTCCTGGTTTTGAGCTCAGGCATCATTCCTGGCATGGCTTGGGGGGCCATATGGGGTACCAGAGATCAAACCAGGGTCAGTTGCGTGCAAAGGCAAATGACTTATCTGCGATGCTATCTCTCTGACCCAGTGTTTGACTTTTTAATATTGATATACTGGTGAAAGTAAGAGAAATATTTTATAGACCACTAAGGTAGAGATAAAATATGATTTATAATAAGAATATTGATTATTTATCTGTCATTGCAGTGGTCCTCTTCTGAGAGCTGAAAACCACTATTCAATAACTGTACCCCAGATAATCCCAATGGGATGTGTCTCACTTAACCTACAGTGGGAATATGCTCATAAATTACCTCTGGTTGATTCCTAACTGACCTATGACATTCCTACATCCCCTAAATTCATATTTACTTAAAGGTACAATGATCTCCATATTGATAATATTTATTTCTTAAAAATCCACATGTAAGTGAACCTGTGCAGTTCAAATTCACGGTGTTCAAGATTTAACTGTACCTGAATTTGAATCTTTGTCTCAGGGAGAATCCTTGGTTTATAGGACATAGTAATCCTGCTAAAGAACTGCTTGGTAAGCCACTGCCTTTGCACCTCTAGGACCAGTCACTCTTGTTCTGATCAGCATTGTGTTTCTGAGTCTATGTAAATGCCTCATTAGGCCCCTTGAAGATCTGTAACCCAGAGTCACAGGGCACAGAAAGAACGGTTTCCTCTTCCCTATGTCTCCAAAACAAACTTTTTTGTTTTTTACAGTGAGGCTTTTTATTGCTCATAGTTATTATATCCCTAGAGAAAGAATCTTAGGAGTTTCCCACCTGTATGTTTTTGTCTTTCTTCTTCATGGTTCATGATGCCAGCTGAGGTTGTCAGTACCATGAAACCAAACGGAAGGGAAGGAAGTAGGTTGTTCTGCCATTTTTCTATGTTCTTTGGGCTGCATGTCGAATCTGGGGCTGATCACTCTGCACTTGTTCAACCTGCCTGTAAGGTTAATGGCAATTTTCCTGGCTCTGTGATTTCAAATTCTCAGATGTAACCATGCTTCATCATGATGGTGAGGAGCCTCACTATGATCTTGGAGCAGGGCTGGATGAGCACCCGGCACTTGCTTTGCTTCTTGGTGTTGCTGATGCTCTTCAGGGGATGAACCAGGATGTTCGTCACACCACAGCAGGGGTACAAAAAGACTGTGGAAAGGGGCCCGGGACAGGGAGCACACAGAGAACTCGAAGACAAACTTTTCATCGCTTCTTCCACCTCCAACTGCTAACATCTTTGTCCCTATTCTCACCCTCAGTTGAAGGGAGGCTTGGGGCCACACGTGGTGGTGCTTGGAAGCACCCCCACTCTGGCTTGGGGATCATTACTCGTGGAGCTCAGGGAACCTGCATCATCAGAATAATCCATCCTCCAACCTGCAAATGGTGTGCTCGTGTGTGGGCGGCCTTTTTGGCCCTAGAACTTTGCTTCTTACCCCACTTTGAGGACAGGAATCAAGGGAGAACTGCCACTTGCTCCCCCCCAGGCGCTCCATTAGGGTTCAGCAGGGCCCACTGCAGTAGGTGAATTGTGATGATTTCAAAGCCTACCTCTTAGCAGGCTCCCTGGCCAGCACTCCCTGCCCCTCTGCTTCTTTGACTGTCTTTTATCCTTAGAAGCCTTCCCCAGTTAAAATCATACGCCCTCTTACACCACACCCCCAAGCCTCTGCCCTCCAGTTCTCCAGCGTTTGTCTAATCTGACTCCTTGTGTTTT
The DNA here is from genome assembly GCF_027595985.1 of Sorex araneus. Classification (NCBI taxonomy): domain Eukaryota; kingdom Metazoa; phylum Chordata; class Mammalia; order Eulipotyphla; family Soricidae; genus Sorex; species Sorex araneus. The sequence continues at coordinate 2,722,468 of NC_073308.1, read as the reverse complement.
TCTTTATTGTCTGCCACACCATTGAAACATGCTCTTTGGGCATGCAGGAAACTTTGTGCTATGTATTACATTAGACAATGTTCATGGAAGGAAAAATGGCAGAAGAAATGATTTTTGGAGAAATTCGACTTTCTCAAGTTTTAGATGAGAGTATGGGTGCCCCTAGGCTCTGCTCCCTGGTAACCAGATGAAGAGTTAGGATTGGATGTTGGCTCCTTCTTCAGGAAACCAACCCTTACTTGAAGTTCTAATTTCTGACTCAGGGGTTAGCTTTCTCCAGGGCCACTGTGTGCTGCTCCTTGTCTATGCTTCATAAGGTGACCTTAGTTTATTGTTTTGTTTTTCTTTCCACTTAAAATAAATTTTTTAAGGTGACCTTAGTTTTACTGTAGTGCCAAAGCTCTCAAGATCATGACACCAACTTTCCTATGAGCCTTTGTGAATCTCCCAGTGCCTAAAATGATTGTAATGACTCCCACTGTTGTTAAGCCCTGTCTTGTACTCAGAGGAAAAGTGACTATTATCAGCCCTGAAGAATGCACTTGAAGGGGTTCCCTACTCGCCCATTTTACAGATGTGGACAGTCTTGTCTCAACAGAATTAAGAAAACTGCCTCGTGAACTAATCACAACTAATGAATTTTGGGTATCAGTTGTGATAACTTTATTTTAGCACTTGTTATTTTTCAACCTAGAAACCCCAGGAAGAGATGAAAACTGTCCAGGGACCCATTGAGTAGAAACCAAGATAGACTTATTTATTATTTATTGATTTTTCTCAGTGTCAGGGATCAAACCCAGAGCCTTCACATGCAAGGCAGGTCCTCTACCACTGAACCTCAAGATAGATTCTTTACTCCCTCTTTCATTCCTGCTTTCAATATAGTCTTGGTTGTGGTACACTTGGTGTTAGTGCTGGGTGGGGGGTTGCATTTCTTTAGTTGCAAAGTTGGGCTTGCACTCCTTGCTGTGGTGCTCACACATATCTGTCATGCTTTCCATTCTTATTCTCGCTTCTCCCCCTCCCTTCCTCTCTCTTCCTCCACCTTCAGTCTCTCTCTCCATTCTTCCCCTCCTTCTCTGCCTCCACTATCTCTCACCCCCACTGTCACAGGTTTCTCTTTCTTACCCTTCCTCTCTCCTTTTCCCTGTCTTTCTCTTCCTCGCTACGCTCTCTTCTTCTCCCTCTTCTGCCTTGCATGCATACATGAATGAATGTGCACATGAGCACGCGCGCGCACACACACACACACAGGCACACACACACACAAAAGCCACTCTGCATAAATATTTTTGTAGGTGTCTCTGTGAACATATGGCTAAGAAAGAGTCTCTGGGACTAGTACAAGGAAGTGCAACCCTGGAGGCAGTATGAAAAACACAATGTGGACCCACTCGCTCTCAAAGCAATAAATTATACTTTCACTAATGTGTGAGTATTCTGGTCAGGCTTGAAAATTATTCTTACCTGATGGTGGTGAAATGACAGTGCATTGTGATCTTAAGTTCCGTTTTTGTATTTGATAATAAGGCAGACATTTTCACTTGTATTAGTGCTATTCATGCTTTCTATTCTACAAATTGTTTACACTTCATCTACTTTCCTCTTCTGATTTTGCCTCTTTAGACTTTAGACACCTCTCCTCCATTAATTAGTAATTTCTTATTTATTTTTCTTGCGTTCAGGATCTCTAATTGCCAACTTCTTTGGAAGATTTTACCCTCTTGTCAATGACCATGGACAGAATTAGACTCTGTATGATTCCTCACTGTCCAGCTGGAACTTAATCTTCCAGCTGCATCCCATCAACATGCTCCCTACAGATTCCAATCACCCAAGACCAACCCCAGTTCTCAGACAAAAAGCATAATATTTAGCTCCTAGGCTTTTGTATGTCTTTTATCTCTCCCTGCAAGGATATATGGCTTTTCCTTTGCTGACTACAGAAATTGGGAAGTCCAAATGCATCGATGATATAAGTTCTTGGGTGAGGCCTGAGAAAGGGGCAGGAGGGTGAGAGAGAAAACAGTCTACATCGTGCATACATTTACCCTGGCACCTGCCACCTGCTGCCAGTATTGGTTTGAATTCTGTTTCTTAAGCCAGAATGTGAGCCCCACCAAAAGCAACAAACTTGTCCTGTAATTTATCTCAATTTTTTTATATTGCTCCATGGTAGATACTTGCTGGTTTACTTTTACCATCCTGAAATGTTATTTAATATACAATTTTAAGTGAATAACAGTAATAAAATTGGCAGCTCTCTCTTCTAACCCAAAATTTACATATCACCTGACATAAGACTGAGAGAACCAGGTTGTCCTAGAGAAGAAACAGGAGGAGTGTCAAATTATCATCAAATACTGTATGATAGGGGCTGGGTCTTCTTTTTATTTATTTCTTTTTGAATAAGAAATCAAAGTCCTTCTATCATTTCAAGACAGACAACCAAGATCAATGGAAGGAATTTAAAGATATAGATTTTTTTCTCTAATAGATAAGGATATTGAAAGTTTCTGGAGCATTAGGAAATTAAATTTTTTTCCTGCTGTTTTAAATAGTGAAGATCACTCTGTGGAGGGAAGTACTTTTATCGTGGCTTGAGCAAGAGTATTCAAAAGTCTAGGGCATTACATAGTGACTGGATTCAATTCCCCGTAAGGTTTTATTCAAAGGTGAAATTTCACAGGTCCATGACTAATTCAGGTGAATCTAGCTGAGGGAGCTGAGAGACCAAAACATCTTTGCATCTGATTAAATGAAAGTTTCTCTTTGACAGGCAGGTCATGCAGTGGTAGAACTCCTCAACTACCCCTCCATATCTCCTCTTTAAACAACTCCATATCAATATAAGTGTCTCAGCTGTACACAGTGTTTCCTATCTCTAAAGATTCTCTAGAAATTCTCAAATTTCAGTGTACTCCATAAAAATCTAAATAGTTGGATCAGAGAGATTATGCAGTGAATTTATAGCACTTACCTTGTATATGCCTGACCTGGGTTTGATCCCTGGCACTGCCTGGAGCCTCCCAAGCCTGGTCAGTACTAATCCCTGAATACAGAGTCAGAAGTAAGTCCTGAGCACTTTGGGTGTTGCTCATAAACCACATAAGTAAATGAACAAATAAATAATAAAATCCAGGTGACATGGACTATAGGCATAGACTATATGGTTTAAACTTAAGCCAATGCATCTCTATGGTCTCTATGGACCATGTAGGGATGTGTCAGTAAGAACAGACAAAATCTCACAGAATATTTTGTTTGTTTGTTTATTTATTTATTTATTTATCTCCTTGAATGCCTTTAACTTTTTTAGTCTTTTTTTTTTTGCAATTTTCATACATTTTATTTTCATAAAGTAGCTCACAATAATTCATTACAGATTGTATTCAAACACCCACCCCAGCAGTGAGCATCTTCCCACTATAATAAGAGGGAAGTGTATGAAGATTGTTGTATTTCATTTTGGAGCAAGTAATCCCATATACAAGAGAACACAGGCAAGTATGTTAAAACCAAACAAATGTGTGTTACTTTAGTTATATCAGTTTTCTAGAGTATAAGATGACGTGCAACCACATTCACTCCAGGAAATACTGCATCACTTTCTTCTAGGAGTTTTATTTTATAGTCTCTGGATCTTGGCTGTTGATGAGATTACATGGTGCCGTGGACGTTTGGTGGAAGTTTGTGGCTGTGACGGCCAAGCTACTGGAAAACTGGGGATCTGGGTAGAGAAGGTCCAGTCCCGATTGGAGTAGGCGTGCAGATCTCAGTCCCTCATACCTGGGTTCCTCTGCCAGTTCCTTCATGCATAAGGCTTGTCTGAGCATGTGGAGAGTGGTCTTGAGTATGACTGCGGCTGGTTCTGGAGGTTTTCAGCTGCTGGGGGTCTTCTTGGGGTGTGGAGGGAAACTCAACCCGCCCCCCTCTGAGGGCCCTGGTGAAGACAGCCTGGTGCAGGGGCAGGAGCTTCTGCACCACAGAATACTTTAGTATGAATGTTGACTGAGACAACATTGGGTTTTAAGCAGTCTCCATCATCATCTTGTAAACCAGAAGAAGACTAGAAAAAATGTCAACTAGGAAATTGAAGTTAAGACATTAGCAAACATTGCTCTAATAGCAAAGTTTGAAAACCTTGTTCTAATAACAGTTTGAGGATTGAATTCAAATATACATAGAGCCAGACTATCCTGGGCTTAGTTGTTATTTAAGAAAGTGAATTCTGAATTTTGCTTACACCATTTGAATTGCTGATTTTGTCTCCTGAAAGCTCCAAGCAGTATAAATCTGGTAACAATTCTAGTTATTATCTAGATATTCTAGTCCATGGAATTAATAGGGTAGGAATAGTAAAAGCACGCTTAGATGAAAAAATCATATTCATGGGTGCTACTCCTCTAAAGCTGCTCTGTCATGCCTTTCTCCATCAGGAAATGAGGAGATGAAGATACTCCAGTTGCTAGTATTTTTGCGAGATGCAACAATGACAAGCAGCATAAAGACTTGGCTCTTACCTCAAGTAAGTTGATGCTCTTTTAGATGTAACACAATGAGGGTGACCAACACAAAGTAATACATGACAAGTGTAAAGTAAGTGATATGGGCGTAGAGTCTTGCAAGGAACAACGGTATACAGGAAAAGTCAAAGACACAAGGACAACAGGATCAAACAGTCTTAGAAAATGTATAAGTGAAAGAAAGGAAGATGACCCTATTAAAAGCTGGAGTACAATCTCAAGTACTTTAAGGAAATTATAAATAGTCTGTAGCACTGTAGCACTGTCCTCCCATTGTTCATCAATTTGTTTGAGCGGGCACCAGTAATGTCTCCATTATGAGACTTGTTACTGTTTTTGGCATATTGAATACGCCATGGGTAGCTTGCCAGGCTCTGCCATGTGGGTGGGATACTCTTGGTATCTTGCCGGGCTCTCTGAGAGGGATGGAGGAATCAAACCCAGGTTGGCGGTATCCAAGGCAAACCCTCTACCTGCTGTGCTATCGTTCCCTCCTTTGAATCATCTGTAGACTACAAAATGGAAATACTGAATTAAATGAAAATTTATATTATTATCACATATATTATGCTTTTTATAACATAATTACACAGGCAGATGTATCTGTCAGAAAACCCTAAGGGCCAGAAAACCCATTAAAACCTTAAGGGCTTAGGAAGTCAAGATCTTTGGGGTTACTAATACACTAACCCTGTGTGGCTAGTAGTGGCATAAAACATTTAATTGGACAAATTGTATGTTCTGCGACTTGCCAGGTCATGTTCATTTTTGTGGCTTTGCAGGTTAATTGCTTTCTTAATTCTAGACCAGGGATCCCTTTCTCCTCCACCTGGTGGCAGATTTGCAAGATTTGTCGGTAGAGCCTCCTTTTTAGCTTTCTGGAAACAGTTCAGCTAGAGTTAATCCTGAATTATACTCTGTGCTTGTTTTTAAAAACAGGGTTATAAAGGTCCCGTAGATCATCCCTCCTGAATTCTGAGCCAGGAGAACTCCACATATTATCTGCACTGAGAACCTGAGACCATATATATACCAGTCCTAAAGTCTTTGCTGTCTTTCCCCCTCCCCCTTGTGGCCTGGCATCTTGGTGTTGTTTAGTTCCATACATAACACCAGCTGCTCCCTGCTTTTCTAGTTTCTGTTATAACTCTACAGATAATTCATAAGTTATTTGGAAAAAAAGTCTTACTTTTTTTCCCCTTAAATAATGCTAAATCCCCACATGACAGAGCCTGGCAAGCTACCCATAGCATATTTGATATGCCAAAAACAGTAACAACAAGTCTCACAATGGAGATGTTACTGGTGCCCGCTCAAGCAAATCCATGAACAACGGGATGACAGTGATACAGTGAATGCTAATTGTCACCTAAATTCTCTCAGTGCTTTATATACAACAAGCATACACTCACTATGAAGCTTGCTAAAGAATTGGGTGTGGACATTCAATTCTACTCTTAGAGGTAAGAAATTCATCTTATTCCTAATGTTGAGAGCTATAACCAGAGTCTGGATCACAGTGGAATAGTTTTCTTCCCATATTCCTTTTTTCCAGGCTCCACTGGACCAATGCTTTTCTCCAGAACTCCTCTTTACTCATGGTCTCACATGTCAGTTTTCACTTGCCATTTACTTCTCGACTCTCACTTGACATGCTTAGCAAGTCTCCAGTCTCTTCATTCTGAGCCACTGTAGTGTCTTGGACTTTGAGGGTGTTGCTATTGAGAATCTGGCAAGTGACATTCTCTTGCATATCCCATGTAAAGAAGCTCCAACCCCACCAGGGGTAAAGGAGATCAGAATTTACTCTCAGTGTGCTGCCTAGGAGTCAATTCTGGAGGTGCTGATAGACCACTCAATGCCAGGAATTTATCCTGGAGCATCTATATCCAAAGCATGTGCTCTAGTCTTTTTAACATTCTCCCCTAGCAGCATGTGTTATGGAGTTATTTTCAAGGCTGATGGTCACTCCTCTACCAGCCTGTATCTCATGCCAGAGTTTTCAACCTGGGAAGTCAAGCACTGTTTCAGGTGAAGCAAAACACTCTTTCCTCCCATGTTATATAGTATTATAATCATGTATGCTATCATATGTTGTATGTCTTTTTCTTACATGGGTGAGTTTGGGGGGACTTTTCTGAATGGGTAGGAGTGATGAAAATAGCTGCAGCCTTTTCTGGGGCAAGAGGTTACTCTTCATGCCTATGCTGAGACAGTGAGTGAACCATTATCTTATAGCAGCTCTAGACTTAATGTAGGACAGACACTAGAATATGTGCAACTAGAATGCAGTTCAATGCCACAGAGAGTACACTGAGAGCAGTCACATATGTAATTGTTCCAATGTTTCACTGCCTTTTGTGATTCCAATTCTTCCTGTGATTACTAATGCTATTCCCATACCACAGATGTAAGCAACTGCCAATACCCCATGGTTGGGTAGTAGGAGAGCCAGGACCCCAAAGGCAGGTGGGCTGGCTCCAGATCCATGCTGTGCTGTACCAAAAGGAAAAAAATTTCCAGCAGTTTCCAAGGTACAGGCAGACTGTTGACTAGAAAAATATGCTTTGGTGTTTTGGCCAACAAAGCATTTAGTCTTCTCTGCAAAGAAGAAAATTCTGGTGGGAAATGGTAGTACCAGGGACACAGAAGCAGGAAAAATATTTATACAAATATTTATACACGTTTGGAAACCAGATAAATTCAGTGTAGGGTCAGGGAATTTTGGAATGAATAAGAGCCCCCCAAATAATGGAGGGCTTACTGAGGATTGCACAGTAGCCTTGGAGGTTGTGACTGTTTATATTTCAGTTTTAGAGAGGAGGACACTGCATTAGAACCTAGAGATCTAAGTGATTACAGGTCATTCCACTGGTAAGAAGCAGTGCACAAGAAGCCCAAGGAGCCTGACCCAGAGGACATACTCAAAACCCTATTTACTGCACTGCTTATTGGAGGTCAGGTGGAAGACATGTGAAAGGCTATGGCTGGACTGAGAAGGGCTTTATTATTCATAGGGGCTAGGGACAGAGGGGAAGAAGAGACAATAAGAAGAGAGAGGTCAAAAGGGGAGTTAGCCAACATAACGTGGATGGAGTGAACAACCCAAAGTATCACAATGAGCATCCCAGGCAGCCACTTTATGAAGAAACGTTGTGAGTGTCAGTCTTGAGTTTGAAGTGAGAGGGGCAACGGGGCCAGAAAACATCTCAGACTTTTCTGAATGGGTAGGAGTGATAAAAATAGCTGCATGGAGTGAAAAAACAGGGAAGTTCATTTGCAAGGTGCTGAGGTTTTGTTTCGGTTATAGCTCCCCAGCAAAACCAGGTCGATGTGTGGAGTGGATGGAGAGGGTAGGGCATTTGCCTTGCACGTGGCCGACCCAGGTTTGATTCCTCCGCCCCTCTGCCCGCAGCAGAGCCTGGCAAGCTACCCGTATTCAATATGCCAAAAACAGTAACAAGTCTCACAATGGAGACATTACTGGTGCCCGCTCGAGCAAAATCGATGAACAACAAGACAACAGTGCGACAGTGCTACAGTAGTTCCCTAGCAGAGCTCAGGGGCTTCCCCGCAGGATTCTGGTGATTCTTGTCCAACTGGCTGAACAGTTCAGTGATAGGATCTGAGGATACAATGTCGCCGGGGCCTTGTAATGCTGGCGACCACCAAGTTCACCCCAGTATTGCTCTAATACTGGAATTCTGATGGGGCTACGCCTTGCTAAGCTGGAGAGGATTATTACATGGCTTTAATTTCTGTATTATAAAAATGAATGAGCTTCTCTAAGCAATAGATCCTGGACAGTAGAATAGAAATAATTTAGTTAATTTAGTTGGCTCAGCTAAAAGGGTCAGGAAATGAGATGAGTGGGCATAATTATGGTCTGTAAAGTGGCGGGGAATCACCACCCATTCCTACCAAAACATCTTAGTTCCTTCTAAAGGGAAAAAGGAAAAAGCAGAGAAGCAAGAAAGGGGAAGAGGACAAAGGTCTTAGTGCCTTTGAACCCAACACAGCGACTTCCCTTGCATGTGAATGCACCACCTGTTGCTGTAGAGTGGGAAGACTCACATGTCACTCCTTATCCTCAACCCAATCTCCATGCTCAGGAACCACAAAGGACTCTCTAACACACACACACAGGTGGTCTTTGTGGGAGGGGGTTACCTCCAAGCTTTGCATACCGAGTACAATGGACAGTGCCTGGTAAGACCCCTTAGGTGTTAGAGGGAAATCTAGAATTCTGGTTTTGGGGATGGTGAGAGTGTCAGTGGAGAGAAAGCCTGACCCTGGGAATTCTATCTGTGCAAGGCCATTCTCAAAGATACTGATTCTTAAGGATTTCTTGTCTCTGTGTCTATGGGGATTCCCACTCCATCCACACCAGTCCCATTGACTTGCTGTCTTATTAATTCTTGATACCCTTGCCTACACACCATCCTTAGGTGATGTGGTAGGAATGCGCCCACACTGACCCTGAGGTATAGTCCTTGGCATTGTTCCAAGGGTTTGCAGATATGAGGCCAGGATTCAAATTCATGTTTCAGTGTATGTGAAGCATGTACCCTGGCCCTTGCATTATCTCCGTGGCTGTGTGTGGGTTTTTAGTTGGAGGAGGGGTTACTGGTTTAAGGGATCCTGCTTCAAATCTAACACATGAGCTCGAGCAACTTCTATGAAGAGGCAGAGTGGGGTGGGGAGAGATGGGATTGGGGGTGGGAGGGAATGGGCACTGGTGGAAGGGTAGGTTCTCGAACATTGTATGAGGGAAACACAAGCACAAAAATGTGTAAATCTGTAACTGTACCCTAATGATGATTCACTAATTAAAAAATAAATTAATTAAAAGAAAATACCTGGACAGCTGCCCCTGAAAGCCTGGGTGTGCCTTCCCAGTCCCGAAGGATAGGCAACTTGGGGATGACATTCGCTGCCTCTCTCCTTGGGTGCCATGTCTGTGGGGTGTATTGCCTGGTCTGGAAATTAGGGTTCGCGAAAGGATTTTCAGTATCTCAGATGTAACAGGGAGTAACAACATGCTATGGTGTAATTTCTGTAAGAATTACAGATTAAATACATGGCATCTTCTCTAACGTGTCAGATAGATAACCACGTAGATACCTAAGTGCAGTGGGAGATCTCTGCCATCCCAAATGTTCTCAGTTCCTGCTCATTTATACACTGGTTTCTAACTCTGCATTATATTTTTTGGTACAGCGAAGCCTGAATCTGGAGCCAGCGCACCTGCCTTGGGGTCCTGTCTCTCCTACTACCCAACCATGGGGTGTTGGCAGTTGTTTACATCCATGGTATGGGAATAACAGAATAGGAGACTAACACCCAAGAATAGTAGAAATAAGTACCAGGAGGTTTGCTCCATGGTTTGGAAGCTGGCCTCATATGCTGGGGGAAAAGGCAGCTCAGATAGAGATGTAAAAACACCAAGTAAAATGTGGTTGGAGACCAAGCGCGGGATGGGAGATGCATACTGAAAGTAGACTAGAGACTGTATGGCCAGTCAATACACCTATTGCAAACCACAACACCCAATTGGAGAGAGAGAACAAAAGGGAATGCCCTCCCCTTCCTCCTTACCTCCCCCTCCACCCCCCCCCCCCACACACACGACCCTGCTGTTTCCTAAGCCTCCTTTACCCTTTACCCTGAAAATAGCAATATGAAGAAGGGGGTTAGTGGCTCTGGGAAGCCACCTCCAATTTTCTGGCCCACATTGCCACAGTCAGGAGTAGCTTCTCCTCTTCCCCCATTCCAATGAAAGAGGGGCTTACTTTGTGACTTTCACTCCTCTTTTTTTTTTTCCCTTAAGGAAACCCTTTTATGAAGGGATGGGTGTTTGAGCATTGTATAACTGAGACTTAAACCTGAAACTTTTGTAACTTTCCACATGGTGATTCAAAAAAAAAATAAAATTAAAAAAAAAGGAAACCCTTTTTATTATTTTTAATTGAATCACTGTGAGAAACAGTTACAAAACTTTCATGTTTGAGTTTTGGTCATACAATGATGGACACCCATCCCTCCACCAGTGCACATTTTGTACCACCAATGTCCCCAGTATTCCCCACCTTCCCAACCCTATCCCTGCCTCAATGGCAGAAAATATCCCCTGTACTCTCTCTCTCTACTTTGGGGCATTATGGTTTGCAATATAGATACTGAAAGGCCATTATGTTTGGTCAGCACACATCTCCCATTCCAAACGATTCCTCCAACCATCATTGACTTCACTCCTCTTTTTTTGCTCAAAACTTATTTACCTCCCACAGAGCACCTTGGTAGAGGACATGGAATTTATAGTTTAGAGGAAAAATATTAAAAATACCCCTTCTGTTGAGTTTTCCAGGTTTGTTTCAGAACCTCAAATAGGAGGGCATTGTGGCATCCCCATCTGGAGCTTGGGAAACAAATGTATGAACCTGTCCCCAACCCTCATCCCCACCTTTTTAATGCTAGGGAAAGGAAAACTTACCGTCCTAACTAGATTTGGGTATGTTAGAAGAAGCAGATCCACTACCCTATCTGAACTGAGTACACAGCAGGTCCGGCCTCTGGGAAAAGGGGCATTATGGCTTCTGGGGTCCTCATCTCTGCCATCCACAAGTTGATTAAGCACCAGGCAGGGTCAGGCTTGATTTCTCCTGATTAAGGTCCATCACAAACATCTTTTAAAATGCTGCAGGAATTTAGTTGAAATGTATCATACATTTGGGGAAAATAAATGAAGCCAGTTAAAAGACTGCTGCTGTGAGTGTCTCATCACCTGGGAGTGGGGAGATGGGGGGTTTCTCATGTACAACCTGGAGGTTTGCAGAGAGGAGCTGAGACGGCATGCTGACACAGCTCAGAGTGTGGTGTGGAGGTGTGGGCACCTTAAAGATTGGACTTTCCTCATAAATATCATCATCTTTGTCATCCATGGCCTGTAAGATGGGTGCCTTTGCACTGACTCCACTGCACGGCAAGCCTCAGTAGGGCAGAGTGAGCTACAGGAGGCATTTACTGATTAAGTGCTGGAAAGATAAAGGAATGGATAAAATTTCCCCCTAGAGCAGAATAAATAGAAGGGGTAGGGAAGCAGTTCAAATAATAAAGCACATGGCCAGCATGATCCTGAGCTCACTTCCCCACACCACATGCTTTCAGAGAACTTCAGATAAATCCCTGGTAGCTTTTAAGCATTGTCCTGCTACTGATTATGATCCCTGCAAAAATAAACAATTAAAAAAATATAAGATTTAAAAGTATCTCTGGTGGGACTGTGTCCACTCCTTTCCTACCTCTGTCCACAGCATGCTGTCTCTGCTTCTTTATAGCCCAATTCCAGACCCAAGCACTCAATCTTGGTGCAGGAACATATGTCCCCTCCAGCCCTGGACTCTCCAGGCTCTATCTGGCTAGAGAGTTTGTGTCCCCATCCCTCTCGTCCTCCACATTCCCCCCACTTAGTGACCCTATCCTAGACGCTTTTTTTGGCTCATCTGTCTGCAAGGTGAACTCCTGGCACAATACAATGGACTTCTAGAGTTTCTCTCTGGCTTTCAAGGTATCTGCTGCTGTCAAGTCAGAAGTCACAATCAGTGCAAAATGACTCAGACCCGGTGGTGGAGATCAAGGCTGCAAGTTCCCAGTGCATGGGGTTGGGGCACTAAGGGACAGGACTGTGTGCTTTCTGAGTGACTTGCAACACAACCCTTGCAGAATTCACAGAGGAAAGACCAGGATGCCCCTTTGGGTTAATTTAAGGGTTTGTGGAAGGGATACTGTCTAAGTGGAACTCTGATCTGTCTTCCAGGGTAGCTGATTTACTACAGTGGAAAAGCCATAAGTCTTAGGTCTTATAATGTTCAAGTTCTTTTGTGAATCCAAGTTATCTCCACCCCAAGATGAGGCATTAGTCCAGGCATAATGTCAACTTTAAAGATGCAATACCCTGGATTATCTCAGGCATGACCAGTCTCTGAATTCACTGTCAAACAGAGTTAGCTTTCTCCTACCACCTTTGCCAAAGAAAAGGAAGTACCAGCTGCTGTTTTTGGCCAGTTTAGGAATGGGAAACAAAAAAGAAAGTTTCAAATGACACCAGGAAGATACAGGTTCTAGAATGGAGTATGAAAGTCAGGAGGGACCACCTTCCCTTTGTGGCTGGAATCCTGGTTGGGTGGCTATTTTTGTCTCTCTTGGGACACTAGCCATGATTGCTGTTTGCTGCCCATTCGGGATGTAACCCATCTCTGCACTCCATAACCTCTCCTAAATAGAAAGAGCTATATCTCTTTTGCTATAGTTTTCACATATTGTACAACACAATCTCTTGGAACCTCATAGACAGACTCATGTCCTTCATACTATTCACTCAACAATATTCTCCCCTGGACTTGCATACTGAGTAATGAGCCATGTTTTAGAGAGTAATGAGTTGAGGTAGGATCCCCAGCAAATATGAATTTCCTAGGCTTAAGGGGGGGGTTCTCAGTTTTCCCCATGTAGTTCTCTAAACTGTCCCCTTTGCTTACTATCTTGGAGTCCTAATGGATTTGGGGGAGTCCCACCTGAGAGCTCCTCCAAAGTGGAACAGTGGTGCTTGAAACCCACACCTAATACAAACCCCCTTTCTTCCCTCTGTTTCTGGGGCTTCCTACCCTAAAAGGAATCTTCTCTCAGAAATTCTCGGAACATATCAGCTGCACTGTGATGTCTACCCAACCATGGCTGCCCAAACATCTCAGGCTGTCACAAAAGCCTGGCCTATTACTCTCCTATAAAATTGGAATAATAATAGTCCCTAGCCCAAGGGAAACCGAAGACAAAATGAGCTAACACATTTGAATGGCAGAACATAAAGCCTGATATAGTAAATGCTCAGCGAATCTTAATCTCATCATCAGCTAGCATGCCACCCCCATTACCAGCATCCTCTTACCAGCTGTGCCTTGGGAGCTGATGAAAACTGAGAAGCCTACATTCCCCCCGTGTGTTTTTACATCTTCCTTCCCTGTCTTGTACTGGAGTAAAGTACATGGTTTTCTCTTGACATTAAGGAATTTATTTCATTAGAACTTCTACCTGGTATGTTAAGATAATAGAAGAGGTCATCCATGATTGAGCACCTCATATGTGTCACATGCCTTCATCTTGAATCCTTACAGAGACCCAAGATAGTGGGGGAGGATTATCTCCATTTTACAGACCAGGAAATTGGGTCTTTGAGAAATAAAATCGGCCCTAGGCTATACAGATGGGAAATAACAGAGCCTGGGATACAAATTTAGATCTAGATGCTTCTTCTCTATTACTGTTTCCAGGATGCCAGCACATGTTCCTGCCACCCACACACAGTCCATTCTCCCCTACATTCAATCAAAGCCAGAGGATGAGTTAACTAAAACTCCTACACTTCACCTAGGTCACAGTTGAAAGTTTAAAGTCTCCCAGGGCTCCAAGACAACATAGCAAGGTCAAGTATTGGTCTGGGGGAAAGGGAGTGAGTGACAGAGACCAGAGACCGGGGAAGGGGTGAGGGAACTTAGGGAACTGGGATACAAGACTGCTAGGGGTCATCACCTCCACTCACTAGCTGTGATCTAGCGCCTCCATGTCTTTAACTTTAATGGGGAATCAAATTGTAGACTTTCCTTTATTCCCTAATCATGGCAATTTAATGAGATAAATGTTATAAAGTTTTTAGTGTAGAGCTCCAGTTATATTAGTCATTATTATAATTTATTTTTCCAAACATGGCCACTGAATGTTTCTCTTTCAACAGATGAAGAGACAAAGCACTAATTGCTAGGTGTAGAGTAGGGTTGGATGGGTGTTCCAGGCTCCATAATCCAGCTCCCAGCCCTGCAGACCAGGGCCCTCACTTCCTGAGCACATGTACCTCAGAAATGCTGTGCATTGCCAAGAAACTCTCTCGTGTCTATTTAAAAACCTTGTCAAGCTCTCTGTTTAATGTTTTAAAAGGTTATGTTCTAAAGAGAGATATGGGTAAATAAATTATGGCACATCAACCTGATGGACTATTAAGCATCCATTAAAGTGATAATTATAAGGATTGTGTAGCAACATGAAAAATGCTTACAGATTAGTATGGAATTTTAAAAAAGATAAAAATTGGCTCACTCAACGATAGCAACTAATCAAAAGGACATTCCTAGGAATAAACACAGGCCAGCGGTAGCCTTCCTTTCCTTTTTTCATTGTTCTGTTTCCCTTCATTCTATTTCTTTCCTAACTGATTCCCCTTCTCCCTTCTCACTCTCTTCTTTTACTTAGCAGTAGTTTACTGAGCTCCTACTCTGTGCAGATACCATGCTCATATTCCAATTAGAGAGGTGAAAAGATGGTCTCTGCCCTCCAGAAAGCTAACCAGAGAGATAAATCTGAAAACAAACAATCTTGACAGGTCAGAATATAAATAATTCAAAGTGACAAGGAATGCAATTAACTTTGCTCAGGGGTATTGGCAAAGTCTCCCTGTTGGGGAGCTCATGCTTGGAAGGTGTTCTGTCAGGGGAGAAGCCTCCAGGAGGAGGGAATAGCATATACAAAGGGAACCTCTTATCCATTGACCCCCTCACCCACTTTTGGCTTTATGTCCATTGGGGAATCACTCCCTGACTTTACTCCCATGAGTCAGAGGTGAAATTTATCAAAACAATTATGAATCCACTCTCTACTGTCTAATTTACAAAATGTGTGAACTTTGGAGTGAGGGAACTTCATGGTTGGCCTAACCTCTGCTTATTTGTATCACCCAGGAAGTGAGCTTGGCTAGAAGTTGCCCATTGTACATAGTTGCTGTGTATTATCAATAGGGCTCATTACCCATATTTAAGAAGTGAGGAACTGATAGCCCAGAGTCTGGAATCTGGTGATTTGTTTGTTAACCCAGCGAATTATTGACTATGAGTCAGCTCTTTAGGCTCCAAAACTAGAGTCCCAGTAGTGATCCATTTCCAGCAGAAGAGGACTGTTCCCTCCCCCAAGCCCTATTTGCTGTTTGCTCTATTTTTACTTCTGAACAACAAGAATATGCAATTTTTTTCTCACATGTTGAACATTTGCTTCTTAGTCATGACCTTCAAAGTTATATCTTCCACAACTTGCCTCTTTCTAAGCAAGCAATAAGTCCCATGCCTGATGTCCAACATCTGTTCTGAAGGGTTATAGCTTGTGGATCTAATAGCTACTGGCCCATCTCTCTATTTTCAGCTCCTTTGTGTTTTTTTTGAGAAACCAGAGCTAAGTATGGCGTTCCAACATAAAACAAGAAAAATGATGAATTGTTCACTCTTCCATCCACAAAATGGCTCAGAAGAAACAAAGTGGTCAGAATCCTTCTTGACCTTGCATCTCAGTCTCTTTATCTGGAATTACTGAGCACAAGGTATGTTGATACCCAATGAATTCTATGCCTCCTGACCTGACTACTTGAGGCAGTTTCTGAGAGTCTGCATGTGGAAGGATGGATGTTCAGCTACTTCAATGACTTTGTCTTCTTCAATGCTGACCCACATGCTTGGGAAGGCGCATACCATAAGTGCCCAGAGTATGATGTTTGCCAGCACTGGCATGTTACCATAGAAATGGACAATGAGAAAATGGATCATCTTAGACCTGTGGTTTAGGCCATGAATACTCTATTCAATTTCTTAGGTCACTATGTGGTTTCAGAAAGCTATTATCTATTCAATATTGTTCTACAGTTTTGAAATTATCTCTTTAAAAATTATTTTAGTGTTGATACAATTCTAGAGTTGAAATTTATTAGATAAAAATGATCCAATGTTGAAGTTTATAAGTTTAAAAAATCAATTTTTTGATGTGAAAATTGTTATATTTGATCTTGGGATTGCTAAATCCTTGTTGAAGAATTTATTAAGCTGTTAGTTGCTAGTTGAGTCTTCTGTGTTGGTGTTTTTGTTTGTTGAGTTTAGTTGGCTCCTATGATGCTTTCCCATCTCATTTGGTGTGCTCCTACTGGAATTTCAGTATTGAGCAATTAGGAGGTGTTACACAGCTGTGTGGTCCAGATATTTCAGGATCTGTGGTCTGGGCCATTTAGTTGACATGGCAGCAGATATGGGAGGTGCGTGTGGCTCTAGAGACTTTCAGAAGACTGAGGGGTCTGAGGAGAGACTACCCACCTCCACTCCAAGAAGACACCAGAGTCCTCAGCCTGGGCACCAGGGTACCTGATATTATTCAGTTTGGCATCTCTGCAGAGAATATTTGTGAAGCAATGAAGGAGAGTCCTGCTTGTGGCTGCAGCAGTAATGAAAGATTCAAAGTGTTCAAGTACAGACTGAGTTTTTAAAAATATGGCTGTACTCAAATAATTTTGTTAAAATCTCTTCAGAAGAGACACTTGTGATCTGTTTATTTCCACTCCTAGTTTGAGAGGAGAGGGGCCTGTTATCATTGGTCAAGTGGATTACAGAAAAAAATTAATCTGGGTTTAGATTTCTGCCTTTATGCAGCTGGAGGCCAGGGTGGAGATGGATGAAGTATTCTTTCATAGCATAAAATCATTTCTTTAGAAGCACTGACACATCACAATATTTTAAGGGCAGATATTTTCTGCCCTGTTTTTTTTTTTTTTACCTAGCTGGGTGTTTCAGTAATCAAGCATAATTCTATCTTACCTCTAAACTCTGCAGTTCCACCTGGCATTTTCCATCAATATTTTGATGCACAAGAGGGCCCTCAGACTTGCCTGTCCCATGGTCTTCGCTACACATATGCCATCTTTTTGCTAATTTTGCATCAGATCTGACTCCATTGTACTGATCACCTTAGTACACTGTGTCCCCTGTCTTTGCTCATGTTACAGTGTTCTCTACACCTTCGATGTCACAGACTTTCCAATCTCAGTTGAAATGGTGTCTATCAAACATTCTTGGGCCCCTTAGATGGAACCTAACACCTCTCCTTGCTTTCTGGGGCACATATACTCTCCTCTTTTGTTGCACCTATAATACATTATACTCCGAGACTATACCAGGATTCCTGCAAAGAACTGGTCCAAGGAATAAAATGGGTTAGATACACCTTTGTTGAATAACTGGGATAATGCACATATGCATGTATTGAATTAAGTGAATAAACACATGTATATAAAGATACAAAGACATTTACAGTGAGTTGTGACTCTTCCTGTCCCTGTTCTCTCCCCTGAGATGGTCAGTATTAAATATTTTTTGAATGGCTTTTCAGACTTTAATGAGTTCAAACATATACTCATGTTTGTTACATCAGAAAGCTAAGCAAACAATACAATGTCTCCTTTGCCTTGTCTTTTGCATTTGGGTTTAACCACTTTAAAATTGACACTCCACTTTCATGCTTTGTTAAATTTAACATTAGGTAAATTATTAACTCTAAATAAACTGAGAAAAACTATGTGTGTGGGTTATACTTTATAGAGCAACTATATTGCTAAAACATAAGGGATAAATTAAGATATAATACAAATTTTTAAATAAAGCAAGCAAAGGCAGAGAGATACTGAGGAACATTGAAGAGCTCTCTCACAGAGACACATACAGAAACACACACACACCATGACCCACTGGGAAACAAATACATAAAATATATATGTGCATTATCACTGTATCACTGTATCACTGTCATCCCATTGCTCATCAATTTGCTTGAGCGGGCACCAGTAGCGTTTCCATTGTGAGACTTTTTGTCACTGTTTTTGGCATATCAAATATGCCATGGATAGCTTGCCAGGCTCTGCCATGTGGGCGAGTTATTCTCGGTAGCTTGCCAGGCTCTCTGAGAGGGGCTGAGGAACCAAACCTGTGTCAACTGCTTGCAAGGCAAATGCCTTACCTGCTTTGCTATTACTCCGGCCCTAAAAGTATGTTTACTCCTGTCTACTTACTCCCATTATAGTTTTTGATATGTCGAATACACCATGGGTAGCTTGCCAGGCTCTTGCCAGGCTCTGCCATGTGTGCAGGATATTCTCGGTAGCTTGCTGGGCTTTCTGAGAGAAACGGAGGAATCAAACCCATGTTGACAGGGCAGCGTTGCAAGGCAAATGCCCTACCCACTGTGCTATCACTCCAGACCCAAGTGTGCATTATAGTATATATATATATATATATATATATATATACTATAATGACATATATTATATATTAATATATAATTTATTATATTATATAAACACAATATATTATGAATAATATATTTTATTTTCCCTCCCTGACCTGAGTAGAGCTCCCATGGCCGAAGACCTCTGGAAACTAGCCACAGCCAGGCCCCTGTCCACAAGTTTGGATGAGCCTCAAGCATGAAGGAACCGGGAGAGGAACCCAGGTGTGTGGGACCCGGGACTGAAACCTCCAAGCCTGCTCGGATCAGGACTGGGCCTCTTCTGCCCTGATTCCCCATTTTCCAGTAGATAGGCAGTCACACCCAGGGACTGCCCCTGGCGCCGTGTAATCCCACCAACAACCAACATCCAGAGACTATAAAATCAGCTTCTGGAAGCAACATCTTATAGCCTACTTGTCCCTCTAGGAGAACCTGGCAAGCTACCGAGAGTTTCTTGTCCACATGGGAGCGCCTCGCAAGCTCCCCATGGTATATTTATATGCCCAAACCAGTAGCAATGATGAGTCTCATTCCCCTGACCCTGAAAGAGCCTCCAATGGGGCACTATTGAAAAGGAAGACTAATGAGTGGCTTCTAAAATCTCAGGGCTAGGACAAATGGAGATGTTACTGAGACCACTCAAGAAATTCGACGATTAATGGGATGATGAAGAATATATTTTATATCAATTAATTATGATTATTTTATAATCATAATTAAGATTAATGTATTATGATTATAATTAATATGCATGATAATAATATAATAATAAATATATAATGTACATATACTATAACTCAGGGGGGTGAGTTTCTCTCCTCGCCCCGAGCAGAGTCCCACAGTTGAAGACCTCTGGAACCCAGCCACAGCCACTCAAGGTCACTCTCCACGTTCGGACAATCCTCACGCAAGAAGGAATGCAAGAAGGAACCAGAGGAACCCAGGTGTGCGATACCTGGGACCAAGATCTCCAAGGCTGCTAGGATTGGGACTGGGTCTATTCCACCCAGATCCCTCATTTTGCAATAGCTAGGCAGTCACACCTAGAAACTGCCCCTGCCGCCATGTAATTCCATCAACGGCCAACATCCAGAGATGATGAAACCAAGCTCCCAGAAGTGCGCGATTGCGATGCGGCTGCTCGACATCTAATAGTTTAGTTCTACCTCTTGGAGAACCTGGTAAGCTACCTAGAGTTTACTGCCCGCACTGGGAAGAGCCTGGCAAGCTCCCCATGGTGTATTCATATGCCAAATACAGTAACAATGATGGGTCTTATTCCCCTGACCCTGAAGAGCCTCTAATGTGGCACCATTGGAAAGGACAAGTAAAGAGAGGCTACTAAAATCTCAGGGCTAGGATGAATGGAGACATTACTGGGCCCACTCAAGCAAATCAATGATCAATGGGATAGCAGTGATACAGTGATAGTATATGTACATATTATCAAGTAAATAGAACTACGTTAGGTGTAAATGACAATAAACTACATTAAGTATAAATGACTTAGGGCTATCAATCAAAAGACATAGTTGGTCCAGTTTGATAACAACAAAATTCTAAGTATATGCTGTTATGAGACATACTTTATGTATAAAATAGGTTAAAAGTATCACTTGTATCATTTGAAGATCATCCAGTTGATCTTCAATTTGCTCGAGCAGACACCAATAGAATCTCTATTCGTCCCTGTCACGTGCTAGTATAGCCCAATGATATCTGCTTGCCCCAGGAACAGGAAGAGCCTCAAACCATTCATTCAGGGTTTTGACGAAGAAGTCTGACCATCTCGTTGATGGGTGGCCATGCTGTCTTTTGACGTCCTGTGGAATCCAGTCTGTAACAGCTCTAATCCAGCAGTCATCTCTGAATTGCATTCTGTGTCTGGCCCATCTGAGTTTTGACGACTTGGCAAACAAGACAGCATCCCTGATTTTTGACCATCGACGGAAGTAGGAACTCCGGATTCCTTCTCTCACTTGAGTGAAACGTGATACTCCAAGTATAGCTCTTTCTATTCCTCTTTGGGATACCCTAATAGCATTCTCATCCTGTTTGCATAGGGCCCAGGTCTCTGAGGCATATGTTAGTTCAGGAAGAACGATGGAGTCAAAAAGATGGGTTCAGAGCCGGAGGTTCTTTGTCTTCTTAACCACTTCTTCAACGCTCTTGAAGGCGTTCCATGCTGCTCTCTTCCTCCTGTGCAGTTCTGGTGCCAAGTTGTTCCTCATGTTGAGTTCTTGACCCAGGTACACATAGCTGCTGCATTCGGAGATGTTCATTCCATTGATAGCAAATGAAATATTAGGGACTAGTTTGTTTTTCATGAACATTGTTTTGCTGAGATTCAGCTGTAGTCCGACCTTTCCACACTCGCTGTCGAAATCGGCCACCATTTGTGCCGCTTGGCTAATGTTTTGTGTTATGAGAACGATGTCATCAGCGAAGCAATGTCATCAACTACAGCTGGTGTAGTTGCCAGCTGTCTATCTTCACTCCAATTCCTTCCCATTCCAGTTGTTGCATGATGTTCTCGAGGGTGGCACTGGAGTTTTGGTGAAATGGCATCATCCTGCTGAAACCTCTCTTTACGTCAATAATCACTTCCTTGTAGAATGGTGAGATCCTGGTGGTGAATCTGTAATACAGCTCTCAGAGAATTGATATACTGAGTTTGAATGCCCTGTTTGGCTAGGGCTTCGATGACCGCTTCAGTCTCAACAGAATCAAAGGCCTTCTTTACATGAAGAACGTTACACAATGAACGTTAGACAGAGCGGCATCTTGAACTCTCACAAAACTTCAATGAGCTTGGTCACTGTGTGGATATTCTTGATCATACTAAATCCTTCTCGGAACCCAGCTGGCTCTCATGGCTGCCCTTCATCTAGTGTTCTGCCTATTCTATTCAGGATGACTAGAGTGAACAACTTGTAGATAATGGACAACAGACAGATTGGGCAAAGATGCCGATGTCATACTCTCTTCTTGTACAACAGAACAGTCCTGCTGGTTTTCCATTGGAACAGAACTCTAATATTATTTATTTATTAGAGGAAAATAATTACAATGATGTAAAAGAAAAAATATGGAACTTTCTAAAAAATAAAAATATAATACCACATCAACCAGAAATTCTGGTTTGTAGTTTATAGACAGTTTATAGTAATTAAAGGATCCTAAAGAGATATTTTTCCCCTCATGTTCATAACGTTATTCATAGTAGTCATGATGTGAAAACAACTCAAATGTTCATTGACAGATGATGAGGTAACCAAAAATGAGCTACACATAAGTCGATCACAAAATAAAATTTAATGTGGGTCCAGTTTATAAGGCGCAATAATAAAAATCATAGCCACATTTAGTGGTTCTCACGGGATGCAAAGGGAAAAAATGGCAGAGGTATTATTTAGTGGTACAGTTTCAGTTTTGCAAGGGGAAATGTTTTAGAGATTAGTTGAAGTTCAGAGTGAATATGCCTAATACTACTGAACATTTGGCATGGTCAGTATGGTATGTTTCACATTAGGTATGAATTTTACCACAATTTAATGCAGGCAACTAACGTGGGTAGGTTAATATCAAAGGAAATTACAGAAAAAGGAAAATTCTTAGGAAGAAACATTATATAATGATAAAAGGTCAATTGCCAGACTTGATAATGGTTCTAAAATGTTAATGATAACGATTCTATTAATTGATAATAATTTTAATTGATGATGATGATGATGATGCAACGAATAACATGTATCCAGAATACATGAAGCAAACATTCATAGCACTGGAGAAAGAACTAGAAGACA